>NC_087446.1:8248391-8548391 GCF_036321535.1 Camelus dromedarius | reverse complement strand
GGCCGGGAGGCGGGATCTCGGGACCTCGGGCGGCGGCGCTTCCTGGCTCCCTGGCGCGGCAGCCGTCCTGGCCACGTCACCGCCCGGCCAAGAGCGCGCTGGCGGAGCTCGGAGCTCGGAGGCACCGGCAGGGGCTCGGGACCCAGAGGCCGGGGCCGGGGACGGGGACGTGGCAGCCGCCTGGCCCACCAGAAAGTTTCCCGGGAGTTGGCTGCGCGCGGGCCGGACCATGAACGTGTTCCGAATCCTCGGCGACCTGAGCCACCTCCTGGCCATGATCTTGCTCCTGGGGAAGATTTGGAGGTCCAAGTGCTGCACGGGTGAGGGGCGCCCCGGGCGGGAGGTAGGGGACCGGGACCGGAGGGCCAGCCCCACGCCTCTGCCTCTGGCTCCTTAATTTCTGTTCTGGGTGGAGACTTCGGCTTGGCCGTGCTTGAAACTGTTTTTGTCCAGCTCCGCTTCCAAAGAAAGTTTAAAATTGTACCACATCAAAGAAAAAGGGCCCGTGGAGATTATGGAGGGAGGATGGGCTTGTGGCTCCATTGACCCCTTCCCTCCCCTGCCTGGCATTGCCACTGCTAGTTGGAAGAGGAGGGGGATAAGGAGGAAGTGACACCCCCTTTGCTGCCCAAGAGCAGCACCCCTTGGGGCCCATTGTTCTCTCTACACTCACTCAGGCCCAGGGTGGGAATCAGAGGTGGGGGGAAGGAGGTGTCCATACAGGAAGTGACCCCAAACTCTCAAGGTCTCCTCTTTTCCTCCCCTGACTGCTCGCCTCTGCCCCTTCTCATACTTGCCCCACAGGCTGGGCCATCTTTCCTCCCCTGACTGTGCTACAGGCGTCTGTGATGTGGCAGGAGGGGGACTGGCCCTGCCCAGGTGGGCATGGGGCTGCCCTTGAGCAGAAGCCCAGGGAGGGTAGGAGAGGTCCCCCTTTTCCCCAGCAGTCTGGCTGCCCTGCTGGGGGTTGAAGGTTTCAGGATTGGACTGGTGATGGCCAAACAGACCCACTGCATTTAGAGGCTGCCTGAGCCACCTGCAGCCATCTTTGTCCACTGGTGTCCTGGAAGCTCCTGCCCTGAGCTTGTCACTGAGGTGAGGGGACACAGAGATGAACACAGGCTCCTTATGGGGGCCAAGGATGCAGTGAGTGGACCCCTGAAGGCTTCACGGAGGGAGCAGCTCTGTGCTGGGTCCTGGAAGACAGGCAGGGTGTCACCCAAGAAGGGTGTGTGGTGTCACAGAGGGCAGAGCTCACTATGTCCCAGGAATAGTGAGCAGCCCGATTTCGGGGTGATCTGGGAGGGAGATGAGTCCAGGTGGGGTGGGTGGTCATATGTGAAAGGGCTTTGTCTGTCAGGCTAAGGAGTTGGGACTAGGGAGCCATGGAAAATTTGGGAGGTGAGGGGGCTTGGAAGGGGACTCTGGAAGCTGTGTGGATTGGCTGGTAGAGGAATCCGAGAGAGCATCGTGGAGGCTGCCAGCCTGGGAGGCTCGGTAGGAGTGAGAGGTGGGTGCTGGTGTGAGAGTCATTGCTGAAGGAGGCCATTTGGGTTTGGGGTCTCCAAGGTGATAGCCACTCACGGCCCCTCAGGTTCCCACTCTAGTGAAAAGGGCCAGGAACACTGAGACAGCTCCAGTGAGGGAATCTTGCTTGGTTGGACCAGTCTCTGCACGCAGGGCCATGGGCTGGGTGAGCAGCCATGACCAGGAGGGGGCGCTGTTCCCCAACCTGCTCTGCCAGGCATCCTACTAGGCACCTGGGATATTACCAGCCAGCACAGGCAGAGATCCTGACCTGATACAACTGAATCTAGCAGTGGGAGACCGCCAACAGGCAACAGTGGTAGCAACTGAGTAAATGATGTGGTTTGTCAGAGGCGCTAAGTGCTATGGGAAAAGAAAAGAGCAGATGGGTGGTGGGACCTGTATGTGTGTGGAGAAGGATCATCGCAGGCCTGGTTGAGAACTGAGTAGTTGAGGTGCCTGGATGCCAGCCTGTCAGCCCCGAGGAGCAGGGCCTGGTGCGAAACCCCAGTGACCTAGCCCCAAAGGCAGGAGACTGGGGCTTTATTCTTGCTCTGCCACTGACTCTGTGTGTGACCTTGGGCCTCAGTTTCCCCATCTGTCAAATGGGAGGGAGGACTTCCCCTAGTAGGTGGGTCCCATACGTGCTTGGTGGACCCCCGAGGGACTCTGGCCAGGTGCTGGTTCATAGTCTCTTTTGTGTCCTGGGGTCTCCATGCTCGGCTTGCTTTGGTGGGAATTATTCACTGCTTTCAAAAGAGTGTGAAAACCATTGTGCTCAAGATGTGAGGGCTCCCAAAGCGCTAAGGAAAATGTGAGTGAAGCCCAGGGCCCTGGCAGGCTGGGGATGGAGAGAGGGGAGGGGTGGGGGAAGGTCGTGTGAAGAGGAAGCCAAGCATCCTCCACCAGAGCCACCTCCTGGACCCTCCTACATGGGGCTGAGGGCCTCCCTCAGTGAGGGCTCAGGGAGATGGCACAACAACAGGCATAGCCCCGAGCCGGGTCAGTACTGCCTCCCAGACTACCACCCATCCCCCCACAGGGAGCTCCTTCCTGCATAGCCAGCCCCACACCAGACCCCCAAGGAGCACTCACGTTCCCGCTGAATCCTATTTAGTCCTCACATCAGTCCTGCTCCATTTTACAGATGAGTGTGAGGAGCAGGCTTGCCATGCTGGTAGGAAATCCAGCATGTGGACCCAGTGCTCTCCAGAATGTTAGGGCTTCAGCGGTGCTCATCCTCACTCATTACAATTGCCCCCTCCCCAAAATGTCCCGCACCAGAGGAATGGTTAGAGAAGGCACAGGTCAGGTGTACAAAGGAGCCAAACCCTGAATCCCTTCTCCGTGTCAAACTCCCCAGTCAATCCATCACATTTAGAATAAAATCTAAGGGTGGGCGGGCAAAGGTGAGAGAGGCTCAAGGATGGCTCGTGGTTTTCTGGCTTGAGCGCGGAGGGGATGGTGGTGGCATCTATGAAGACAGGAGGAGGGGGTTCCGGGCGGGGTGGTTATGTGATCAGGCAGGAATATAGGTCAGAACTCTGAGGAGAGTCCATAGCCAGAGTGTCCCCCATGTGTGCCATGGGATGGCAAAGGGACAGAAGGAGAAAAGACGTGGCCTTCCAAGGATTAGGTGTCGAGGAGGAGACGGGCGGTCAGAGAAGGTGAGAAGCTAGCAGTGTGGACAGTCACAGAAGCCCGGGCAAGGGTGTAGTTGAGGGGTTGGGTGAGTGAGGACAGAGTTGACCTTTGGATGCAAAAACATGGACATCATGGACCATGGGGGTGATTTGGAGAAGTATCCAGACTGCTGTGGGCTTGATCAGGCAAGAGAAACGGGAGGCAGGGTATCTGCTCACTCCACCTTGGAACCACCTCCAGGATGTATCAAAAGTGGCCAAAAGTTGGCTAAGGAGCACGATGGCTAAATGCAGCTTCGATTCCTGGATGAGATCCTGGAACAGAAAAAGGACATCATTGGGAAAACGTGAAATCTGAATAAAGTCTGACGTTTAGTCAATAGGGCTATACCGATGTCAATTTCTTAGTTTTGGCAAAATGTTTTGTGATTACGCAAGGTGTTAACATTGGAGGAGGCTGGGTGAAGGGTATACAGGGACTCTCTGTACTGTCTTTACAACTCCTCTGTAAACCTGAAATTGTTTCAGAATTAAAAGTTTAGAAAGAAAGAGGCCAAAGCAGATGAAGAACTAGCATGGAAAGTATGAACGCAGTTTTGTCGACTCAGTGTGTCCACATGTGTCGTGTGTATGTGTTAGCCAACAAGATCTGGAAGGGTGCACACTGAGGCTTTGGGCTTCAGGTGATTACTGCTTTTTTAAATTTGCATCTCTGTGTATTATCTGGTTTTTTGTTTTACAGAGGAAAATAGTCATAACTTTTATAATAGAATAAAAAGCTTTTTTAATCTTTAAAAGTTGGAAAAATAAAATAGAATGCTCCCCTGGCCCTGCGCCTTCTTCCGCCTGCTCTGGTCTCCCTGGTGAATCAACATCTCATAGAGTCAGTGAGTTGTTCTCCAAAAGTTGGAGCTTTGGGTATTGTCAGTGGAATTCTGGGGGTGGAGCGAAGAGAATCCTTGACACCCCCGCCCCCAAGCCCGACTCACACCACCCCCACACCCTCCCCAGAGCAAGAGCCGAGGTAGGCACTCGCAGGGGCCCTGGGAACTCAGTGTTCATGCCTTTATTTGGAGACTGGGTGACAGATTACATCCCAATGAGAGTAACAGACTCCAGTGATCCAATAGGAAGGAGGGTTTCCTGACCCTCAGAGGGCGGCAGTCCCCTGGACAAGGTGTCATTGTTAGATGTGACTGGACACTCTGGAGGCCATTCCAGCTCAGAATCTGGGCTTCTAGAGTATGTGTGAGCCTGGGAGGCTGTGTTCTTACTATCTCATGTCCCCATCCGGCCACAGGCATCTCTGGGAAGAGCCAGATCCTTTTCGCTCTCGTCTTCACCACCAGGTACCTGGACCTGTTCACCAACTTCATCTCCATCTACAACACAGTGATGAAGGTAAGGGGGATGGATAGCCATGGCAGGGGGCCTGCCAAGCGCCCCTAGACCATGAGACAGGCTTGGGAACTTAGCTGTGGAATCAAGCAGACCTGGATTTGAATCCCAGCTTTGCTGTTAGCAGCTGTGGGACCTGGGCTTGGGCAAGACTTCTGGACTCTGTGTACCTCAGTTTCCTCCTCTGCAAAATGAAGAGAGTAGTACTTACCTCAGAGGATTTTGTTGTGAAAATTCAACAAGGTCACAAATATAAATACAGAATAGCTGCCATATATTAAACACTCAATAAAGGTTAGCTATTATAATGGTTAAAAAATAAGCAAAAAATCAAACATGGTGCCCTAGGCTTTTAGAAAACGTATTCGTCCATTTATGTGTCAAATATTTACTGAGCACGTCCTGTGAGTGAGGTACCTGAAGTAGACGTGAGGTGCCGGTGCTCGTGGCACCTACATTCTAACTGGGGAGAGGGCCAATAAAACAATCCAGGAAAACTGGTGAGGATAATGCTATGCAAATAATTAAAACTGGGTGATGTTTCCTTCAAACATACAAAAAAATTTTTTAAATTGGGTTATGTGATAGAGAATGACTAGGGGACTATTCAGGGAGTGTGACCTGGAAGGGCCTCTCTGAAGAAGTGACATGTAAGCTGAGATCTGAGTGACACAAAAAATGAAGATCAGAGGAAGAGTATTTCAAGCAGAAGGAGTAGCTGGTGCAAAGGCCCCAAGGCAGGAACAAGTTCAGTATAGTCGGGGGACAGACAGAAAGCAGGCCCAGTGGAAGCTGAGAAGGTGAGGGCTGCCCGCTGGCGGTGGGGATGCCGACGGCGGGCTGGGTGAGGGCAGATGGTGCAGGTGAATGGTTTGGATTCAGTTTTGTGACAGGAAACTGTTGCTCTGAAGCTTGGTCCTGTTTTACTTCGATGTTCCAGGCCCTGGGTCAGAGTTGTGAGCTTCTGTTGGGATGAGGCATTTTCTGAGGTTTTAACCAACCATCCTAGCTCTTGAAGGCAACAAAGTTTAGTGGAAGGAGCCCAGGCAGGTTTCAGAGTTAGTAAAGTGGGATGTAATTATCTGGATGCTGGTAACAGAGACTTAAAATAAGAGTTATTTTAATAAGGTAAGGATTTATTTTTACCTCACTCATAACATAAAATCTGGAAGTGAGTAGTCCAGGGCTGGGATGGCAGCTCCTTTTAACTTTCTGCTCTGCCAGCTTTAGTGTGACTAGGACTGAAGTTTGTAACCTGTGCAGTTGCTCATAAGGGCCTCGTGCTTGGTTTAATTCTTTGCTGTTGCCATCTTGAAATTCTTAATTTTTCAACAAGAAGCCTTGACTGCAAATTATATAGTTAGTCTTCAGTGTGATATCTATTCTCTGGGTTGCCTCAAGGTCACAGAATGGTTGCTAGAGCTCCTATCATCACATCACATTCTGGGCAGGAAGGAAGAGGAAAGGGAGAAAGAGCAATAGGGTGCCTGCCAGCTTGGTAAGCTCTTTTTAAAGAGCTTTCCCCAAACTCTACCCAGTGACTTCCATATGTATGTCACTGACCATCCTTATCTGCAAAGGAAGCTAGAAAATGTAGTTTTTAGCTGGGGACATGGTCTAATGAGAGTCCTGTTTTTAAGGAAGAAAGGCTACATGGGAGGAATCCTACCTATCTTGCAAGGCTATTGTGAAGATAACATGAGATAATATATGTAATGTGCTTAGCGCCCAGAAGATATTTAACCAAAAGTGAGTTCTCCATATCAGGATGTCCCTTTCGGGATACTGGGCATCTTGTTCCTAGGATTGGTGGAATGGAGGATGCTGTTACTTATGGGTTGTTGAACTCAGTGTGAGCTTCAGTCCGAGGGCCTGAAATCACTGTCTACTTAAATCCAACACAGAAGTAGCAAACACTCTCTGCTTGGTTAATTTCTCTGCCCAGGAGTCTGACTTGGGCAGTCCTGGAAGAGACTGTGGACCCAGCCCTTGCCATGGCTGAATGAGGTTTATGATCCTCAAAGAGGCCAATTTCCACATTTGTGAAATGAAGTAATCTCCATTTCACTGATTCATTCACTCATTCCAGCATTTTGTGCTGCGCCCTGAGTTAGATTCAGAGATAGACAGACATGGACCTTCTTATGGAATCTCTTCCAGTAGGGGAGACAGACTGGTACACAGACATTTACAGAACATGTGATCACAAGCAGCAATGAGCAGTTTTGCATAGGGGTATGGTGACCCAGAGCATGTGTACCTCATTCTGGTGAGAAAAGACTTTGAGGAAATAACCTGAGTTTTGAAGCACAAACATTAGTTCTCTAGGCCATTGTGGTCCTGGACCAGCAGCAACAATTTCATATAGGAACTTACTAGAAATGCAAATTCTCAGGCCCACTCAGACCTGCTAAATCAGAAACTCTAGAGGCAGGGGAAGGGGCAGCCGCCTATATGCTTTTGATGTAATTCAAATGAGAGCCTATGGCCTAGGTTAGAGGCCAGATCATAAAATCATTCTATATTGGAGGACAGCTGCCATAGTTAGAAAAAGAGTGCTTTTCTGAAGAATCAGTGATCAACTGATTCAAGGAATGTTAGCCTATGAGGAAGAATGCTCTCAAGTCACTGATGCAGATCCAGGAAGTTGAGGTTTTAAGAGAGCCCTGGAAGACAACTGCTAAATCCCTCTACAAAGACCAATTCTGGGTTTTTGTTTTTGTTTTTGTTTTTGTTTTTGTTTTTGCCTGATGCTTCACAGTGGGAGGACGCCTGAGCACGTTTGAGTCTTCATGAGCACTATCGGCCCCAGCTGGGAGCATGTATTTACTTAACAAAAAGGTTATGAGCTTCAGATTCTAAGGCCACTGACCCAAGAGAAATTGCAAACACACTTCACCTTTTCCACCTTAAGGCAGAGCACTAGCTCCTGGGTTTGTTAGGTCCCAACTCAGGGTGGATTTGAAGCCCAGCAAATAGGTTGGGAAATGACTTCATTGATTCCCATGTGTCTCTGTCCCTTTTCAGGTGGTTTTTCTCCTCTGTGCCTATGTCACAGTGTACATGATCTATGGGAAATTTCGGAAAACGTTTGACAGTGAGAATGACACATTCCGCCTGGAGTTTCTTCTGGTCCCAGTCATTGGCCTCTCCTTCCTTGAGAACTACAGTTTCACTCCCCTGGAGGTAAGGGAAGGGACCCAGAGTACTAATTCCCAAAGGTAAACACACTCCCTAAAATTCTTATCTCCAGACCCTTGGTAACATCTGGGCTGGCTTTCTACTGCAAGCATGGCCATTACTCTTTGCATTGTTGTCATGAGTTTAGAAATTGCCAATAAGCTATAGATAGTGCTCCACTTGAAAATGGGCATATCTAAATAGCCATGTTTGTAAACAAAGCAGGCATCGCAGCACCACTTAAGGCTGAGGCCTTCTGTCCTATCAGGTGATTAGTGGATGCTAGAGCACAGTCCAGACCCAGATTTCAACTCAGTAGTCCTGGGCCATGGCCCAAGAATCTGTGGGACAACAGACATCTGAGAAGATTCTGATGCTGATGTTCATGGATTGTATTTTGAGAAACCATGGCCTCAATTAAGGCGAGTTTATACAACAGAACTCTGCAACAATTAAAAATTACGCTCTATAGCAATGTTCAAGCTGTTGTGAAAAAAGTGTTGAGTCTTAAAAATGTTTATTTGCAGAGAAAGGGTGCAATGATATACTGATTAAAATATTTTAAAATTTCAGGAACATTATTCTTTTTTGCTTCACTGTATTCTCTCTCCAATTAACATCATTTTAGTAACTGAATTCTAAAGATGGGCCCCTTCTTGATCAGCCTCCTCTGGCAATTTCTCTTTGACTCAGATCCTCTGGACTTTCTCTATCTACCTGGAATCGGTGGCTATCCTGCCTCAACTCTTCATGATCAGTAAGACTGGAGAAGCCGAGACCATTACTACTCATTACCTGTTCTTCCTTGGGCTGTACCGGGCACTCTACCTGGCTAACTGGATCAGGCGGTACCAGACTGAGAATTTCTATGACCAAATTGCAGTGGTGTCTGGGGTAGTGCAAACCATCTTCTACTGTGACTTCTTCTACTTGTATGTGACCAAAGGTAGGTGCTGGGATAACAGAGCAGTGTTGCTGCCACTGGCTCAGTTACTACAGTAAATATTTGAGGGGTTTGAAAGTGAATGGAGACAAGTCTGTGTGCTCATCATGGTGCTTATGTTCTAACACAGATGACAAAGTATCTTCAGGAAACTGAAAGTACCATGAAAAAAATAATACAGACCAATAGAGCATTTTATGTATTGTGCCCCATTTAGAGAAGACAGCTATGAGAGTGATATTTGACATAGTATTTGGGTTAGGAAAATACAGGTCAAAGACATTCCAGAGAGAATGGTTTATTTGTAAGCCCCAAGGCAGGAACCAGCTTGGAGTGATAAATGACAAAAAGGCTAAGATAGTCAAAATCTTTAAACCTGGAGATATCAGAGGACAATCAAGATTAGTCACCTGGGCCTCCTAAGTCAGAGTAAGGAATCCACTTTGCATTAAAAAAAAAAATTGGGGGGGGATGGTAATTAGGTTTACTTATTTAGAGGGGATACTGGGGATTGAACCCAGGACCTTGTGTATGCCAGGCAAGCACTCTACCACTTGAGCTCTACTATCCTCCCTTCACTTTCTAATCACAAACAGCAACTGGAGGGGTTATTTGAAAACCTCACCAGTTGGTTGTGTACAGTTAAAAAGCAGCCAAAGCAAGGAGATATAAGGGGGCAGTTGGAATTGTCTGGGAGTGGGTCATCAGTGGAAACAGAGATGGACATTAGTCTTGAGAGTGGAGTTGATAGGAACTGTTGATGTACTGGATGAGTCATGGAGAGGACAACTGCTAGATTTATGGTCTACCGGGGGTGGGGGTGGGGGGCGGGGGCTAGTGGTGATCAGCATCCAAGGCGTCTACAGTGAACCTGTAATGAAGTTTCCCTTTGGCTTTAACATCTGAATACTTACTGTGAATTGGGCACTAGATACTAAGATTGTGCACAAAGTTACAACAGGGACCATTCCTGACAAATTCTAATTTCAGCTTCCTTTTCTTCTAGTCCTTAAAGGAAAGAAGTTAAGTCTCCCAATGCCAATTTGAGGGCCCTCAGATGTTCTACACCTCAACAAGGACACAAACTATTTGAAGTGTTTTCTATGGTGACATACATGACCGAATGTTTAAAGAGAAAAATGCTTAGTGTGGACTTCAAAGCACTGATCATTCTATCTAGAAGACCTTTTCAGTATCTCCTTAAATTATAGAGGTAATTAAAATCTTGGACCTATTACCAAGTATGGTACCCTCACAACGCCAACTGGACCAAGAAAACCTTAGGTGCTTAACCCATGAATGGGTCAGATATTGCCCTGGGAAGGCCCTAGTGTTAAACTCATGCTAAGGAACAGCCAATCCCAGTCTGCACACTATATAGGGCAAAAACCCCAAATGAAGATCACAGTCCAAATATTAGAGGAGTATTCTGTTAATTTTCACTTCCCAGGTAGATAATCAAGTTTAGGAAGTCAAGATACAAGGGTGATATCAACAAGTGTGAAATGTTATGAGGAAACAAATAACCCAGGCGTTATCTACTAGCTATTGTCTTGTTGCTTTGTGACTCAGATGTTTGCATTAAGACCAGTCAATCCCACCTCCCTTTCACATTTATAGGTGGTAAGGTGAGTCAATCCAACATCCCCAACCTTGGTCTTAAAGCAAATAAAGAGACTACCATTGGACTACAGTCAGAATTTTTTCAGCAATAAAAATCACACACCTTATTGTCAACAGTGTTTTATTTATACCTACAAAAGAAAACAAGATGGTATCAAAAGGACAATTTACAAACTAAGAATAGTTAACATAAGCTCTTATTAGCATCTTGTGCCTGAACATCACACATCCACAAATCTTTCAAGTCTTAACGCAACAGGAATGTGTTCAGAGACCAGCAAGTACGTGAATAGAGCACTGATCCCAAGCAAAAGCCACCAACCTTTTAGATGAGAGAAGTCCACGCAATGAATTGTTAGGGAGGGACTGGGGAGAAGCAGTCCCATAGCTTAATATTGACATCCTTTCCCTAAGTGAGTTTCATTCATGACTGCAATAATTAGCATCAAATGAGGATTCTTCTGCTCATGTTCTGAAGCAAAGGCAGAACCTGAGTTATGAGTGGCATAGAGGCAGATTTAACTCGAGTTACACAGTAAAAACTCTACTAGATTTCAGCTGTGCTCAGGCCACAATAGCTTTTGAGTTTTGGAATATGCTGTTATTTTGACTTTATGATACACCCCTGGAGGAAGAAGGGAAGCAAGCAGCAGACCAAATACTGTTTGCTTGCCCAGAGACATTTCCTGCAAAGAGATGCTTTCAAGACCTGCAAGAGAGGATACCCCGTCGTGGCACCTTTGTGTTTAAAAAACAAAACAAAACAAAACAATTTTGGTATAGAAGAAAAACATCTACAATGGATTAATCAGTGCTTAGACAAACTTTTTCTGAGGGAGAGATACTTTGGTTTGAAAGCACAGAGCAGTGTTGCCATGTTTTTTCCTGTGCCTACCATCCTCCCTCAACCTCAACTTCTCTAAGGGGAAAAAGAGAAATTACGGAAGAAAGGGGTGAGGGGAATGGTGTCATAAAGTTCTTACATGCATTTATTTCAGCTTATGCTGACAACCTACCTGTATGTTGCACATTCAACCACACTTTCAGTACCCCTCAGAAATAATCCCTTCTCTCTCCCTTAAGAATTTTAAAAGGAAAACAAAAACAAAAACCTCAAGTATTAAGATCTTACAAACTAGTAGGCACTCTCAGGCCTTAGCCAAAGAATGCAGTGGAGCCTTCCCCCTTCAACTACACTATGAATGAACAATACCAGTAACTATTAAAAATAGTCCCACACTGGATATGGACGAGGTTTCTGGGGCTGACTGATCTTCCTCTCCTGTTACAGAGAAAAGGAGAAGGAAATTCTTTTCAGGCCTATCTGCTATAGGAAGTCCCAGTAAAACAGTCGGTATTATATGAAGGAGACAATCTCACCTACCTTCAGATGGAGGAAAAGCAAAAGGACTTGGGCTTTAGTCCTCTGTAACTTTTCTTAAACACTACCTACCTGTGAAAAGCTGAGTGCAAAAGGATGCTGAGGAAAATTTGCATCCAAAAGCTGTTACAAAGCAATGCAGAGAACAGAGTATGAACAGAGGAAGAGTTCTTAATAGACCCTTAAGATTCAAGATAATGTGGCCAAAACGGCTGAGCAGCTGGCAAGGAGTTGCTTTTATTCTAGCTCTACAGATAGTAAGTTTAAAAAGAAAATTTGCCCACTGAGTATATTGTTTATAATTAAAGGTGTTTTCTTACACTGCAGGTGAATACTTAACCGGTTAATAAATTTCCAGTGAGCAACTATGTTCATTCTGCTCACAGCAGCTGTCTGGTTGGAAAATCAATTTCACAGATGGTCCCTGGTTAAATGGGGTAGAAAAATAGACAGCTTCCACCCAGATGCTGAGATGCTACATTTAACCATTGCAGTAAACATCTGGGATTTTTAATTTAAAAGATATACTTTAAAAAAACTCAGACTCAGCAATTTAATTTCTAACCTGACACTAAAATGGTTATTTTTCAGTAATTGGGAAGGGGGAAGGCAGAGTATATAGGATACAAAGCCAATTAGGAATTTTTTTTTAAACTGTCAAATGCACGTAACAAGCAATCAGCCAAAATGACTGGTAAATAAAGCACTGTCTTAAAAACTCATCAGGCCTGAGGAACCCTGTTCCAGCTTGAGAAACATTAAAAAGCATTACAGAAAATGTGTAGGGAACTCACTCTTGTTTTTTTTTTTCCTATTCCAGTAATGAGAGCAATTTAAAGCACAGATGCCATCTTCTGCTGAATTCAACCCTCTACCCTCCCCCACCCCCAACTCAGGACAAAAAAAATGGGCTTCCACAAAAGGGCCTAATACCTTTTAAGATGAAAAATAGCTCAAATATCCTCAACATGCAAGAAGTTGGGGGGAAAAAAATCTCTTCCAGTCAGCTATACATATATATATACTTTTACAAAATCTGTTATTACAACAGACTGGATCATTTTGGCGGGCAGAAGAAAACTGGCAGTGAATTCTAACTAAGCTGCATGAGAGACAAATCACAATGGTTGGGGGAAAAATTTAAAAAGAAAAAGAAAAAGGGAAGAGGGAAAAAGGGAAAGATAGCGTTGCTTTAAATGTAGTAAGTCTGCACAAAAGTCACTACCACTTGAGTGGTTTCATTTACGTGAAGGAGGAGGGGGAGGAGGAGGAGGGGGGTATTGGTAGGCAGTCTGCCCCATGTAACCTATCATATTGGTAGCTCCTGGAGGCTGTGCAAACTGTTGTGACATCAGTGGCTGTGGCTGCTGCCCAGACCGGCCTATCCCACTAAACTGCTGGCTAGAGCTCTGTGAACTTCTCCCAGTTGAAGTGGTGCTACTAGCCCCGTAAGTGCCAGCGCCATATTCCTGGGCGGTATAACCACTGGTGCCATAAGCAGCTGCCCCATAGGTGCCTTGACCATAGGTATATTGGCCTGCTTGCGCTCCAAAGGCAGAATTTGGACTTCCATAGCCACTGCCGTTAGCATAACCAGCTCTATCGGTTTCACTACGATCCCGATAGCTTGCAGAGTCTCTCCGGCCACCATCTTTGACTCCTCGAAGCCTCCGGTCACACTCATCCTGATACATCAGATTGGGATTGTTGGCCGAAGAAGTGGTCCGGTATCGAGAACGACCTCCTGATGAGGACACAAGGAATTTTCAATGCCAGATATATGATTCAAACATTAACCACATGTGAAAATGCTATTAGGTATAAAAGTATTCATATTCTTTCTTAATTTAGCTAGGCCAGCTTCCAAATGAACACTTTTAAAAATCACCCATAATTTGATTCTTTAAGAGAATATATTCAAATATTCAACTTTTCACCTTCTAGGCCCTTTAATTATTTGAAAATTACCAAGAAACACACTCTAAAAAATGCAGGAAGGATCCTAAGAATGGTAAAAAAAAAAAAAAAAAGGAAAAAACAAGAAAAACAAGGGAAGGGGGGGGGGCAAGCCTCTAAGTTCATACCACCACAAAGGGATCCTCCACTAGTGCATAGTGGTTCTCAAATGTTGCTTTGCAGACCTAACTACATCAGAATGATCGAGCTTTAGGATAAAAGTTCAGGTTCCTAGCTCAATTTCAAAAAAAAACAAAAAAACAAAACAAAACAAAAAAAACCCTGTATTTTAAAAACCTCTAAAGGAATTCTGATGTAGAGCTTTAACATGCAGTAAATTGGGGAAAAATCCTATCAAACTGGCAGGCAAGAAACTCAGATCCTAGTGTATTTTGCAACTGTTAAACTATACCTGTCTCTACCATCATAAACGGTGTGAAATTATTGATTTCTCTATATGGAAAACTGAAAACCTAACAAACCACTAAGGTTTTGACAGGCCCCCAAATGTCATACTGTATTACTTAGTAATTTTTCATAGTTTCTTCTAAGTAACATACATAAAACCTTCACTGGATTAAAAAAATAAGGCACAATGAACACAAAAATAGATACCTTGGCAGTACCTGGAAAACTCCAGGACTTACCCTTACCCCCTCCTCCGCCGCCTCCTCTGTGGTCCACCAGCTGCATCAGTTTTGGATTGATAGCCTGATTAGCCTCTTCTAGCACTTTGATCAACTCTCTGGCCTGCTTTAGGTTCCCTGGGGTGAAGAAGGTGTAGGCAGTGCCCTTGTTGGTGCTACGGGCTGTTCGGCCAATACGGTGCACATAATCCTCTGAGCTGTTTGGATAGTCATAGTTGATCACAAACTTGACATCTTCCACATCTTCAAAGCCAACAATGAGTCAGTGTGTAGGATGATGTTGCAGGGAAAGAGAAGGTAAAGGACATGCCAACAACAGGTGGGAAGCACGAATGCAGGTGACAGCAAGAGGAGAGAAGATTAAGTTAGTAACCACTCTGAACAGGAACAAAAAAAGACTCATCCCAACAGAGTAAAAGAGGATTAATGATGCTTGGGACATGCAAAGGAAGGGGCACCTTTATCAGCTGTAAAATCCTAAGGGAATCCCATTCAACCACCCAAACTCCTGCCTCTTCTATGTTTTAAGCAATATACTGACAGGAGTTATACTAAATTCCAGTTCCATCCTTTTCAAGACTGGAATGTAGAAGGTGGTACCACCACTAAGTTACAAGGCCAAATCACTTCTACTCTGTTGGGAGAAGCCTGGCAAAATTTACCAGTAATATAATAAACTTACCTTTAAACCAGTCACAGAGCAAAATGAAAAATAAAAAACAAAACAAAAAAACTTCATATACTTTATTACTACATTTTCATGGAGACTTAAATCAAGATATTTAGATCAAAAAATTCTTTTGCTTATATTAAAAAAAACCTGATCAGAGCCAAAGTTAAGTACACATTCATTTTCCTTCAAATTATCTTTCCCCTTTCAATTACCACAAGAGCACATTACACTAAAATTTCACTGTACTACCAAGCCCAGCTCTGCCAAATGAAGTTTTTTTTCTCAACTCAAGGTTATTTCAACTCAGTCCTTGCTTCAATTATCAAAGGTTGTCTACATAACCTGGAAAATTAAATAACCAAAGAGTGTGGGAAAAACCATGAAACCTTGAGATACAAGTTTAATGTTCTGTCCACTGCTGGGAATTAGATTGAATAACCTCCTAAAGCTTAAAATATGTAAATGTTAGTGTAATGCTTTCAGCTAAATGTATATTTTTACCTACTTATACAAACAAGTTTAATATAACAAAGAATCCTAATGTTTTGTGGAAAAAAATCTGCATTTTACAAAGAATATTCAGAAAATATCCTAGATAAAACACAGATTTTTGTGATATAAATAATTAAAAAACATTCTCTGTTTGTTACCAGACCGATGCACACTCCCTCCTCCTTTGGGAAACCGCTGCAGCCGATCCCGTCTCTTTGCCTTTTATTTTTGGCGGCCTCCTTTCGAAAACTCCGCCTTCTGACACGGGACCACTGGAGCGCGGGGAGCATGCATCAAGGGTCCGTGGCAGTGAGAAGTCCCCACACACGCTCGCTCTGTGAACTGGCTTAGATGCTTCTCTGTAGCCCCATTTGGTTGCCAAGCGCCGGAGAACCTGGGTTCGGGTAAAAATTTCAGGTCCTCCAACGCCTCCCCCAAGGATAATTGGGGTGATTGTAGAAAAAAATAATTAATAAAAAATGTAAGTTACATCCAAAGGGTCAGACTGCATCTATTGCCCAGACTGGATTAATTTCAGGGGGAAGGGGAGATGATTTAAAAAAAAAAAAAATTCAGCTGTTGTTAAAGGGCCTGTGAAGAAAGGGGCTTATGTCTGTTTCTTATTACAATAAAGGCTCCTCAGTCTTTACTGACCCCTAAAGTCCTGAAATCACACCAGAAAGACGAGAAGGCAGTTATCACAGGGGGCAGCGTGAGTCTCCGGCTAGGGTCGTTGATGTAACTAAGGAAAACAAAAATTTACAGGGCCAGAATAGATGAGACTGGGGAGGGAAGGGGAGGTAGGGGGTAGATGGGGAATTATGCTTCATGACCACGTCTTCAGAGCTAGGAAACAATGCTCCTTAGTTAATCCCACTGTGTACAACCATAGGCAGCAGAGCAGACTGAATTACTGCACTGGATGCATAAACATGTGCTTTCCTAGCAGAAAGCACTGGGGACTGGAGTCAACAGTTCAGATACTAATACTTGGGAATACTTCTGGAGGGGTTCAATAAGGGGCAGATATGGCGCCAGTTCTTCATACTGGAAAGGTGTCTTGTGTGTGCACACATACAGCTGGCTGAGGGCACATTAAAAGCAAGCGCAGAATCTGGTTTTCTCCAGTCAAGCCTGCCCTGACATTATTCGTGCACTGCCGCTATATTACCTTGGTGCCTTTAGAGAAGATGCTGTAGCAGGGTAAGAAATCAAAAAGTTAATGTTTTGGCCAGCTGCCTAGGGTAAGAACTTTTGTTTGACAAGCCCTATGACATGGCCTGAATCTCCAATCTCTAATCGGGAGGGGCTGAGACTAGCCAATAGGCTCATCTAGAGCTGCTTCGGGCCAATGTAGATTTGCCTCGGCCATGTACTGAGTGATCTGCAGCTGATAGCAAAGCTTCTGTTAAAAAACAAAACAAAATAAATTCAATACTTTAGTTTAACAGTGTGTAGTTTAAACCAAAAAAGGAAAAATTAAAAATATCCCATTGGAAAGGGAATAGTGGTTTCCTGAGGATGACTATTAGAAAATTATGGGAATCAAAGAACTTACCTGAAGGGAACATTTAAGAGGCCATCGCTCGACAGGAAGTGAAAAAAGGCCTGGTGACTCAGCTGAAAATTGCACCCCTGTCTATGAAGTAGAAGCCTTCACTTTCCAGGATCTTGTAGGACCTTGGTCAGCATTCTGCCATTTTGGTGGGTTTCCCCCTTCCTTTTGATTTTTATAAGGCAGCAAACAAAGGGGCCCAAAACAAGCACGGATGCTGAGTAACAAGAAACAGACTCAGGTACCTTCCCTCTCCCCTCTCTTGGATGAGTGGGGGTGGGATGAAGAGTCTAAGTTATTCTAATGACAGCCAATTGATTTGGTTTAGGAATGCAGGGGGACACAGAACAAATATTTTAAATTGTCTAGGCAAGATGCACAAAGAAGCTACCAGCACATAGCAAGCCTGTTTAAAAACCACCATCACTGAAAGCTTTTATGTAAACCGCTTTCAGGCCTCAGCCTCTTCTCCCAACAGGCCCAAGTTCTAACCGCACAGATCCAGACATGACCTCAGAGGGCAGAGACAATTTTTCAGTCATGGCTGCAAGTCACCACCTCTGAAGGAGGGAATGATGAGTGCAATGTACAAAAAGTCATCATTACTTTTGTATTCCAGTTTGAATACTTGTTCTCTTAATGTTGAGTATCATAAGGGAAGATGGTACTTCTTGCCTTACTAGGCAAGAAATTATGTTAATTTTAAAGTAACTTTGTAACAGAAATAGTCTCATCTTTTTTAATATATAAGTTTTGAGTTACGCCTGTTTTGTTCAGAATAATGGGCTAACCACAGAATACCTCTATATATCTTAGATCATAACAGGTTGAAAACTCCAGAATGTCAGCTTCAAATCAAGTTCTTAAATTGAAGACAGCACATCTATGATATAAGTATGGGTGGGAAGAGGGGTAACAGAGTGCTCATGATAATTTTACTTCAGTAAATCATGTTGGGCAGTGCAGATTTAATTGCTGAAAGATAACATTATTTACAGATTTACTAAATCCCCAAAACGTACTATGACAGCATTCATGAAATTGGACCTCCATACATCTCTCTCTCTCTCTCAAGCATAGACTGGTAGAGGGGTGAAAAATAACTGAAGAAACTAGCTTCTAATAGCTAGGTTCAATCAGGCTCATTCCATCCACCCAGAAAATAGAATAAAACCAGGAAGAAGTTGAGCTGTTTAACTGAATGTCTCCTCTCCCTCTCACTGTTTAAAACAGTCATGCCTAGGCCTTGCTGCAGACCAAAGCCTGTTTTTTAGGAGCAGGAAGAGACTTTGAAAACAAAAGGAAAAAACAAAAAAACAAACAAAAAACCCACCAAGGTAAAAAAAAAAAACTGTGGGGGGGGCGCCAGAAATCACACGCTTTGTATGTATGCTTCTCTTTTAAGTATTTATCTAAACACATGTATGTGCAACTCTAGTATGAAATGACAAACACATCTTTAAACCAAAAGATACATATACCATTGACAGAGACACCTATCTATACAAACCTAGCCCACGGGAGGCTACATCTGTGGCAATGAGAATGGGAGCCTTTCCAGAACGGAACTCTGCAAAACAAGGATACCATGAGAGCCAAGTTATAAAATCAAGGCTAAGCGATATGTATTTTTAAAAAAGACCAAGTAAATATTTCCAGCTATCTGGCCTTTTTACCCTACCATGCTAAACTTTCAAGTAATGGTGTCAAAACATGAAAAGCTCTTTTAAATTTACAGGTAATAGTAATTCTTTTGAAAATATTTATTATACTCACCTTTAGCAGAGGAGCAACAGATTTTTTAAAAAGTTACCTCTAATAATGAAGTGCCATTAAAATAGTGTGGCAACGTGTAACAAAATTAATATTATCTAGAATTTTTCTTCCCTTAAATTATGTCAAAAATCACCTCCCAAATGAAACAAAATCAAAAGTGGGGGTGGAGGGTGAAGAAAGGGAGCACATGAAAAGACGTGAAATGAAAGGAGACACCATAACTTTGCCCTGTGAAATAACAGAGTTTATGTATTGCCTCTGCCCTCAGTTCCTGGCAAAGAGCCCCTAAAACCCTTTAAAATGGGGATGCTAGGAGACTGGAAGCTTGGAACTTTGAGCCTCACTCCCAATCCTTGGAGGACAGTAAAGGAGGTGGAGACTGAGTTAAAGTGATGACGTCTCCATTAAAATCCCACAAGTACAGGGTTTGGGGAGCTTCCAGGCTGGTGTATGTACCTATAAAGACAAGAACTTACTAAAAAAAAAAAAAAAAAAAAAAAAAGGTGGCCTAAGTAATGAAAAAGCGGTATAAAGAGCCATTACTGACCTTAAAGGAAGGTGGAAATGCCAAAAATGTCCCTAATATTCAATTAAGTACAGCAAAGCTAGGCAAACCCTGGTCTATGGGTCAAATCTGGCACAATGCCTATTTCTGCAAATGAATTTTCGTTGGAACACAGCCAGGCTGTTTCTTTACATGTCTATGGTCATTTTTGTGCTAAAACAGCAGAGCTGAATAGTTGTGACACAAACTATTACACAGTTGATAAAGCTGAAAACATTTACTACTTGGCTCTTTACAGAAAGTCTGCCAATTCCTGAAACAGAGCAAGGACAATGCTTAGTTTTGAACTCACCATTAAGTACCCAATCTCTTTCTGGTTGACTCTTGTCTCCATGGATACACATAGCTGGCCAACTGTCAGAAGAAAAGAGCAAAATGCATGTTATGCATTACTGAAGTATTATATACTACATTCACAATACCAATTTAGAAATTCCAACTAAACTATAAAACCTGAGGCAAATTAATTACCTCAGTGCCGCACTCACCCATCTCTGCGCATCCTTCGAGTGAGGTCATCACAGCGTCTCTTCGTCTCTACAAATATTATTGTCTTATTTTCCTTTTCGGCCATTATTTCCTCCATGAGTTGGATCAACCTGAAAACAAGAACAACAGTCATCCAGAGAAGACTCCTAGCACACACATTACGGGGAAGCTATGTTTGCAGTATCAACCCTCCAAAGCTTTAGTACTTCAGTTTCATATTACTTTCTATACAGCTGGTAATTATTAAAGCTGGGATTCAAATCCAAGGATCCAGAATCCCTGCTTTTAACCACAATGCTCTGAAAAATAATAAAGAATGCACTCTTGGGAAGCTAGCAATGCCTTTAATGTTCTCAAGCCTAAAAAAATATGGGCTTCTATAACACTTTAATTTTGGAGGATTATCAGGAAAGGTTTATCAGCATTATCAAAACAGTGAAATCTCCCATACTTGTGGTCTTTTTCACTTTCCATGCAGACATCCACAATCTGGAGAATGTTGTGGTTGGCACTCAACTCCAGATTGCCTACGTTGATCTGGGTGTAATCACGAAGGAAATCCTCTGCAAGCTGTCTTACTTCTTTTGGCCAGGTTGCACTCCACATCAACGTCTGCCTATCAGGCTATCAGGAAAGGAAAGACTTTCTTTTAGGCTAAGGAACTACAGGCAAAGGGCATAAGATAATGAATTATCAGCTTTACACACCCTAATTTGGTCAACAATTTTACGAATCTGGGGTTCAAAGCCCATATCAAGCATTCTGTCAGCCTCATCCAGTACAAGGTAAGTACATCGGCGAAGATTTGTCTTTCCTGACTCCAGGAAATCTATCAGGCGTCCAGGAGTAGCTATACAGATCTCAACACCTGCAAAATAAAACCAAAGATCTAGCCAACTAAGAATTCTTTATACACTGTTCATGTCTCAGCAAACTAAGAAGCACCAACTCTGGTGGTTGTACTTGGTGCTGCAGAGAGCATTAGCTAAATGTTAACACATTAACACAGTACCAGAAAACCATAATGTTAAGAAGAATTTATGCATAATCATCAGAACTTCACAAAGTTTAAGTCTCTAGCCATGCAGAACTTTCCTAAAATAGCATTTAACCATAACTGGGAATTTGTAAACTGTTGAAACATTGATTTCCCCTCCACCAGAACCCACTGTTTTCCTCTTCAATTTCATTTATAGAAATTAGCAAAAGAAGAGAAACTAGTAATTCTTATACTTTTTAAAAAAATTACCTCTCTCCAAGTCTCGAATCTGTGGACCTTTGGGAGCACCTCCATAAATGCAAGTACTCTTCAATCTAGAACATTTGCCATAGTCATCAGCCACCTGCTGTACCTGCTGGGCAAGCTCTCTGGTAGGAGCCAGAACCAGACACTAAAACAAACAAACAAACCACTTGAGATACCTACCCCAAGTTTAAGGGGAAAAAAGTATAGAAAGATTACAAAATTCTCTATTGTCTAATTTGGTACTTTCATAGTATATGACAGAGTGGGAAGTTGGAAAGGCATGGAGTATAAGACAGTGTTGTGGAGTGGGGCAAAAAAAAATTTCAAGGACTATTTATTTGGCATGTGGTATGATGCCTGACTTTTGATACATGATTCATTAATTATGTAAGTAGATTTATAGGTTGTGTTATC
This sequence comes from Camelus dromedarius, assembly GCF_036321535.1. NCBI lineage: Eukaryota > Metazoa > Chordata > Mammalia > Artiodactyla > Camelidae > Camelus > Camelus dromedarius. The sequence continues at coordinate 8,526,883 of NC_087446.1, read as the reverse complement.
TAGCTTTAACTAAACAACTCTCACAAAATGAACAAGTGGCTATAAAACATTCCTACAACAAAGCCACAGATTAAATATTAGAAACAGATGAATAAGAAAACAGCAGCGCTAACACTTTCCTGACATATAGTTTAAGTTCATGGCCAGGCACATTAGGCAAAAACAACTACTTATACACAATCTGACAAGATGACCAAAACAATGCAAAATTAAGACATTTTGAAATAGGTATCATATACATTGTTCACAATGCTCTTTGCTTTGTGTTCTGATCTGTTATACATTAGCTAATGATAATATAGCTAACTCTTATTAGCCATATGGAACATGTATTATGTAATTAAAAGCAATGCATTATTCCTTGCTGTAAATACGTTGAGACATACTGTAATAATGTACATATTTATAAATATATATAGCAAGTGCAAGCTCTATTTTAAAAAGTTAAAGGGGAGAGGGAATAGCTTAGTGGTTGAGTGAACACTTAGCACACACAAGGTCCTGGGTTTACTCTCCAGTACCTCCATTAAAATAACAACAAAAATAAATTAAAAAAAATTTTTAAAGTTAAGAATGTACATTCAAAATATTTGAAGAACACTACTCAAATCTTGTAGGAAATAGCATAAATAAAAATGCTAAAACCAGAAGATCGAGCTACTCTATAAACATTTATAAAAGCATTACTTAACCACAAAGAATACACATCCCAAACCTGACTTAGTTCCACAGGGCAGGGATCTCATTTCATACTTTTGTATCCCTCATAGAACCAATGAGCAGTTAAGAATTGCACTTGAATTTAATGCACAGTAAATGCTTATATATGAAGGTAATAAACATACTGGTTAAGAATAAGACTTGTTCAAAATTCAAGCTCAGCCACTTAATTCCTATACGACCCTGGGCAAGTCATTTATTTGCACTGTGTCTAAGATATATTTATTTATTTAAAGTAAAACGGAGATATTTCTTCCAGATATGGAAAGTGGGGTTGAGAAGGAAATCTGAGAACATATGTAAAGCACAGTACCTGAAACACAATCATCAAGTTGTACTTAATCTTAGAATTATGAACAAACTGAAACACACTTACAATTGGGCCGTCTCCCCTTTCCAAGTAAGGCTGGTGGTTAATATGAACAATTGCAGGCAACAAATACTAGGTGAGGGGGAAAGAATGACAGTCATATCAAAACTAAGCCATTATATTCATTGTTCTAAATTATCACAGTACTTGATAATACCTAATAGGAAATGGAAAGCAGAAATCACAACTGTTACACATATGTGCAATATAAATTTGAACATAAACTGTTTCCATATGTTTCAGATAGCTAAAAAAGCTGAAGGATTATCTATACCAACTGAATTAGAATTTTAACAACTGAGACTACACAGAATATTTACAACAGCAAAATAATACCACATTAAAAAACTCTTCTCTTGCTAGTACATACCGCCAATGTCTTCCCAGAGCCAGTCTGAGCGATGCCCACCATATCGCGGCCACTAAGAGCCAAGGGAAATCCCTGGCACTGAATTGGAGTTGGTTCTGTAAAGTGCTGATCCATCAACACATCCATTACATATTCTGTACAAGAATAAATGTTACTGCTTTTACATAAAACTAAGGACACAGCCAAAAGAATTTAAAAAAAACTGTTAAGCTCACGCAAGGCAAGATTTACCTAGCTTTACACCTATCCAAGAGGAGTACTGCTTTTTTTTCTTCTTCAGTTACCGAATCTTTGACCTGCTGACTTCTTCTAAGAGGGCTACTGCCATGGCCATCTACCCTTATCCTCAAAAACTTGAAAACCACTGCCCTAAAGTATCTAACAACAGGGCATAGGTACATGGTAGTGACTTATTATTAATCTGGTTCAAATTATATCCAACTAGAAAGCAATTTCATTTTGCTGTTTTCTAAAAGGTAGAGGCAAAACCCCCAAGGAAAGATGAAAAACTGCAAAAAATCCCCAAAAATTCTAAATCAGAGAACGTATGAGCATTAAAAAACAAACAAACAAAAAAAAAAAACTTTGTGAGGTTTCTACCTGTCTTTTCAACAAAATTCTGAGCCTGTTCAAACCTTTCAATAACCTATGACCACAATGACCATTCAAGCTAAATTAACAATTAAGATCCTGGATTGAAAAACACTTACGTGGGAAATTAGCATGATGGAAGGCAAACACAGGCTTAGGACAAACATCTCCCCCTCTCACTGTAATCTCTTTCTTTCGACGTAGTTCATCAACCTCATACTAAGTAAGAAGACAAAGTAAAGCAAATCAGTAAACAAGTTATTATAAACATGCAAAACTTTATGCTCCAATACAGCAGAACAATATCATGGAATTAACATGTCTAACACTTAAGAATAGTGCTTTCGTTCAACTTCATCCAACTTTGTGAGTCAATGAAGCAGGTTAATAACAGTTCCATTTTCCACATGAGAAAACAGTTATTCAGAAAGATTAGTAAATTGCTCAATGGGAAAAGTAGGAAGAGGGAGAAAACATGGAACTTGGGACCAAGTGCTCTTTCCATTACACTTTCTTCTGAACAAGTTACCTACCATGTCACGGGGAGAGCTCAAAACAATCATGAGGCTAAAATACAAACAGGAGTACATGATGCCAGTATTTTAAGTTTACTTAGTTTAACTTCACAGATGAAAAGACATGGCATCTCATATACACAGTTAAAATCACATAACAAATTGGCTGGGAAATATAACCAACAAATGAGAACCAAGTAATATATTAGGTACATATTAAAACTGGTTTCTCTTATTAGTATTGCTATACATGAGTAAACTCTGGCTAATATATCTACTTGGTTCATTACTGCATATGAAAAAAGGTAAACAAATAAATAAATAAACCCCCCAAACTTACTGGAGTCAGCCTTGCCACTTCTGGATGTTCAACATAAAAATTCTTCTCAAATTTGGGGAGCTCACTCAAATCCCACTTCTTTTTACGTAAACGCTCCCCAGGATTACCAAATTTCTTCGGGGGAAGGCCACCACCACCTCTTGCTCCAAATCTAGAAAAAACCCCAAAATTTTCAGTTTATTAGTATTTTTAAAGCAAAATACCTTAGATGCCATAAAAACATGCAAAAAAGATGACTCTTTGGATACTACCAACCCCTCCTCCAGAAAACATTTTATTACTTTCATTTGAAGGTATGAGGGGAAGAAGTTCATACAACTTCCTTTACTATCCAACAATACTATTATGGGTATGGTAATAAATGGTGAAAAATTCAAAATTCTTTTATCTGGAGAAGTGTAACATGGAGATTACAACCAGATTCTGGAACCAGAAAAGGTCCAAATTTTGATTCTGCAACTTAGTTACGATTTTGAGCAATTATTTAACTTGTCTGTACCTCAGTTTGTGTAAAGTAGAAATAATACCACCTATTTCAGAGGCTGCTGTGAAGATAAAATGAGTACATGTAGTGTTTAAAACAGTATCTGGGCATAGTAAACACAGTAAGTTAGCATAATTGTATTCATTCAATGACTAGTTACTGGGTACCAACTATGTACCAGGTACTATTTTAAGTGGTGCTAAAGATACTGAAATGAATAGAAGTCTCTACTCTTATAGAATATTCTGCCATGTAGGTGAGGACATTAGTTTAAGCTTGTATTAGGGCAAAATTGTGGACAGGTACAAAAAAATGTCTAAGCAAGTTGTCCCATACTTGGAACAGCTTCTTGAACCCCTTACCCCATTATACCATGATGAGCTCTCCTTTTGCCTGCTAATCTGCTAAAGAAAGCTACTAGGACCCCTAAAAGATTCAAAGCTTAAAATGTCCCTGATGCTGGTGCATTCCAATGCTACCCAGATCTTAAAATAATGACCTAGAATAAAACACAATTTTTGAAATTAAGATTCATTTTAAGTCTTATTCATGACAGTCCTTATTTTAAAAAAAAAAAGTCTTTCCTCTCACCGCCCCCCCCCACTATTTATCTTAATGGATACCATCCTAAAGATATACTGTCATTTGAAACATGGGGTTCTTAATATGCTTTCTACTGCCTTTATAATTAATGCTGACTTAAATATACAAGAGAGCTTTCACTCTTTAGAATTTGAGTACATTTGTGCCATCAGTTAAAGAGCACACAGCCTAATCCCTTGCATACTATGCCACTCATTGTTTTTATTGAATATTTAACTCAGTATTTAACTTGGCTTTGCAATAAATGCCATCTCTGAAGAATTATACGTTAACATACAAAATTATGCTAGTTTAAATGTACAATGCACATCATTTCTGGGCTATACATGTACATTTGCTGACCCCACTCATTCTCTTTTCAAAACAATAATCCATTTCAGCTCTGTACCATTCAGTAAGAATAAAACAATAGCAATTCAAATAATAAAAGAATTTTCATAGCAAAGATATAGTTAGGGCACAGAACTTATGAAAGAGGTTGATTTTATTTGAAATGTATTATTTGAAAGTCTTTTTTAAATTGATATGGTATGTAATTGTCTTAAGAGTCAACATGGGGTAAAGGAAGTATAGATCAGTACTTTACCTTTTCCTCTTTTCAAATAATGAGTTTTTATTATTAAAGCATATATACGGTGAAATATTAAACACCCACAGTAAAGAAACAGAACCTAATTGGTACCTTGCTAGCCTTCATTTGCCTATTTCAAATTTACAACCCCCATCATAATAACTAGTACCTCGATTTTTAACCATTCCTTTTTGTCTTGTCATATATTGTAAGTATCTTCAAGTTATCCTTTCAGCACAACTTTACTTAATATTATGCTTATGAATCAATCCCATTAGTGCAAGTTTTTCCTTTTCACTGTATTTTATTGTACAAATACCCAATTTATCCAGACACTTGAGCTGTTTCTAACATTCTGTCATGAACAATAACATTACAAATATGAATACAAGGGTATGTGTACAAAGGCTTCTCTAGGCCTAAAAGTCTAGGGCATAAAGCTTTAAGAGATGAGCCCTGGGTCATTTTCATTTTACTAGGTAACATTAAATTCTTCTTCCTAAGTGGTTGTACTGAAATTCACTTCTAAATTTAGCTATACTGTTAAACACCAAACAAACATTCCACTTACAGCTCTCCGAATTTAATGCTAATATCAAGTATTTCCCTTCCTAACAATAACAAGGTATAAATCAAAACAATCCTTTTTATTTAGTAAATTAAGTGATAACTGAGGTGCTTATGACCAGTAGGTCTGGTACTTGTGTATCTGAACCACTAAAGACAAAAATGTTTGTAGAAAATAGCATTAACACAACGCCTACTACAGATAGACAATTACACACCGTATCTCAATTCTCAAGAACAATGCAAAGTAAAGGCAATTACTATCCCATCTTCAAATGGGAAAATGGGCTCAAAAAGGTTCAGGATCTTGCCTAAGGTCACACACATATATACATTAAGAAGTGGTGTCACATTTTTTAAACAGAGATAAAGCTTTTATTACAAAAAAAAAGTAACAGCACAAATCTACATAGATCTCTTAAGCAACTTTTTCGTTTAACAGGGACATTAAGATTTGAATCTCAGTATCTGGGAGAACTTCAGCTTTAATTCTGTTAACTTTCAACCCAGTAACCGTAGTATTACTAAAACAGAAACTTTCAAGCTAGCCTGAGAAGTTAATTAATGCTTCCGTGCAATTAGAGAGGGGGTAAAAAAAAAAAAAAGACCTAAACATTAAATGACCAAACAAAATAGTTCTCCCTCCCCAAACATGACCATTTAGATGGCAATTAAAACCATCGCTTTGTATTCCAATGTGCTTCCTCCCAATTATTTTAAACACGACTAAAGGTAACCTTAAAATATTTTTAAAACTACAAGTCAGCCTCTTAGTCTCTGGTTTCAAACCAGGTTTCCAGTTCCATTAACAGGGAAGCCATTTCGCATTAAGATTTTCCTAGGCTGAACTCCGACACCTCATCCTCTTCTCTCAGCAAGAACATCCGAGTTTCACAGATGAACGCTGAGGCCTGAAGAGATCAAATGACTTGCCCAAATCCGCCGGGCTCGAAAGCAAGGAAGGCCCAGGGGTGAAGCCCGGGCCCGGTCTGCGGCGGCCAGGCCGCTCCTCCTGCTCCCTGCGGGGCTGAGGCCGGGCCGCGCCACGCCGGCCGTCCGCGAGGAGGGGCTGGGGCGTCACCAAGCCCCCGCCCCCCACCCCGCGCCAGGTCACCAGTGACCCGGGGTCTAGGCCCACCCCGAGGCCCACGAACTAAACCGCTATTATGTCTCAGGACGCCTGGCCTCCCGGAGTCGGGAGCGTCGCTCCCAAGCCTGCAGTCTGTTCAGAAGTCTTATACTCAACCACACGATGCGGTCTCCTGAGGAAGCAACCCCCCGCCCCCCACGCACACAAGGCCTTTCCTCTCCTCCTCCCCCCTTACCCTCCACGGTCCCGATCCCGGTCCCGATCCCCAAAGCCGCCTCCGCGCATGGTCCCAAATGGATAGAGATCTGGGAGCGGGGCACGGATGGCCGGGCTCGGGAGGGCCTGCGGCTCCGGTCTGGTGACGACCGATGGCGGCGGCGCCTCCGCTGTTGGGGCGGCGGCAGGCGCGGCGCTCTCTCGCTCCGACGCGCTGTCTCCCGTCGCAGACGCCACCGTCGCCGCCTCTCTCGTCGGAGACGGGAGCAAAACACAGAGAATCGGGGTTATAAAAGCAGTGGGTAGGTTTGGCTACGCTCAAACCCGGCAGTGCCGCGGTTTAGGCGTCTCCTTCCTTCCCAGCGACTGCACAAAATGGCGGCCGGCCCTGAGACTGCTCCAGCTTAACGCTACGTACGTCGGAGACGATACGTAAACAGCGTCTCGGAATAGCCCGAGGGCTTCGCGGAGTACTACGGGTATTCTTGAAAGCATTTTACGTCAGTTGCGGAGATGGGCGCACTTTACGGTCTGTAGAAGAAAAACAAAGTACGGATTGGGCGTAGAGTTCTCGCGCCACCTGAACCCGAACGTGGGGTGGGGTGGGGAGAGGGAGAGTCCCCGGAGCGACGTAACATTCTTTGCGTCGTTAACCGGCCTACTATTGCGAAGATGCGCAGTGTGCGTAACGCATTCTGTTTGGAGAATAGAGGATTTTTGCCGGGTTCCGATACGAGGCGGAACTCGGTCCTGCTTGTGCAGGTTGCTTTGCAGAGACAATAACTGTCCTCCATATTGCAGCCGTCAAGTTTCAGGGTCTCCAGGTTCTAAAAGCATAGGAAGTTCTTCAGGGTCTCTGGCTGGCGCTCCTGGATGGTCCTGCCGGCCCTCTGGCCCCACCGTCCTGGTCCTGGAGTGACCAGTCGCGCCCCCCGGCGCCATTTCCTTTCGATTGCCTCTTGCAGCGCTGTCGCCGGCGGCCATGATGGATGCTCCTTGTCCGTTCTTTGGGGAGTTGGTCAGGCGGCGACGTCCCAGCTGAGTTAGAGCACTCTCTATTACGTTTGTTACACACTGGACTGCGTTTCTGAGCAGAACATTAACACTGTCCCCGGCCGAGTACAGTTGGCTAACAAAGAACCAAAATGTGGGTGGAGCCCCCCCTTAAGGTAAACGCTGAGGTCCCCTGGGCGCCATGCAATATCGCTGCCTCAGGAGGCTCGTGACAGACCCTTAGCGCCTTCCCGAGATAAAAAGGTTTGAAAGCGGTGGTCTTCAGACACAAAAGATGAAGACATATGTACGTGTTTTTAACCAGGCAGGGCCGCCTTTCTCAATTCTTTCTGAGCTGACTTCCTTCTCCTTACCGGCTTCCTTCTTCCTAAACTGCACTTTAAATTCCTACAGTCTTGGCCAGACAGCCTCACAGAATTGTCACACTGCTAGAGCCCTTGGAGAGCAGCTGTGATTTCTACATATGGGCGATGAGGGGGAGATTTGAGGTCCCTCATTGTGGAGGCTGAGTGGTTTCTGCTAGTCTGTTCTATTTCCCAAAACATTAGAAAAGTAGAATAAGGAAAGGCTATTCATGACAGGCTGTGCAGATTTCTCTTGGGCTACAAACAAGATGGACAACCATGTATTCACTGGGCAAGCGTTGAAGGCCTAGTGGTCCAAGCAGTGTGCTAGGCACTGTGGCAAGCAGTGAACAAATGAATTCCTGCACCCGTAGATTTTACACTTCACTGGGGAGATAGACAGTGAATGTCTCTGTCAGACAGTTGCTAACAAAAATAAAAATTACAAGCAGAGAAAAGGGATTGTGTATGTGTGCCTGTGAGGGAGGAGAGTATGCTTGTGACATAGTGTTATATGTATAGTGTCTTGGGAACGCCTCCCTGATCAAGTGTCGTTTGAGCAGAGACTTAAAGTGAGGGAGCAAGGCTTGCTAACATAGAGGAAAGAGCAAGTACAAAGACCCTGAGGTACAATGTGGCTGGAGTAGAGCAAGGAGGAAAGACACGAGAGGGCCAGCTTGTGAAGGATTTGTATGCCACTTTGTCTTCTTTCAGGAAAATGGAACTCTCTAGAAGTTTCAAAGCAGAGCAACATAATAAAAGGACCCTTATCACTGCAGTCTAGGGAGTAAATTGGGATTGAGGTAGGACAAGCAGGCAGATCAGTTGGGAGTCTAGTGCAATAATACATGCAAGAAATGATGGGATTTGACACAGGTTAATAACCACAATGGGTAAGGGAGAAATGATCTGATTGAAAATCTAGCCAATGATATGTTGATGGGTAGGATATGAAAGAAAGAAGAGTCAAGGATGAATCTTGTAGGTAGGTGTTGGCAACAGTTAAGTTCCTGTTATGATTTAGGCTGTATAAGCACTGAAGGAGTTATTTCGACTGGTTTGCCTATTTATCATATATGCTAAGTAATTTAATCTGAGGCTCTATATAACAATAACTAATTTATAAAGTAGGTAGATCCACTGAAATCCTTACATTTTTCCAAGGGAAAATAATTCATATTTGCTATGACATCAGGGCCCTGTCTTAAAGCATCTCATAGCTCCTTTGTCTTCATAAGGATTTTCACAGTACATAATTATATGTTTCCATCATTATTTGACTAATCCTACTCCAAAAAAAAAAAGTGAACTTTCAGTCTTCCTCTGGCCGACAAGTGTCTGATTATAAAGTGAATCCATAGTATGCATTTCTCATTCTTGATATATCTGTCTTTTCCTACCAAAGATGGTTGAAGCTTATTACATTTTTTTCTAAACATAAAGATTTTCATTAAGCAGGGCGGTCAGAGAACCTTGGAATTTCATTAGTAACAGCCAAGACTGTTGATAGAAATGGAAATATGCTTTAGTCAATTCCTCTTTTTTGTTTTAAACCTAAGCACTTACCATATGATCCAATAATTGTGCTCCTAGGTATTTACCACAAATTTGAAACCTTACATCCACACAAAAACCTGCACTCAGATGTTTATAGCAGCTTTATTCCTAATTGCCAAAACTTGGAAGCAACCTGGATGTCCTGCAGTAGGTGAACAGATAAACTGTGGTACTTACAGGCAAAGGACTACTATTCAGTGCTAAAAAGAAAGGAGCTATCAAGCCATAAAAAGATGTGGAGGAAGCTTAAATGCATATTACTAAGTGAAAGAAGCCAATCTGAAAAGGCTATATACTGTATGATTCCAACTATGTGACATTATGGAAAAGGCAAAACTATGGAGATAATAAACAGATCAGTGGTTGCCAGGGGTTAGCAGGAAAGGAGGGATGATAGATGGAGCATAGAGGATTTTTAGGGCAGTGAAGCAACTGTACGATACTATAATGGTGATAGATGTCACTATACATTTATCCAAACCAGTAGAATATACTACACCAAGAATGAGCCATAATGTAAAATAGAGACTTTGGGTGATAATGATGTGTCAGTGTATGTTCATCACATGTAACAAATCCAACACCCTGGTAGGGATGTTGATACTTGAAGGGGCTATAAATGTGTGGGGGCAAGGGGTATGTGGGAAATCTCTGTACCTTCTCAATTTTGCTGTAAACCTGAATCTCTAAAAAATAAAGTCTTAAAACCCTAAGAACTGATAGTTATTGAGTGCTCATGCTCACCATGTTCTAGGTATGTGCTGTGAGCTTTTTATTTTATCCTCATCTGTAAATGAGGTAACATTACCTCTTTGGGGTTTTAGAAAGGGCAAATGAAATGTCACTTAGAGTGGTACCTGGCACATAATATTCAATAAATTTTAGCTATTATTATCTCTTCACTTTCTCAGATGAGAAAGCTGAGGCTCAGAGAGATTGTCACGAACCCAGGATCACACAGCAATTGGCATAGCTAAGACGCAAACCCAGATGCTCTGGCATGATTTTTAACTTGGCACTTACATTTTGGGCTGGATATTTTGTTGTGGAGGGTTATTGTATGTATTGTAAAATGTTTAGTAGCATTCCTGCTCTCTAACTGCTAGATGCCAGCACACCCACCCTCCCAACTTGTAACAACAAAATGTCTCCAGACATTGCCAAATGTCTCCTAAGGAGCATTGAGAACCGCTCCAGTTGAGAACCACTACTTTGGAAGCCCTGTGCTGTGCTACATACTTGTGGGATAACAGGATCAATATCATTCTCTTTCAATTGTCAAGTTTTTCTGCAGATGGGGTGTGCCTTCTGCAGACTCCACCTGCCAACGATACCATTGCCATTTTTCGTTTTATCTATGTTTTGTTATGATAGCAGTAAAATTTATACTCAAGACTCAGACAATTTCCAACAATCAGTTATTTATTCCTTTTGTCTAGGTTTAAAAAAAACCATAGGTTTTTGTTTTTAAGCTATTTTTACTGTGAACCATGTATAGTAAGTTCTGTACATACATTCTCTCATCTCATTGTTACAACTCTGCAATTTTATAGTCATTAAACCCACCTAAATGTGAAATACAATGCCCCTGCTTTCTATCTTGGTAAGACCAGGTTGGTTCTTTGATAGCTTTGTTTATTGTATAGTTGACCCTTGAACAACACGGGTTTGAACTGCTTGGGTCCACTTATACCGAGATGTCTTTCGCTAAATATGTACTGCAAGATCTGAGCTTGGTTGAACACACAGATGTGGAACCTTGGATTTTAGGGAAACTGTAAAAATAGGCTGCTTTTCAACTCCATGGAGGTTGGTTGCCCCTAACCCCTGTGTTATTCAAGGGGTTTATATGTTTAGACATGAGAGGATGAGAATACTGAGGTAATTAAATCAACGAGGTAACCTAAAGCAGTGCCTTCAAACTATGATATACAAGGGACACCTTGGAACAGAGTTTTCAGGAAAACCATTTCCAGAGCATGAACTTTCATAAAAATTCTTTTCAATATCATAGTCACTGATATGACTGAGAAATTTGTCCAAAATTGCACCCTCTCTCTCTCTTTACAAATAAAAAGAATATTTCTCTTCTATCCAAAATCTTGCTATAGACTTTGCCATGGATGTAAAAATCTAGAGGTGACAAATAGGACAACTAGAAATGCTAATATTGATGTGAAAAAAATAAATTATACTCTAACCAGTTAGTAACACATTCTTTTGCAGATGAGGAGAATTCCGGTTCTTAATTTTCAACGAAATGGAAGAAGGACCATGTGGAATTTTCAGCTGATAGATCCTTAAAAATAACTTCCTAAGATAGACTACTGGATTTTTGCCATATAACTTGGAAGAAGATCAAAGAATTGAGGGACGTAACCATAACAAAACTCTTTCCATTTCCACCTACTAAATTATGTGATCAAAGTTTCTCAGCACTTGCTCTAGAAAGGGAGAAAAAAATTGCTGAAAGTAATATTTTTCCAGGGTACAAGATCTGCTTTTTCTTAGTCTCCTTCTATCTTATTAAAAGATGCATTTCCAATAAAAATTTTACTTTCTATTTAATAGTTATTAAGTCGTAATATATTTATATTACTTTCCTTAAATGTGTTCTAATAATTGCAACAATAACTTAATCCTGAAGAAATTTTAATATATAGAGCCTTAGGATCACAAGAAATGAGAAAAATAATTTTAATTTTTGTGCCACAATTCTGTGTGGCAGAGAAATAAAATTAAGTGATGAATAAGACATTTGATATAAACACATATAATAAAATTCTAGAAAGAAAATAAGAGTTCAAAGAGAAAAAAGGATCATATAAAATGTTCAACTCTTAAAGAGCTTATTCATGTATTTTTAAAGGAAATGGGTATCAAACTGCTAAGTTATTCAAATTCCATTGGGATGCATTTAAAAGTGGTGTGACAGTTTCATTTTAAAATGTCAGTATTGCAGCGTATCATAAATTACATCCTTTAAAACAATTTAAACTGACAATTTAAAAAGTTTAGGCAGCAACCTAAAACATGTTTTTAGAATTTTCTTAGGGGGTACTATTTGAAGACCATTAATCTAGAGAGGTGAACCCAGACCAGGCAGGTAGGGCCTGAGGGAGCTGAAGACCATGCACCATGTAAAGTGGCTGCTTCACTGACTAGCCAATGGTTGCCAGGCAGAAATTTAGGCACAGAGGTGTTAAATTATTGCCTCTAACTGAATGTGTATGTCAGTGACTTCTGTATGAGAGAGGCATAGAAGAGTGGAATCCCACCCTGAGTGTTTTTCAACTTTGCTAGTTGTGTCTTGCTTAAAAACTTTCTACGGCTCCCTATGCATGGCCTAAAGACCCAGCTTTAGCTCCATAGTCTGACGTTCAAGACTTCCAGATTCTGGCCCCAATCTCTCACCACCTTCCCTGCTTTAGCAAAAGTCTTTTTATTCACCTGCATTTCCCCCCAACTTCTGTGATTTTTGTTTGTTTGTTTTTTGTTAATCCCCCTACATGCATGCGAATAGAAAAACTCAAGGTCCACTTCTGCCCCATCTCCTACCTTAGAACCTTAGGAAAGTCATCTGTCCTCTGGCACTTAGAGCACCACCTGAAAACGATGTTTTTTTCTGTTCTTTTTATAGATAATGGGGCAGCTGCTCAGTTTCTCCCCTCAACACAGAGCACACAAGCAAGCTGAGAAAGAAGAGAGTTCAGACTATACAGTCAGCTCACTTGAAGTGAAACAGAATTAAAGAGACAGAATGACTCAGATTAACAGTGTTAATGCATCTTAAAGACTAAATGAGAAAGGGGGGATTATAATTAACAAGGTGTGACAAATACTACGGTCACATACACAAATGCTTGGCTCTTGTCTTTTGGAAAGCACAGGATGATACATCCACTGCCCTCTGCCTCAGCAAATGGACCTTTCTAATTAGGGTTGGATAAGAAAACATTGTTCAGTGACAGAAAAAATTGTTACAGTTCCCTAGCAGCCTTCTAAGTCAAAGGATCCTAGTAGCTGCAGGCTCTTTGGCTTGTTGAAATATAAATGAATTTAAAGACAGTGTTAAATGTTGGGAATGGGAGTGTAAAATCTCACAAGCTAGATAAAGTCAAAAAGCTTTGCGTGGGAAAAGAGGGGGGAGGCAGCAATAAGGTAATGATTTTACGTTCAATAAAATCAGTAATGCTCACTAGTGCTTAGTAGAGGGTGTTTAATGGAAGTGCCATTAAGATACCATGGAGTGCTGAGTTCCCTTTAAAAAGATGCCAGATAAGAACAGAGACTGTCAGTGGGCACATAGCCACATGGGAGATAACTGATTCTCAGTCTGAAGAGAAAACTCAGAGATGTTTCAGGAGATTGTAAAGCACAGGAATGTAATTTTCTTTACATTCCTGGTTCCCCAAATTTCCTGTTACTCCTCACCCCTACCCACCCCAACTCCCAGCGCCACTCATGCCTACTGTTACAAAGGTTGCAGCCAATCTTAGAGTTTTCAGCAGTTTAAGACCAGATACAGCTGACATTAGTGTCTCCTCCTTCCTTACAAGCAGTAGAAAAACAACTATCACAGGCTTGGACTTACCAAAGGCTGAGTGACCAAGGCCATTATAGTGGCAGCTTTTCAGTTCCGGAGGAGCCATAAAACTAAGCCAAGCAAACATACTGAGTCACTATGGCCAAGGACCATATGCTGTGTCACCTACTGGGGCCCAGTCTCTGAGTTCTTCTAGGGTTGGCTCACGAGTTACAGATCAGACCTGCCAGGGCTGTTTGACTATGACTGCTGGTGCTTGGAAGGTCCTGACAGTCTCCTGAGCTGCAGCAGGACCTTGTCTTTGCTGGGGAATACAAACAAATCTTTCCTTTTTCTTGAAGAACAGGTGTTTGAGATTCTTGGTTTGCTTTTGACAAGCATAAAGAGGAAAAGTCAGCCCTCACAGGCTGGAGGGGAGGGAGGAGGTATACGCCAGAATAGAGACCAAATTCCTTAGTAGCTGAGCAAGAGTTAGGGAGGCGGGTTCATGTTTTTAAATAGATTCTCTGTATTCCCCAGACAGATAAAAGGGTGTTGATCAGATATGGAGCTGAGTGGAGAGTCAGAGAGGAAAGTTGCAACATCCTGCTGAGAAACAGAATGGAAAGGAGAATTGACCCGAAAGTATATAATTATGTTACAGTCAATTGTACTTTAGAAATACATAAAACTTAATAATGCGAAGAAAACCAAACTGGCACCAAAAATTAGAACATAAGGACAAAGACAGTGAAAACATTGATAGGTCAAACACCAACTGGTGTCTCTAAGATATTACATAATGAGAAGGAAAGCTCTGGTATTTACATAATTTTGATCACAAAGGCAAAATATAGTTTGTACATACTTGGAGAAAAACCAACTAGCATTAGGGTTATCGCCAATGAAGGCTATGCCAAACAAGGACACCAAGTCCAAACACACACACACACACACACACACACCCCTACCTATCTGATCTGGAGGTGGTTCAGATTGGTACCGACTGGAAATCAGGTGGAGTCAAAAGAGAGACTTTTGCTTTTGTGTACATATGTAATTCTAAATACGTATGTTTGACAATTTATGCAGATGCTGCAGGTCTGTTGTTTCCCTCTCAGAATGGCTTCTGCTCAGAGTAAATAAGTCAGTATAAGCAGATGCACGTGGCTCTACCTCCTCCACCTATGGGAATCACTACAACGATCAGCTCTCAGATTGGGGAGTGAGGGAGCTGACTCCCCTGGCGTACTTGTGAATTGAACTGGGACTGTGGTGTTCAGCACAGGCTTTTTGCTGTCTGCCAAGAAGGGGTGAAACTACTTGGGGAAGGGAGTGGAGGAGGTTGGCAACGCAGCCATCTAAGAGCTACCCAGGGTAGAGAGTGCCTGTCAAAACAAGGTGAATGTCCAAGATGCCTGGCAGGCCTTTGTATCTGCCCCAGACCGTGTCAGGTTCACCCCAGACAAGGCAGCTCCCTCAGTGGGTACTTTTATAGCTGCCTATACTTTTGCTTTGTAGCACTTAACCATGTTTGTGGTTATTTGGGTGATTTTTCCTGCAACTCCACATCTCAGGGACTGTCTTGATTAATCATTACTGTATCTGTTGTACTTAGCACCTAACTGGCATCTCAATATTGGTTGAATGCAAGGCAATACGCTTTATTACTCCGGGATATATATGTATATGTAGTGTAAAAATAAAGAAATGCATAAAATGTTTGACAACAAATTCAGGAAAATGAATGATTCTATTGGGGAGGAAAGAGTCAACCCTACAGGTATTCAGGGGGCATCAGTTGTATTGGTAATGTTTTATTTCACAAGCATTGATTGTATTATCTTTATACCTTTTTGTCTTAAATACTTCATAATACATTTAAAATACACATATGAATGAATGAAGATGAATGTAATGGGCCATCAAAGCCCATTAATAATTCAAGTTTTAAATTCAGGCAGCCTTATTCTGATTCCATGTTCATCAAGCATCTTTAGCTTCACATGAACTTGCTCACTGAGGTAATGGGTTGGTTGTTCAGGTCAATCTTTACATCTGGTCTGCTTGACATTGTATTCTGTTCTTCAGTGTCACTGGCATCCTGGTATACTCCCCTTGGCAGCTTGTGTGCTTAGACTGAGGCATCTCTCTAGAAATTAACCAGTACTGGGGCACTATGCATATTAAAAATGGACGCTGAAGGCTAGACCCTGAGGCATGGAACGTTTGCCACCACATGAATTCTCCTGGGGAAAAATACAACTAGCTTTCCCAGGTTGAAACCCCTTTCTCTGGGTCTGCCTTCAAACTTACATAGTCTTAAAAATGTTACTTAAATATTTAAATTCTGTGTTGCTATGTAACTTTCCAAAAATCTGTGTCTGATGTCCCTGACCATACTGTAAGCTCTTGAAGATAAACTCTCCCCACCCCAAAGGGCCTAACACAGTACCCTGTAGAAGACTGTTACAGTGATGACCTCCAAGAAACCATACCTCCTGGTATTCAAACCTCTGTGTAGTCCCCTCCCACAATGACCCTGGGCTTGTGTGACTTGCTTTGGCCAACAAGACATTAACAAGCATGAGGCAAGTAGAGGCTTGATAAGCACTTGCTTCTCTTTGAAGCCAGCTGCCACGTAAAGAAGCTCAGGCTAGACTACTGAATGATGACAGAGAGAAGTCTCACTTTTTCAACCATCCCCGCCAAGACTCCACATATATTGGTGAGGCCATTTTAGACCCTCCAGCCAACTCATGGACTGAATGCAGCTGTATGAATGAACCATTTCCTTGCTCCTAAAAAACTGCCTTGTTATTTTTCTAGATGTTGTCCTGTTAGGAATGTGAAGGTAGAACTTCTATAGTCATCTTTTTAGAGACAACATCAGCACGATGGTGATGGGGAAGTGGAGAGAAAGAAAGAGAGCCCTTGATGACATTACAGAGTCGCTGAATTAACTAACTATGGAGTTGGTCACCTTCTGGACTTTTTATCATATGAGGTGGCATATTTCCTCATTCTTTAGGTTACTTTGAGTTGGGTTTTCTGTTACTTGCAGCTGAAGGCAGATTCTAATTGATATACTCCTCAGCCAGCTTTACTGGTACAAGAACAAAACTCCTGAAATGCCCTGCATAGTATATAACAGACACTCAAGTAATTTGTCATTGCTGAGAAAGTAAAAGAAGACTGTGTAGTAGAGATTGCTAGTTGCTTACCTAACAGCCATTCTCCCCTTCCTCCTTAATTACAGAATTCTGAATTTTAGCTGGGCATACTGCTGTCTAGAACAAAAGACAGTATTTCCCTACCTTCTTTGTATATAGATATGGCTATATCACTGAGTTCAGGCCAATAAGACGTAAGCAGAATTGTTGTGTGAGAGGGCTGCTTCATAGAAGCTGACTCGGCTGAAAAGAACCTTTTTTTTTTTTTTTTCTGCCCTACAGCCTTTCCTCTTTCTTCCCCTAACTTGATTTCTCTGACTAGAGGTCCAGGCACCATCTTAGGCCATGAAATGACCTCGAGAATGGAAGCCAAGAGCTAGGATGGTCAAGCAGAAAGACAGAGGCCTGGAGTCCCGATGACAAAGCAGAGCCACTGTATAGCAGCTCTGGACTGCCTGGCTTCAGATTTTTTGTCTATGAGAGAAAGATAAACCTCAGTTTTGTTCAAGAAACTACTTCTTTAGGTTTTCCTCTTATATTCAGCTAAGTAAAATCCCTACTAGTAGTCTCCTCAACAACTTTCCTTTTAAAATACTGAAGACTGGTATAGAAGAATATATGAATCCACCTGAATATTAAGCAAGCCCTTCCTGGCTTCCTTTCTTCCAGTGCCTTGAAGCAGTATTTGGGTGTCGCCTTGTTAGTGCCTTGGATGGAATTCTAAATTGCAAGTAATAGAATCTGGCTTCTGAAGCAAAGAGAAATTTATCAGAAGGATATTAGGAGTCACTGAGTTGGCAGGAGGCTGGAGAATCACCCTAGGAATGGACAGGAGTCTGAGCAACTCTGCAGTTTAGGAATCAGAAACATGCAGTCTAGCAGCAGGAACAGCCACAGGTCAATGCCACTGCTGCCGACCCTGCTGTCACTGCATGCAAAAGTAGCCTCTAACCTGTGCTCTCATCTTTGTGACTGTTGATCAGTAGCCAACATCTCAGGATAGATGACATGAATTGGCGAGAGGTGACTCTTTAAAGGAAAACTAGGGTGTTTATTATGATGAAGATATGGAAACTGTGCAACCAACAAATGATAAACATTTACCATATCCAACAAGCCTGAGTCAGGTGAAGGAGACTTGACCCGCTGCAACTTGGTGTCTAAAGTCCCAATCTCTTTCCTCTCCATGAAAGACAGCCCTTCTCTGAGTCTAGTCTATTTCCTATTTTTGACTCGACCACCCTGTTCTGATCTCCTGACTTTCTGTCCTGGTTTTTCCTTTGTTTTTTTAAGGAATGGTTGAACAGGAAAGTTTGAAAGGGATGGAAGGGATTATCTATTTCAATCTCATCATTTTCTAAATAGATAAGTAGGTTTCCCCAGATCTTGACTTCCATGTTTCTGATTGTAGCAGGTACTGAATTTAGATTGTATCTTGTGCAATCTTGTGTTTGACTCCTTGACTGAACTTGGTTCTTATTAACTGTTATTTGTGTCCCCCCTAAAATTTATATGTTGAAGTCCTAACCCCCAATTCCTCAGAATGTGACCTTATTTAGAAGTAGGGTCATTGTAGAGATAATTAGTTAAGCTGAGGTCTTAAATGGAGTAGGGTGGGCCTCTAATCCAATATGACTGATATCCTTATAAAAAGGGGGAATTTAGACACAAAGACATGCACACAAGGAGAAAGCCATGTGAAGATTAAGGCAGAGATCAGGGTGACTCTGATCAGTCAAGGAACACTAAAGATTACCAGGAAACCACTTCCTCACAGCCCTCAGAAGGAACCAACCTTGATCTTGGACTTACAGCCTCCAGAACTGTTCTTGTTTAAGCCACCCAGTTTGTGGTACTTTCTTAGGGCAGCCCTGGCAAACTAATAGACTAATATTCCCAGGTAAAATCCCTGATCTTTGATACTTCATTCGTGGTCATAATACAAACATAATCTCCTCTCATAGGTTAGAGAACTTTGTCAACAGTCACCTATGACTCTGCCTTCTCTTCCTCTTTTTATATTCAATCTCACACCAAATCTTAACTATTTTACTGAAATGTCTATCCATTTCATTGCTACCACCCCAGACCCATTCTTTATCATCTCACAATTGATTTACTATAACTGTTTCCTAAATTATCTCCTTGATGCCCGTGTTATTTCTTTTATCCACTGTATACGTCTTTTTCAGATTTATCCTCCAGCTCCCCATGCCAGCAACCTCCAGTCAGAGCAAACTGAAGCCTTTCTTTTTTTCCCTCTTTAAAGCTTTCCCATTCCTCTGCCTGCCTTTCAGTCTCTGCCAAAAGCAAATAAAGGTCACTGACTCTTGCTGTAGCAAATTTTAAATAAATAGCCTCTGTTTTCATTCGGTGTTTTTTGTATATTTCCACAGAATGAATACTGTATGGAGGAAAAAGGAATGTTTTTTCTGGTGTGTTTTCTAACTTGGTAGGATGTAAGCCTAGGGCTACAAGCAGCATCTTGGCTACTTACTATGTGGGGAAAGCCTGTCAAAGAACAGCAGCAGCATGGAAATGAGCAGAGCAGGAGATGGAGGCAGGGAGAAAAGTCCTGATGATGCTGTTGAAGATCCTGTCCCCAGCCAAGTGGCTAAAGTCATCTCTACTTCTGGACTTTTCAGTCTCTTGAGTCAGTGAGTTCATGTCTTGCATTTGCTAGTTTGAATTTCTATGGCTTGCAACCAAGAGGCCTGACCAATAACATCTTTTTTTTTTTTTTTTTTTTTTTTTTGAGCCTCTCTCTCCCCCTCGGAATAAGGAGCTAGAGCTATTTCTACAGTCAGGTAGAGGAGCAGGACTGGAAAGGCCTGATGCTTTGGTCACCCTGACAAACCCTGGCCTAGAAAAGTTCAATGGGCATGGCACAGTCTGCTATGCTGTCCCAAAGTTGAGCCGCAAGGTTGCCACTTTTTAGTTCAAGTTCACATGCTCAGCTATTGTTTTCCATAGCAGGGCATATCAAAGTGTCTAGATCCAGAGAGGCTTCTAGCCTTAACCACGTGCCACATTGAAACCAGCCTTCCCCACAGAACTGTAGGCCCTTGTGTTAAGCCCTCGTTTCCAACTCTACTGCTCACTAATAGGTAAATTCTCCTTGTCAGGGAGGTACCCAACTTAACCTAGAAAATTTTTCAGAATTACAAATCTTGGGAGTTTTATTTCCTTTCCAACCAAAATGTTCTGGGTTCCTATACAAATTAGTCCATTTCCACTCTA
This sequence comes from Camelus dromedarius, assembly GCF_036321535.1. Classification (NCBI taxonomy): domain Eukaryota; kingdom Metazoa; phylum Chordata; class Mammalia; order Artiodactyla; family Camelidae; genus Camelus; species Camelus dromedarius. The sequence goes on along the minus strand of NC_087446.1, from coordinate 8,506,593 downwards.
GAGCTTGAATCTCTAGGAGAAGCTCAGTTTTTATCAAGTAGCAAAACCTTCCCTTATCCAGGAAAAAGTATGCATTTATATTTGCATACTAAAAAAAAAATTGAAGTGATTCTATAGAATACAGAAAATCTGCTCCACAATGACTTTAACTTGTTTATTCAGAGAAGAAGCTTCTGAGCTTCAAAAATAATAAAATTGAAAAGCTCTCATTTCCCAGTACCCCACACTGTGAATAATTTCTGCTTATTAGCCTTTGTCTCTTTGTTTCCAAATCCCAGCTTCTATGCTTTTGCACAGGCTGTCCCGTAGCTTAACCTTTCCTCTCCCTTTTTTGGAACCATACTCTCCAAATTATTATATAATCATTTGCTCTCTCATTCTTTCACAAGTCTTTTACCTTAACTAGTGTACACATTCTTTGAGGGCAAGAACCATACCTTCTTTAAATAATCTTTAGCACTTGACATTCAATATACAATTGGTGAATAAAGGACTTAATTGATAATCAAATACATTTTGTAACAAATGGTACTTTCAATACTTTAATTTTCACCCAAGTTGATGCAACATAAGAGATTAAATCTTTTTCAGGTCTATAAAGATTGCCATTTTAAAGATTATTAGTGTTTTAATTTTAAAATATTTTTATCATGCATATATTTTGAAAACTAGATTTTATTTTTGTTTAACAATTAAAAAATATTCTTTTATGCATTTCTAAAATTAGCATCCAGAAATTTTACATTTAAATTAATAATTAAAAAAATATTTTGAATTCTGTATCCAAAACTTAAGATATAAGAGTCATGCTATCTTGGCCACCCAAAATTGTAAAGTTCCTAATTACCTTCCTTTTTATCTTTCCAATAAAATATGTAGGTATCAGAAGTACATTTTTAAAAAGTAAAGTCAACTTGTCAATAAGTCAAATGATTTAAAATTTAGCTTAATTTAATGTTTCTTTTCTGTTGCTATAAATGTGAATATACAGTTTGATAGTATAAATAAAAAAGCTTTTTTATGTGTCCTGTAAACATTCTTTTCTTAAATGTCTCTCTCCTTTGGAAGTGTATTCAATTCTGTAAGTTTAGGAGAATGGAACATTTCTGAGCTCACAGACTTTTCATCTGCTTATTGGTTCACTTTGGAATGCTAAAGTGAGGTGCCCCTTCCCTAACCAGTTTTCAAAAGGTTTATTCATATATATATATATGCATTCCTGAATTGACATACAATGTGCAGTTACAAATCAGAGACTTTTAAGATAAATGTAAGATTTAAATCTCTTTTGCTAACTTTCTTTTAATAACATGTAAAAAAAAAACAACACTCTTACTTCAAGATCTGAAATTTGAGACTGCATTTCCATTTCTTCAGCTCCTAACAAGCACTAAGAAGCAATTTGCATCAATTCGACACCTACTCCTTGGCATCCCCAATTCCTCCAGCAGTTATTGCGAAGGTGGCTTCATTTTCAGGCATCTCAGGGCTAACAGAATACAAGGGAACAGAAGTATATAAAAGGCTCTGTTTCTATAAATACTGTATTCATGTCACAGGCATCATATTTCTATTTGTCTGAGTCTCCAGAGACATGTGAGTTGGTACAGCTAAATGTGGACTACAGAATATTCTTCACAAACATTTATTGAACAACTTCTATATGTAAAGTTCTGAATGCAATGAAAAATCACCCCAAACTTGGAAATAGGCAAAAGGGATAACTGGATGCTTCTTCGGTGTACTGTCAGGCATCATGTAGCAGACCCTCAGAGGCAGAACCCTAGTATTCTCTTAGGACTGTAAAAACTACAGAAGTTATTTGTTCCTACAGGTTTGGAGGACTTGATGAAATATACAAATGATTGACTATATAGATGAAGTTCATTCATTTGTTAATTCAACAAATAGTTATTGGGCTTTTACTATATGCCAAGTACCGTGCTAGGTATTGGGGACATTAGTGAACCAGACTCAGTTCCTGTAGTGAGGGAAGTACATGTAATCAATTGATTACAACTCAGAGTAAGAAGTGTTCAGAGAAGTTCTAAGCACAGCAATCTGTTCAAGATAGAGACCAAGAAATTTTAGTAAAAAGAACAATCCTGCTAGCTATTTATTCAACAAAGTACATTTGTAACAAATTTCTAAAGATTGCAGAAGCTCCACAAAACATAGCATTTGCATATGTATTATAGTCTTCTACAGAGACTGATGATGAAAAGCTAAATGGTTTGAATAAAAACCAGATACATGGGGGAAATGATTATTTAATATTTATTCAATGACAATACATAATCAGTACTGTGATTTATATCCAAAACCAGATTAAAAGCTCATCTGATTTCTTTCTGGCTGATTTTTCCCTCTCTAGGGTAAAGAGTTATTGCACACCTTTGCCTTGTTGTCCAGAATTGGCTAATCAGTCAGTCACAAATACTGTGCATCGATTATATCCCAGGCACTAAGAATATAGTGATGAGCAAGAGAATAGTGTCCCTATCCTCAGGGTATTTACCGTCTAGTTGGGATGACATATGTTACATAAACCATTACCAAAGGAATGTAAGCTCCATGAGGGCAGGGACTTGTCTTTTTGTTTTGTTCACTGTTCTATCCCCAGAATCTAGAACAGCTGATACGTAATTCTCTGTAAAACATATTAAGCTTTTAACTATTAATAAATAAGTAAGGTACTGTGAAAGAATATAAGGTATAATATAGAGTATTAGCCTAGACTGTAAAGGTCAGGGAAAGATTCCTTGAAAAAGTGATGTTTAAACTGAAATCTAAAAAGAAGACTAGCAGGAAGAAAGAACATTCTTATCACATCCTGTACTTTTCCTGCACTTACCTCACTTCAAATGGAATTGATTATTTCATTATCTAGCTTTACTATAAGCTTTGGAAGGTCAGGGACCAAGTCTATTTGTCAGTAAAAAGCCCTGAATCCCTAGAACCTAATACTTAGTAGGGATTCTCAATGAATTGAATACTTTTTGAGAAGGAAATTCTGCCAGTGGAATAATTACAGCCTCTCAGGAGAGGCAATCCTATCTAATACCAATATGCATAGGAATCTGATTAAGAATAAGAAAATATTTACCTGTCATAAATCTTGGCAATTCTCAGTTCTCCTCTTCCCTTTCGCAAGCTTATTCTTGTTGTTGAAGCATGAGCCAGAATGTGTCCCCCGATGGGTTTTTTAGGGTCTGCTTGAAAACTGAGTTAAAAAAATACCTTTTCAGGTTTCATCATGTGGACTCTACACACTAATACCTGCAATTACAGGGCAACTTTTCTGTGGAGGACTGCAGGGGATAGGGTGTGTGTGCTCTAAACGAGCAGTGGCTTGTTTATAAACCAGGGAATGGGGTAGGGTTTGGAGCTGCTATGTACCTCATTGCCATCCAATTCAGGCTTTTGAGATTCCTATCATAAATAGTTCATGTTTTGTTTAATTTTTAAAAATAAAAAACACAAATAAAACATTACTCTGTCTTAGGATAACTCTTGCGGTTAAGCAATTTTTCTCTACGAAATACAAAGACTGAATTTACTTATTGATTCATTTATCAGTAGAATTTATTAGTGGCGTATTGTATGCCAAGCACTGTTCTAGTCTAATGAAAAAGAAATACCCAAAGCTCCCTCATGATACTATGATGTAAATAAGAGCAGACTAAGAATCTCCTTCTTATTCATTAACTGTACGTGGGAAGTTTTCAATGTACTGGTTATGAATCTGCAGTGAGAATAATCTCAGAAATCTCTTTATCACTGATGTCTAAAGTTTATTCTTCTAAAATAGGATACAGAAAAGATAAGCTCTTACTATGATCATATGGATTCAAAAAATATAATTGCAAGGTAGTTACAAATATTGACACTCTTGAGAGATATACTCACTAGGGGACTAATATTCACTTGGCAGGAAGTGAGAGGTTCTTTTTTTATTTTTATTTTTTAAATTTCTTTTATATATTTTTACTTATTTATTTTTATTGGTGGGGGGAGATAATTAGGTTTACTTATTTTTTTATTTTTAGAGGAGGTACTGGGAATTGAACCCAGGACCTTTTGTATGCTAAATATGTGCTCTACCACTTGAGCTATAACCTCCCCAACAAAAGGTTCTTAATAACCCTAATAGTAAGCCCTTCAAAAAAGCCTAGGTGCAAAAATCCTTCACAAAATACTAGCAAACCGAATGCAGCAGCATATTAAAAGGATTGTACACCACAATCAAGCAGGATTTATTCTAGGAATGCAAGAATGGTTCAACATAGGAAAATCATCAATGTAACATACCATATCAATAGAATGAAGGAAAAAGACCCACAGGATTATCTCCTCTGACGCAGAAGAAAATCCAGACTTTGACATCATCAATAAACAGAACTGAACATAAACTAACAGGTTATACTAGATCAAAATAAATTCTGGTATAGCATAATAGCCTCAGCTCTGGGAGAATTCAGTTGCAAGTCAATGCAAGTTCTGCTTGCTCCATGAAGCTCAGGATTCTGGCTACTGTAGGCATGAGGCTTGGTGTAGTGAGGATGTAGCTGACTGACATGAGGTTAGAGTGATTGGAGGTTGGTGGGGATAAGAAGCTCTCTGGTAAAGGAGTCTGCTATATAAACTGCTGCTTGATTAAATGGCTCAGAGGTTAGGACCAGCTGGCTGGGGTTGGATAGGATTGGTTAAGATTCAGCAGGTCCAACATGTGAACAAGAACAGACAGTTTTGGAGTGAACCAGTATCAAGAAAGCAGCCCGGCAGCTGAGACTGACAGGAGTTAAAAAGTCAGAAGGCTGGGTTGCTTTACTCAGGCAGCTGAAAGGGTAGTAAAGCAATAAAGCCATCTCAGTTGGATGAAACAGCTAAAGATGGGTTGTCTCTATAATGCTTACAGATCAATGCCACCCTTTTTAATGGAGTAACTCTAAACCTTCCAGGTCATCCTCCATTACGGGTGGTTCTTCAAGGTCTTTAAAAAATTCTATATTCTATCTATTTAGATGCGCTGCTTGAGGGCCTAATGATATTCTCAACAGGGCTGTAAACTCTGAACTTGCAAACATTGTATTTATGCTTCCTTAATGCATTTTTCATATTTTGCCTTTAGTGCTATTATTATTCGTATATTATACTCCCCCTCAACCCCTCTCCTATTATCCAGCACTAAGCTCCTAAGGGCAGATGACATTGTATTTAGCTCTATAGCAAGCAACCAGACAGTGGGTGCTCAAAAATATTTTTTGAACTTAAGATATGGAAGTTACAAAAATTCCAAGGAGGATATTGGACTATGGAAAGATAGGTGCGTCCACAGAAGGTAGACCAGTCAGAAATTTCTATGGGGAGGAGACAAGAAAGGAGAATCAGAGTTTGTTAAATGGGTAGAGAGAAGTTTTAACTGCTATGTTAACACTTCTCACAGATGGTCTCTCAATACTGCCTAGTAATTCTTCTACATGAGTATGGTTAGCTTCACCTCCCCTTTGCTAAATCTTCAGCAGTCTCCTTAAGCTCCATTTTCTGTCTTGTTCCCTAACCTTGGATGACATTGCCTGCTTCTTTATCAAGAAAAGGGGGCTCTCAGGAAGATGCTCTCTTAACTTTCCCCTCTTTTTCTCTGCTACTGACATACAGTCCTCCCTCAGTATCCACAGGGGAATCAGTTCCAGAACCCCCCTCCCACCGCCCAGCCCCCCCGACCCCCACGGATACCAAAATTCATGGATGCCCAAGTCCCTTATATAAAATGGTGTAGCATAAAACCTACACACATCCTTCCATATACTTTAAATCATTTCTAGATTATTTCTGGGGGGAGGGAATCAAACCATTTTATGGAGGGGCTTTGGGGGAGGGTCAAAGGGCTGTGAGGACAATGAGGTCTGATGTCCTTGTCCTGACTGGGTCTCCCCAGCTTCAAGGTTGCCTAAAGCTCAAGATTATAATACCTAATACAATGTAAATGCTTCATAGTTATAAATACAACTTAAATACTATGTAAATTGTTGGTAGAGCATGGCAAATCCAAATTTTGCTTTTTGGAAATTTCTGGATTTTCTTCCTGAGTATTTTTGATCCTAGGTTGGTTGAACCCATGGAAGTGGAACCTGCGGATACGAAGGGCCCGCTATACTTATCTATAGCTGTACTCATTCTCCCTCCGTCCCCCTCAAACTTCTTTTCTTTTTTCTTATTTAAGCAAGTCCTCTTACACCTCAGTGCCTTTATACACACAATTATCTCTGACACAAAAGACCCTTTCCCCTTGTGTTTGTTCATTTAGCTCCTACTCACCCATCAAGTGTGTCATCGCTTCCTGAAAACCTTGCCCGATACCCTGAAAACAGAGGAGAGGAGAGCCTGCCTTCCCTGTGCTCTCACATCACTATGTATATTCCCCTATTAAAGTAACTACATTATAATTTTTAATTCATGGGTCTCATTCCCCCACTATACTCTAAATCCTTATGCATTTTTGTAACTTCAGTGCCTAGAAAAGTGCCTATAATATAGAAGACACTCAGTAAATACTGTTGAATGGATACAGAAGAGAAGACAATTTGGGTCACCCCAAAACTAGATCCTTTTAGACACAGATTTGTGACATATCTTCACTGAAGCTGTAATTCAAGGAATTTTAAGGGTATTCTAACAGAAAGCAGACAGGATTTCCCCCTAACTGAAGTAATCTGCCCACCACCCCCTTACAGATAATCTAAAGAAGAGCAGGAATACAGAGCTTTTAGATGCATGGCTGCGTTTTTTTCTTAGCAAATTATTGGCTTGCTGTTACCAATGTGGTACCCTCTGCACAAACGGAGATCAGGTACTACTGCTTGTCATTGGTTACTCCAGGTGAAGAGCCTGAATGTTAAGAATGTCATTTCCAAATGGAGATGATTTTGAATGAACTAAATGGGAAATAAATCATAGGATCTTCAAAAATGCTAAGAAATCATATAGGAAAGATAATATGGGGAGAAAAAAGTCCTAAAAAGTGACTCATAATGTAAGAGGTTATACTTAATTAAAATAGATGGTAACACAGCATAACAGCCTTAGCTCTGGGAGAGTATCAAGCCAATTCACATTTTACTTGCTCCATCAAAGTGTTTAGGATTCTGTGCAGAATTTTATGCAGAATTTACAGTTCTTAACTTTTCTTATAAGTCACTAGCACTTTGGTAATATAATAAAAGATATAGACTCTCCCCGCTTCTGCCAGAAAAATGCACATATGTACATATACCAAACTATTCATATAAGTTCAGGAGATTCAAGGTTCTTCCCCCTCTGATGTGGATGAGTATTAACAATAACAACAACAACCAAGATTTACTGAGTCCTTACTATGTGGCAGACACTCTTCTAATTCATCTAATTATTTTCCTTTGCTTGGATTCCATATTTAGTATATAACTTTGGATTAAAATTTAGATTCTTATTGAGGTCTGCCTATAAGGAGAGAATGCACTTGTCACAAGAACCTCAAATGTAGTTTACGTTTTTCTTCATCAGTAAACTGGCCCTCTGATCTTTCACTGAGTCTCATGAGTTTGATTAATATGTCTGCCCCTGAGAGATGGATTTGTTCTTAGTAGAATGACCAAATCAAACCTGTGTATGTAAGGCTGAAGGTCCTGAACTCTGGTTCAACTCACTAAGGTAATGGATACATCACTACAAAGCCTCTCAAATGACAGCACGCTAACCTTTCCCCAGGCATGTACAGCTTTAATGTGCTATGTGGTGTATGAGCTTTGGAGTTAGATCTGGGTTCAAATTTTTGCTTATCAGCCAGCCATGTGACCTCAGGAAAATTGTTTAATCATTCTAGGTGTGTTTCTTCATTTTAAATGGGGGATAATAACTGTACCTAATTTGTAGGGTAACTAAGAATAAAATAAAATAATTTAGGTAAGGCATTAACCCAGTCACTGTAAGTATTACTATCTGTTTTCCTAATCCAGACTCAAACACTTATTACCTATGTTACCTTGGGCTAATTACTTACTTTTATGAATCTCAGTTTCTTTAACTGTAAAATGGGAACCAAAAAAAAAAAAAACTTCTTAGGGCTGTTGTGAAGATTCAAGATGTATTTAATATTGGGAGCCTACTACTTGCCAGGAACTGTGCCAGGTTGTTTATATACATTAGCTTTACCCTTGCAGTAATCTTGGCATGTATGAGATACTCAATAGGAAGGTGGGTATAGCTCAGTGGTAGAGTGTATGCTCAGCATACACAGGGTCCTGGGTTCAATCCCCAATACCTCCACTAAAAAAAAAAGAGAGAGAGAGACTCTCAATAAATAGTAATTATTATAATTTAACTAATGACTCAGTTAAAAACAGTTACTTTTTCAATGACATGTAAACCAAGAAACTTTTCTTAAAGTTTCTTTGAACTTTTTTGAGTATACTAGCAGTTACAACCAAGTCTTGAGGTAAAGTAGAAGAAGGTGTAATAGCATTCCACATTCTTTTTGAGGGCTTTAATTTACTTCTATTTCTGACCAAGTAAAGACAGCTTTAGAAAACCACCCACATTCCTCCTTTAGCCTATTCTCTTATTTTCCCTTCTTTTATATTTTTCTTCTCTTCTTTCTTCCTTCTCTCAGTAGGTGCGGGAGTATGATGAGAAGGAGGAAGAGATAAGGGTGGATATTAGGAATAAAGAGGGCCCAGGAAAGATTGTTTCATTTATCTCCTTCTTGTTGAACAGGATACATACAGCATGTTATATTGTTGACAGAGACCCAGAACAGCCTGATCTCCCAACTTCAAATTAGGGTGCAGGGGTCATGAAGTATAGGATTCTGGTGATGGTAGGGTAGGTGATATTCTTCTGGGAGTAAGATGGGAAGAGTAGCACAGTGAAACTAAAAGAGCATCAACCTTGAAGTCAAAGATACCTGGGTTCAAGTCCTGGCTCCTGCTTTTTAACTGTGTGATTGAGCAAGTGGGCATTCTGAGCTGTTGTTTCCTCCTTTATAAATTAGGGATAATAATAGTGTCTACCTCAAGCACTGGTTGGAGTGGAAACCTGAGGGGTCTGGGCAAGGGCAGACTTGATGGACAATTGGTACTCCTGATACTTTTGACTTGCTAAGGAATAAACTTAAAGATGGAATTTTTGAGAAAGGGTCCATTGAGAGAAAGGATGAGTGAATATGTCCAAGAATGAGGAGGATACTTTGAGATTAGAGGAAGATAAAGAGAGTACTGCCAAAAGAGAAGAATTTTGGTGAAAAATAAGAGATGGTTAAAAACAAAAGGGAATATGTTTTACAGATGACCAATAGTAACATGAAAAGATGCTCAACATCACTAATTATCAGAGAAATGCAAATCAAAACTATAATAAGTTACCTCACACCAGTCAGAATGGCCATCATTAAAAAGTCCACAAATGATAAATACTGGAGAGGGTGTGGAGAAAACGGAGTCCTCCTACACTGTTGGTGGGAATATAATTTTGTTCAGCCACTATGGAAAACAGTATGGTGGTTTCTTAAAAAACTAAAAATAGTTACCATATGATCCAGCAATCCCACTCCTGGGCCTATATCTGAAGAAAACTCTAATTTGAAAAGATACATGCACCTTAATGTTCATAGCAGCACTATTTACAATAGCCAAGACATGGAAACAAACTAAATGTTCATCAACAGATGAACAGATAAAGAAGTTGTGGTATATATATGTACAATGGAATACTACTCAGTGATTAAAAAAGAACAACATAATACTATTTGCAGCAACATGAATGGACCTAGAGATTATCATGCTAAGGGAAGTCAGACAGAGAAAGACAAATATCACATGATATTACTTATATATGGAATCTTTAAAAAAAATGATACAAATGAACTTATTTACAAAACAGAAACAGACTCACAGACATAGAAAATAAACTTACTTTTACTAAAGGGGAAGGGGAGGGAGAGATAAATTAGGAATTTGGGATTAGCAGATACAAACTACTATATTTATATGTAAAATAGATAAACAATAAGGCCCTACTGTTTACATCTTGCAGTAACCTATAATGAAAAAGAATATATACATATGTATAACTGAATCACTAAGCTGTACATCAGAAACCAACACAACATGGTAAAACAACTATACTTCAATAAAAAAAGGAGTATGTTTAAGAAGTTTTGTTAAGTAACCCCACCCCCCATTTCCTCCCAAAATATGCAGAAAAATCTACACATTTTTCAAAATTTTTAAGGTGGAATTTTGGGGGTGGGGTGGGGAGAGATGCAGCAACATGAGACTGGCTTCATAGAACAGGGAGACCCAAGGAGGCTGAGTTACGTTGAGGTGATATGAGAAATATGTAAAATGATACAGGGAAGTACTTGGCACATGGTAAGCAACCAATAAACATAAATGCTCTTAATTTTGAGGGAGAGGAAAGTGAAGTTCAAATAATTTAAATGTTGCACAAGGTCACCATGCTAGTAACTTTGGAATGTTTTTTTCTCTAACCATATTGCCTCTTAACTTACACTAATGATGTAGAATCAGTAAGTGACATCCTTGAATAAACTGACTGCACATTTACAAGACTGCAAATGTAAGATGACTTCTTGTTTTAAGAAAACAAATACACAAATGAGGTAGGTGGCATCATCATGGTCTAATTTGTTATCTTATTATTTGCCCTGGTATGAAGCTTTACAGGCTGAAACTTTGACTTTATTTCCAGGTCTTCATCAACTGGATCATTCTAGTTCTAAAATTTGTATCTGTAAGCCTCATCTAGGAGCTACTGCTCTGCTGTATCATATGGCAGCTTCTTGCCTCTATAATTTTGTTCCTTTTTAATGTGATGTGCCATCAAGTATAGTGCATGGGAAATAAGCCTCAATCATTGTTGGTGAACTTGAAGACTCATACCAATTATAGTGATACTGCTCTGACAGGTGCCAGGAGAGCTGCAGCTTGAAGTTCCTTAACACTGAGAAACAAAGATATTTTCTTTATGGGAAATATTCTAACAGCATTTGACATCCTTTAGTGTAAAACTATTCTTTTCTAAAAAAATTTACTTATGGCAATTTATGTGTTTTATAGCACATGCATTTAATTTATATTGTTATAATATACTTTAGAATATACTAATTATAGTGAAACTTTTTTCCTTATGACTTGCATAGGTGGAAGACATGCTGTTTCAAAGCAGATTCACTCAGCAAAAGCACTAGCCTTTGTTACCTTCTTTGGCTCTTAGTTTACTTCATTGTAACTCTCCTTCCTTCTCTGACTTCTTTAATTATTTCCTTTCTGTTACCTATTTTTCTCTTATTGGATTAAATTCAAAATGGTTTTACTCTTTTTGAAACTTTCAACAAATAGAAGGAAAAGAACCCCTATCTGACCTAATTTCCACAGACTTCCTTTGCCTTCTAACTCTGGATAGACAGTTTTGGCCTCTTCAACGTTCCCTCCCAACACCTGAAGAAAGAACATTGCTCTTTAACTTGTACTGTTTTATTTGAGTGCAACCCACTTCCTCCCTCTGAGCCAATGAGTCATTTTCTCTTTTTAAAGCAAGCCTTAAAAATCTTCCATTTCTCTTCAGTTTAAAATTATTCTCTTTGTAAAGTACTTCATGTCCTGTGTATGAAAGATACCCTATAAAACAGAGAAGACTGCCTTAACCATTCAAGGACTACAGACAATGCATGACCTATCAAGACTTTAAAATTTTGAGTTAAATGGACATCATTTATTTTCTTCCTAATGGAGGCAAGGCATATACTCTCTTTTGTTCACTAGTGAATGCCCAGAATCTTAATACATAGTAGATTTTCAATAAATATATATTGAATGAATAAATGATTGAATTCCTCCTCCTCAATCTTTTTAAAATGCTTAATACCATTCGTGTACTTAATACTTTTCACATTGGAATCTCCTGTAATTAAGTAGAAAATATTCATAAAAGGGTATTGAAAAGTGAGAAGTATGTCAAACTGCAGAAGATAAAGCAATACTTTTAGGGTTAGTTTAGAAAATGCCTAAAGAGAGATACACATTCATTTCAGTACAATTTACAGAATTTATGAAATCATATCAAATATCTTTTAATATATATGTCAATGACTAATTTATCTGCTGCTAAATGATGTAGTGACTCAGTTTTAAAGAAATAGAACTTTGAATTGCAACAGTCAGAGTAATAACTGATTTAAGCAAGAATCTTCAATGGATGCTAAAACCAGTAGGTGAAAACTTATTGCAGAACACGATATTTACACAAGTCTGAAGGTAACACTCCACAAATTACTTATTAATTACAAAGGGGAAAAGGTCTTTTACAACAGAGAAATCTTGTGAATGCCATTTTAATCACATGATTAAACTTAACATCACTAAAAATGGGACACACTGCCATAGTGGGCCTCTTGATACGATATATGGAAAAGGCCATAATATCACTTACATAGTTTTCTTGTCAAAAGTGTTTAACATTTTAAATAATGAGAAAAAAATCAACACCAAAATGAGAGACATTCTGAAAAACGTTGGTCTATGCTCTTCCAAAATGTCAGTGTCACAAAAGTCTAACAAAGGTTGAGGAGCTGTTCTGATTAAAGGAATCTAAAGAGATACGACAACTACACAGATTGCATGGTCCTCAATTGATCCTGAATCAAAAATAAAACAAAAAACCCAACAACCATAATGGATATTATTGGAACTGGAGACAACTGAATATAACTGTATATTAGACAAGTAGTATGCCAATGTTAAATTTCCTGCTATGCTAATTATATTGTGGTTATATAGGAGAATGGTCTTGTCTTAGAAGAGATATGCTGAAGTATTAAGAGGTGAGGTGTCATAATGTCTGCAAATAGTTCTCAATGGTTCAGGGGAAAAAAACTCTCAAAAGGTTCACAAAAAATATGTATGTATATATATTTGAGCATGTGTGTGTATGTTTGTATATAGAGAGTTTTACACATGCACACACACACAGAGAAAAACGTGGCAAAATGTTAACAATTGATGAAAATAGGCAAATGATATTTGTGTATTCATTGTGCTAGTCATGCAACTTTTCTCTGGTTAAAAATTGTTCTAAATAGGCAGGAGGGTATAGCTCAAGTGGTAGAGTGCATGCTTATCATGCATGAGGTCCTGGATTCAATCCCCAGTACTTCCTCTAAGAATAGATAAATAAATAAACCTAATTACCTCACCCCCACCAAAAAAAAAGATTAAAAAATTATTCTAAATAAAAAATTATTTTAAAAGATCTTTAAAAAAGCGACACATAGATTCAGGGTTATTTTGATTGCTTATTCAGATACAAAAATGTTCAAAATTTTTGACGGTGGCAACTAATCTTTCTTCAAATTTTCCATTTCAGTGTTCTACTTTAGCTCTCCTTGTCTTTCTACTCACTGCCATCTTTCAAGCAGAGCCATCAATATGTATGTTACGTGCACAACTACTTCAACAAATTATGAATATGCCTAGTGTGGACTGAAATTCTGTTTCTTCAAATAGGAGACTTCTCTCATAGGACCTCTTATAAATATATGTCATGTATATCCTGTAGAGAGCCTGCTTTTTTGTGTTTAGGCTAACAGCTTATCAGTACAATAGAAACCATTCATGTATCTGGAATATAAGTTTTTATTCCCCTAGGATCTTTTTCTTACTGTCCTCCAATATCCTGTCAGTCCTAGACAGAAAGAAACCCAAAGTATCTCTGAAAATGGTTAAACTCTTGCTTTATAAAGTAGAGAAAAATAGGTTCTGGATAACAAATAAGTGATATTTGCAATTATGAACATGCACTGCACAGTAAAGTGATTTGTGATATCCTTGTGCCCAAATCAAGACTGATCATTTTAGAATTATTTCCTATTCTATACTCTAACCCTTTTGATATTAAACTTTGTGAAATACAAAAGCAAAATGTTGCGGCTTACGTCATAGTTGCTCCTGGATCGGCAGTCATTTGATTGGTCACAAACACAGCCACATTATATTCTGCATCGAGAAATAAAATTAAGAAACTAAGAGAATGACAATGTAAATATAAAAAGTTCAGTACTTAGATTTCAGAGTTTATAAATATTGTGCCATGAAATTATTTGATAAACAAGATTATATTCCTGTTTTTTCATTGATAACATAGATTAAATTATTTTAAGTTATTATTGTTATTATTATTTAGGTACCTTATTGTATTAGAATCAGTATTTTTGGTTTAAAAAGAGTTGTATTCCCATAAAGGTAATTTTATTTTTTAAAAATATATTGCCTCCTGCCATTATTCTGAGTGTCTCTGCAAAGCCTACTCGGCAAACAGTCACAGAAACTTTTCTGATAGCACCATTTATTTTAAAAATCTACCTTCTGAGATTTTTTGGAGTCGTGACAACATCTGGGCCAATTTTTGCTGCCGTTCAGCCAACTCCCCACGACCACTGAAATCCACTCGGAAAAGTGCCATTATTGAATCAATGATCTGTGCAGGATTAACGTAAAAATAAATACGCATTTGGAAATGGAAAGAAAAAGTTAATTTGAATTGGAATCAACAGAAGAAAGATAACATGCTGAATAGCTCTAGGAGTGAACAATATTTAAAAGCCTGTACCAATAGCTTGAAGATGCCAGCTTCTTCATGGAACTTTGCTGCTACATAATCAAGTAGCTCCATCTGATGTTCACCTGGTGGGAAATGCAGTGAGAAAATGTTATAAAACCTAGAAGAATCAGAGGCTAAGATCATGTAAGTTCCTGGGAGTCAGGCGAAAGAAAGTCCTTGAAGAATTTTCTAAATAATTTATGACTATTAAATATGATTTCATATTCCACCTTAGCATATATACCAAATGCTACCTTATCACAAAAGAATGTTACTCTCCATTTCAAAGACAAAGAATAAGAAATAATTTGAGGGCATTTCTATCTAATGACTTGCCAGATGATAAAGTTTGTGTACTGACTAAATAAATTTGGAGAAAAGTAAAAGAGAAAAAGAATAGTGTCAAAATGTTGTATCACTCAAATAATAATCAGTGCTGCCAACCTTAACACAGCCCAATCATCCAATTGCATAGGGCTCTTACTAGTATATGCACGTGCATAAAGTACATTGTCCAAGACTGCATCATGGTCTACATTGAAGCGATCAGCAATGTCCCGAAGGCGATCTGGACGGCTGGGGTAGGTCAAGATTAAGGATCCAATAAATCAGTTCCAAAAGGTTTAGACAACAACTACAAAAAAAAATACTGTGGGTAAGTATTTTAAAGAGAGGCAAAACAATGTACCTGCAAAGGTATTCTGGAGGATGCTAATAATCACTTAAAATCTATATCAGATTTTATTTTTCATAAGTGCCTCAATTAATGAATACCTTAGGTAGTGATAACAGTGATAGAAATGAGACAGCAGTAAATTTAAATACTAAGTTATCTGATCTAAACAATAACCTTGGAAGCTAGTTGTTATAGCCTATATAACTTTTACAAATGAGGACACTGACAAATGGGGATTAGGCAAATGACTCAGGATTATGCAGCAAATCAGTTACAAGAGAGAAACTAGAAACTAAGATTTGTGAATCTCTTTTGTTCTCAGTTCTATAAAAGTAGATCTATTCTAGGAAGATAATATCACTGAATTATAATTCAAGTCACTTCAAAGTGAATTAATTCACTCTCTTCATATTCCTCACTTGTTCGATATGAAATAGTTTAATATACCACTATATACAATGTGTTACCAACAAATGATAAATTTGACTGCATGAACAAAAAGGGTCAAAAAAGTAACTTCAAGGATCCAGAATTCCTTGGTTTATTTTAAGGTTTAAAATCCACCATCTTCTATATGAGTTTTGTTAGCATTCTGAAATTAGTAAATTCATAAGGAGGCAAATTCAGTGTACCTGCAAAGGTATTCTGGAAGATGCTAATAATCACTTACTCCATCTAAACTATAAAGGAGTAATAAACATTTTTTTAGGTCTTTGATGATCTCAGCAATATGTCTACAGTATTCTCTAAAGTGCAGGGAGACAAAATCAAGTGCATGTCTGCAGTCTCAGTGCACACTGTTTACAGTGTTTGTAAATACTGATCGTACAATAAGTAACTGTAAAGCAGGGACCATTTATTATAATCTTATTTATGACACTTGCTACTAGTTCAATAAATGTTGAATTGAATTGTCTTTAGGTTTCCCCAGCCATTTATATCCTAAAGCACTATATATGTTTTCTTCAGAGCTTCAATGACAGTCACTAAAAATCTTCTATTGCTGCTGGGTATACCCAGTAGATTTTTTTTGTGAACAAGTCAAAGAAGACAAGGAATTGGAAGAGGCAATAAAAATGTTTTTCGTTACATCAGTTTTTACAAAACTGGGTTACTATGCGACCAGGAGTGTAAAAGTTGGGCTTATGCCAAAGGGAGGTTCAAATCAATCTACAAATATTTATCAACTGATTACCATATGGAATTGATTACCATATTAACCAATCACCAGTGCAAGGCACTGTGGAGGATATAAAGAGTCATAAGACAATCTATGCCATAGGTAAGCGTAAAAGATAATTATGTAGACAAAATATAAACATATAAAAATAAAAATACTAAGAAAGCAGTACACATGTAAGAGACACGGAAAGAAGGGGAACATTCCACTGGGGCCCTTGCACGTCCTTGCTCCTCCCAGCCGTTCCTCCCTACTCCCTCTTGCATATGATCTGGCTCCTAACTGTTTCTTTCTACCATTCTTGATAAAATCCAAATTGCCCAAACAGTGGCAGCTATTCTGCAGAAACAATTCCTCCTTCTCCAAGAACCATCCTTAATCAATTGTTTCTGAAAGTAGCTGAACTCCAACTGAGCTCCCCTTGTTACAGCCCTATTGTTAAAGAATGTCCTCAGAACCTGGTATCTCCTCAAACTACCATATTTCTTCTTCTGTTCATTGGTTAAATACATACTGCTTCTATTCCTTACTGTCTATTTGCAACACATTTCCATCATCTTCCTTTACTGTAAATGGTCTCTTGGACTGCTAATTGCAAACCTCAGTGATTCTTCTCAGTTTGCAGCTTCTCTCTCTCTCTCTCTGTGGAACATTGCTGACTACCCTTTTCTTCTTGAAACTTCCCTTATGCTTGGCATCCACAACCAGATTTCCTCCTACTTTGTCTATCTCTATGCGTTCCTCTTTTTAGTCCCTCTTCCTAGACATAGGTACACCCCAAAGTTATGTTCTCACTTCTCTTCTAAGTTCTCTTGCCCTCTTGGCTATTCCATCCGTAACTTTCGCCTTACCCCTTTCTCAAGCTGAGTCTAACGTTTCCAACTGCCATGTGGATGTCCTCCTGTACCTCATATTCAACATCTTAAAATGAAACATCACCTTTTCTCTGCAACATGATCTTCCCAACTCTGTCATCATTATTCTCCAACTATCTAGACAAAGAAACCTAAGAGTGATTTCTCAAACCTCTTTCCTTTGTCTACCAAATACAGTCATCAAGTTTCATTGCCTGCCTAGAATATTGCAAAAGTATACAGTTTACACCCATCATCCAGCTTCAAGGTCCTTCATGTCTAAACTTTCCATCCTTGCATTCTGGAATAATTACACTTCAATTAAACTGCAATTCTTTTTGTTACTCAAACTTTCCTTCTGAGTTTTTGTTCAATTCATACCTTTCCCTTTATTTGAGACCATGACTTTGAGTAAATCAATAAATATTCTAACCATTAAGTAAAATCTTTCGAGAATTAAGAGGATTAAAAACAAATAAGATATAATTTCCTCTCAAGTATTTCTTTTGTCAATTTTACACCAAACCCAATTGGAGAAGTGAAATTTTTTTAAACAAAAAGTGATCTGAGACTTGACTAGCAACTGTTTCCCCTTGGCTTTTCTCATTATTGCTGGTTTACAGGATTATTACAAAAATGATGTATTTCAAACAAATTCTCTTTTATAGTAACAGTACTATACCACAGTATTATGTTAGCAACTTGTTTAAATAAAAGGGATACAAAGTATTTTCTGTATCAATGAAGATAATCTTTCCTCCTGAGTAGCCACCTGCTCCTGGAAGTTGAGCTGTCACTAGGAAGCAATTAAAAGATAATTAACATTAATAGAAGTGAATAACTTTGTACAAAAGAGTATATAAGTTAACATGGGATTTACGCTGTTTGCAACTTTGGCCAATCTAACAAAGAATAATGATTCCTTTAGTTTCTAAACAGTGTGATATATTTTATATTATGAGCCAGTTATAAAATTATAAGTATTCTGTTGGCATAGTAGTAATTCAACAAAGAATGTCAATATCTTTCACAATAGGAGATAGTCATAAATTTAGCTCTCCTAAAGAACAGAAGTAGAATTTAAATATTACTAACTTTCTTCCTATAAGAAATAATCACAAATATAACTTTTGCTATACAACTCATTTAAGTAAACTTTCAATTAATGCATGTCAAAGTTTTTAATGTATTTTGTTTATAGGTAGTAGTAGTTAATACTAAGGACTTATTTTATATTAGGTACATGCATTGTTTCATTTATTTTTCAAAACAACCCTAAATTTGGCACTATCATTCCTATTTTACTGGTAGGGAAAATCTGAAAAGGTGAAGCTACTTGCCCAAGGTCACACAGCTATAAATGGTAGAGCCAAGGCTGGAGCTGATATTTTGATTCCAGAATCCGCTTATTAACCACTTTTCCATGCTCCTTCTATTTAGGTCAAAGAAATGCAGTGTAATATCTTTGGGCAAAAGGAGGTTATTTTTGCTTATTTTGTTTTAGAAACATTTATTTTAAGTCTTTTTTAGGTCTAACCTTATACTATGGAAAGTAAGAGGTTCTAGGTGATGATAGATTCTGCGATATTCTTATAAATAGGATATAGAATAGATGGAACAGGAAAAATCGAGACCATGAATGAATGCCTCCTTCCACTAACACATTCATATACCCATTTACCTCCTTATTTCATTCAGGTGTTCGGAGTACAGCACATACATCACCTAAAGCATCACATATTCAAAGACACAGCTCTGGTTACATAAACATAACCTCTCTGAATTTTAGTTTCCTTGCAAGTTTGTTCAGATTACATGAGATTATGTAAAGTACCAGGCACAAAGTGGATTAGTAAGTGATAGCTATGATTATTATTATTACTGTCATAATTGTTGTTACATATCCTTACCACAGAGGGTATGAGAGAGTTGGGTTTTTCCAGTTCGAAATTCTGTGAAACACAGAAAAAAATATACAGTTAATTTTTAGATATTTTCATAAAGAATAAATATGACTTCACAGTACGGTTTTTTTTTCCAACTGTCAAATCTCACACATAAAGTACCTCTGTGTTATGAATGGATTCTACATACATGAACACCAGTAGTAAGAACACTTTTTAAAAGTTTTTTCTTCAGAACTGTCCTGTAGATAAAAATTAATTTAAACCAAAATTTCCCTGGGAATAGTCACATAAATGAAAATTTAAGGCTCCACTATAGGAAGGAGAGCCTGGGGTTCTCCCATTGACCTGAGATCCTCAAGCGGGACTCCAGGGGTTCCTCAGGTATCCCCTAGCTACCAACAAAAGCAAATTCTCTCCAGAGGAAAACTTCCCCACTCACCAGTTTAGGCCCATTAAACTCCAACAGATTAAAATCAAGAAACAAGCTCACAAATACCAATAAAAACACAAGAGGTAAGCCATTAAGACTGAGAATCAACAGAAATAAACACAGATTTATTTCTCCAAGTCAACAGAAACATCAATACTAAAAACAAAACAAAAAATAGTTTTAGTTCTCTGAGGACTACAAATACTGGAATTGTCAGGAATAGTATGTAATATAGTTATGCATGAACTTTTATTTTTAATAGGGGATATAATCAGGGAAAAGAAAATCTATTCTCTATGTCCCTGAAATGTGCATTTCATAGAAATAAGATTAGTCTCATTATACAACCACCTTTTGAAGGTATGAGAGAAAAAATTTCTGTTCTCTTCTATAGAAATCAGAGACAAAAGGATGAAAAATGTCAATAAGACTCATCTGTTAATCTTGGAATATATTTCAATTGCAGCCCAGAATGATCCTGTATTATGATAATTGACACTTGATCATAAGTTCCAAAATAGATACAATTTACTATTAGTTGTTTATTTAATGATATATGGGTATATATATACATATTTTCTCACATAACAAAATATTAAGGTTATGCCTACCTCCAAAAGCTTCTGTGATTGCCATGCTTTCAATTCCACCTCCTAGCAATTTACTAGAAATAGAAAGTAAGCTTTAGTGACAGGAACAGAACTAGATATCAAGAAAGGAGAAAGTGTCAATATCATTAGTATCACTTCTGTCTACCTACCTATAAATCTCTATCTATCCAACATAAACAGGAATTCTTGGCTGAACAAATGGCCTCCCAACTGTTTAGATCACAGGCTATACTGTGTATAGGCAGGTGGATCAACAAAACAATTTATAAGCCATGCTATTCTTATTCCTGTTTACCAACAGGAAATGGGCTATGCAGGCCTTAGATCCCATTATTCTTTAGAACTGAATTAGAGTTCAAATAAATGGTTTCAGTTATTAATTGGGATTTTCATACTGTGCTGGGACTAAGTTTCTAAAAGTCAACTGAATATCCATTTTTTTCAAATGTGCTGAGAATCATGAAAAACAAATATTAGGAGAATCCAGCGATTGTCATCATGATTGGCTTATCTCACACAAACCAAATTCTATGAGGAACACATCAAGAATAGAAAATATTCAAAGATGTGATGGGTAATGATAGCAGTTAGAAGAATAACTGTCAGATTTTGACAGCATAAACTTAATTGGTAACTCAGTGATTTAGTGCACTTAATACATATTCTTGATTTGAAAAGACCTAAAGTTAAGTTTTTCATTCATTTATTAAATGCAACAAATATTAATTATGGTAATTGTGCTAGAATTTGGTAGGAGCACTTTAAAAATCTTTGTAGTTTATATTAGCATGACTTTTAGGACATGATCACAGATCAGACAATGTTTTAAGAGATACGCATAATCTAATACATTTATATTTACATAGTTTAAGAGAGAAATTTAAATGTAAATTGAAGCAACGTTGGAAGTTATGCACAAATTTAGTGAGGGCTAGGACTTTGATGAGGAAAAGAAAAACTTAGATACTGACCTGCATAAACTGAACCTAAAGGACATAATGGAGAGATCACCTCATGTGGAGTCCATGTACTTAGAGATTCGTAAGCTTACCAACTATTAAAGAGAGCTTTCCTTGTCCCTCCTCATCTTGAGAAAAATCACCCTGAGAGGCTATAGCTCTGGAAAATCTCAGACAAAACATCTGGTTGACATGCTGAAAAGGTGATCCCAAAATTTAACTGAAAGGGTACCCCTAGTTATTTGGGATAACATAGTTGTTCCCTTTGTGAAACTCAGGAAAATTTAGAATTAGGCATAGAAATAGTGTTTTTAAATCTAAGAAGACTTAAAAATAGAGAAATCAAACCCACAGATGACTATTTTCATATTAAATTTGGGAATGATCTGTGCATATTTGGTATTTAAAGAACTTTCAAAGTTTAAGAGAATTTGACATTTTTACAACAACAGATTAGCCTCTGATTGATACAGACCTGCAGTTTCTAAGTTGATAACTAAGTTTATACACAGTATTTGAACATTTAAGAGTGCCTAAGACTAACTATTCTTATAAGTTTAATTTATTAGATTTATAAGACATTTAGGTAATTGGGAAGATTTTAATAATTATATAAGTAAAGCTCTTAAAGGAAATATAGTAAGTTTATAAATATAATTTAAAATGTTTAAGGGAATTTAGTTAACCATATTAGAAAAGCTCCCTTAAAATTTGTCAAATTTATAAATGGACTTGCAGCTTAAGAAAAATATAACATTTAAATAAATCAAATATTAATTTTTAAAAACCTGAGTAATCTTTTATGTACCCAAAACCCAACATCAGGGACACCAGAAAATTCACTATGATAGTAATAATTTCTCTAAGTTCAATAGTTCTTAAAACATGATGTGGTGGAGTAACTGGAGAATATCAAGTTGTCATTTGAATCAAGTTGTTTCGATCAACCTGATTTTGATCAATTTGCCTTGGAGTAGAATTTCCCAAAGACTCTTCCTCAGCTGTTACTTGAAAAAAAGTTCTGTGATTTTAAAAATTTAGGCAATAGTAGGTTAGAGAGGTGTTTTATTTCACTGCAGGAAATCAGACCCATTAATAGATTAGTGTGCCTATTAAATGTATGAATCTCCAAGAGAAATATATAGTATAGCACACTTCCCCAACTTATTTTATTCACTATTTGTTTATTCATTCAATTAGTCATTCAATAAATATTTACTGAGCACTTAGTTTATGCTAGAGATTGCTCCATGCACTTAGAGTAAAACAGTGAACAAAAGAGACAGAAATCCACTACTTGTGGAGCTTACATTCTATGACAGAACAGACAATAAACATAAGTAAGTAAAATATGTGGTATGTCAGATGTTATTAAATGGTATGGATACAAATTAGATCCGGAAAGGGGACGAGATGTGCAGAGGATGTAAGTGGGGATTTTTCAAATAAAGTGATCAGAGAAGGCCTTACTGAGAAGTAGACATTTTAGCAAAGACATGAAAAATTTGACAGCAAGCCATGTACATAATGAGAAAAGAGTGTTCTGGCAGAGGGAATGCTAAGTTCAAAGGCCCTGAGGCAGGAGTGTATCTGGCATGTCCTAAGAATAGCAAAGAAGTTACTGTGGTTGGTACATAGTAAACCAGAAGAAGAATAAAAGAATAAAATGAGCGTGGATGTGAGATTGGAGAGGACTATGGCTTTTGCTCTGAGTGAGATGCAGAGTCATTAGGGTTTTTTGGGCAGAGGAGTGTTATGATCTGACCTATGTTTTAAAAGGATTATTTTGGCTCCTATGTGAAGAATAAATGGTAGGGACATTGTCTGAAGGAGAGAGGTTAGTTAGAAGTTATTATAATAACCCAGAAGGGATATTAATGGGTGGTTTAGACCAGTAAGGTAACAGTGGAGAAGGTAGAGAAAAATAATTGAATTCACATTTCCTCTCTTTCTCTGTATGTGTGTGTGTATACACACACACACACATATATATTTGTATATAGAATAAGAAATAGAAAAAAATATAAACTCTTATTATGGAAAATTTCAAACATAAACAAACGTAGACAAAAACAGTATAATAATAAACCATTATGTACCTACCACTCAGCTTCAACAATTATCAACTACGGTCAGCTCTTTTCATATAACCTTCAACCACTTCCCTCCCTTTTCATATTACTTTAAGCAGTACTACGCAACATTTACTTCATCCTAAATATTTCAATAGGTATCTCTACAAAATAAAGACTCTTATTTTTAATATATGCACATTACCATTATCACATCTTAAAAATTAGTAATTTCTTTTTTAAAAATTTGACTTTTTATTGATTTTTTAACATTTTTTATTAATTTATAATAATTTTACAATGTTGTGTCAAATTCCAGTGCAGAGCACAATTTTTCAATTAAACATGGACATATGTATATTCATTGTCACATTTTTTCCTCTGTGAGCTACCATTAAGATCTTGTATATATTTCCCTGTGCTATACAGTATAATCTTGTTTATCTATTCTACATTTTGAAATCCCAGTCTATCCCTTCCCACCCCCCACCCCCTTGGCAACCACAAGTTTGTATTCTATGTCTATAAGTCTGTTTCTGTTTTGTATTTATGTTTTGTTTGTTTGTTTGTTTTAGTTTTTTTTAGATTCCACATATGTGCAATCTCATGTGGTATTTTTCTCTCTTTCTGGCTTACTTCACGTAGAATGACATTCTCCAGGAGCATCCATGTTGCTGCAAATGGCGTTGTTGGTTTTTATGGCTGAATAGTATTCCATTGTATAAATATACCACATCTTCTTTATCCGGTCATCTGTTGAAGGACATCTGGGCTGTTTCCATGTCTTGGTTATTGTAAATACTGCTGCTATGAACATTGGGGTGCAGGTGTCATTTTGGAGTAGGGTTCCTTTTGGATATATGCCGAGGAGCAGGATTCCTGGCTCGTATGGTAGGTCTATTCCTAGTCTTTTGAGGAATCTCCATACTGTTTTCCACAGTGGCTGCACCAAACTACATTCCCACCAGCAATGTAGGAGGGTTCCCTTTTCTCCACAGCCTCTCCAGCATTTGTCATTTGTGGATTTTTGAATGATGGCCATTCTGACTGGCATGAGGTGATAACTCATTGTAGTTTTGATTTGCATTTCTCTGATAATTAGTGATATTGAGCATTTTTTCATGTGCCTATTGATAAAAATTAGTAATTCCTTAACATCAACTATCTAGTAAGCATTCAATTTTCTGTCTCATGTGTCTTATTTTTTGTAGTGTGTTTGAATCAGGATCCAAATAAGATCCCCATATTAGGATTAAGTGATAAATCTTTTAAATCTCTTTTAATCTCTAGGTCTTCTCCCTGATTCCATCTCTTTATCCCTTGAAATTTATTTGTTGAAGAAACTGGGTGGTTTATTCTGACTAAACATATTTGAAGGTAGAGTAGACAGGATTTCTTAATGGATTCGAGTTAGGGTGTGAGAGTGGGGAAAAAGGTGCCAAGGATGACACTAAGGTTTCAGATCTGAGGATCAGGAAAAAGATCTGAGATGAGAAATTAGGAGGAGCAGATCTGGACCAAAGACCAGAAGTTTGGTTTTACAGACATATGGATCAATGGGTCAGAATAGAGAGCCCAGAAATAAACCCACACACCTGCGGTCAATTAATCTTCAACAGAGGCAAGAATATACAACGGAGAAAAGACAGTCTCTTTGACAAGTGGGTTTGGGAAAGCTGGACATTCACATGTAAATCAATGAAATTGGAAGACTCCCTCACACCATACACAAAAATAAACTCAAAATGGCTTAAAGACTTAAACATAAGACAAGACACCATAAGCCTCCTAGAAGAAAACATAGGCAAAACATTCTCTGATATAAATCATAGCAATATTCTCAATAGGGCAGTCTACTGAGGCAACAGAAATAAAAGCAAAAATAAACAAATGGGATCTAATTAAACTTATATGCTTCTGCATAGCAAAGGAAACCATAAATACAACGAAAAGACAACCTATGGAATGGGAGAAAATACTTGCAAATGATGCGACTGACAAGGGCTTAATTTCCAGAGTATACAAACAGCTCATACAACTCAATAACAAAAAACAATCCAATCCAAAAATGGGCAGAAGACCTAAACAAACATTTCTTCAGTGAAGACATACAAATGGTCAACAAGCACATGAAAAAATGCTCAATATCGCTAGTTATCAGAGAAATGCATATCAAAACTACAATAAGGTATCATCTCACACCAGTCAGAATGTCCATCATTAAAAAGTCCACAAACAATAAATGCTGGAGAGGATGTGGAAAAAAGGGAACTCTCCTACACTGTTGGTAGGAATATAGTTTGGTGCAGCTATTATGGAAAACAATATGGAGATTCCTTAAAAAATTGAAAATAGACTTACCATATGACCCAGCAATCCCACTCCTAGGCATATATCTGAAGGAAACTCTAATTTAAAAGATACATGCACTCCAATGTTCATAGCAGCACTATTTGCAATAGCCAAGACATCGAAGCAACTTAAATGTCAATTAACAGATGAGTGGATAAAGGTGTGGTGTATGTGTGTGTGTGTGTGTATATATATATATATATATATATATATATATATATATGCAATGGAATATTACTCAGCCATAGAAAATAATAAAATAATGCCATTTGCAGCAACATGGATGGAACTGGAGATTGTCATTCTAAGTGAAGTAAGCCAGAAAGAGAAAGAAAAGTACCATATGATATCACTTATATGTGGAATCTGAAAAAAAATGACACAAATGAACTTATTTACAAAATAGAAAAAGACTCACAGACATAGAAAACAAACTCATGATTACCAAGAGGGAAGTGGGTAAAAAGGGATAAATTGGGAGTTCAAGATTTGCAGATACTAACTACTACATATAAAAAGATAAACAACAAGGTCCTACTGTATAGCACAAGGAACTATATTCAGTACCTTGTAATAGCCTGTAATGAAAAAGAATATGAAAAGGAATATACTGTACATACATGTATAACTAAAACATTATGCTGTAGCTAAAAAAAGTAAAGTTTTAACTGTATGATATGGGCCATTATATATTGTTTAATGAAAATATCATAAATCTAGGGGGGAAGGTATAGCTCAAGTTGTAGAGCACATACTTAGCATGCATAAGGCCCTGGGTTCAATCCCCGGTACCTCCTCCAAAAAATAAATAAATAAGTAAAACTCATTACTTCCCCTCCCAAAAAAAGATGAATAAAAAAAGGCTTTTAAAAATATCATGAATTTTACTGCATGATCTCATTTTGGGAATATAAAATGTACATATTTCTATATCCATGTATTTATATAGCTATGCATATAAATGACTGAAGATACGCAAATCAAAAAAAACAGAATCTAGTACTGCCTAGTACTGCTTATATTTTGGGTCTGAATTTCTTGTAAGAAATTTAATTCCACTTTTACAAGCAGTCTGGAATTTATTTGCTTTGGTTGACTTTTGAGGAAAAAAAAAAACTTCTTCAAAAGAAGCAGCCATTTCTACTATTTACGGTCAAAATAACAACCAGATAGAGGAAAAGAAATATAGTATTCCAAAGACTGTGCTTAGTGGTTATAAGAAATATGAGATACACACTCAAATTCCTGGCTCCCAGTGGTGATATGGAAAACCATCTTCCTCTTCTCACTATACTCAAATGCAGTCAAGAATCCTGGTTCCTACAGAAAGACAAAAGGAAAGGTTCAAAAAGGGTATAAAATGATGATTTTAATTTCAAATGCTGCCAAAAACTATATGCTTGATTATCAGGGTCATCATTTGATATAAGCCACAGTTAATCTGTGTTTGAAGGCTGCACAAGATCATGGTTAAGAACATAGTCTGGAGCCACCCTACCAGCGTTCAAAATATGTCTCTAATACTTAGTTGCTGTGTGATGTTGGGTAAACTACTTAATCTTGCTGTACTTCAGCTTCGTCTTTGGGTCAAATGGGGATAATAATAGTGTCTCTCTCACAGGGTAGCTGTAAAGATTAAATGAGATATATTTGTGGCATAAAGCAGAATGGTACATTACTAAGTAATTCAGTTGATTTCATTCAAGAGCATCATTTTCCCTCAGCTCTAGAGGTTGCAAGGAGCACAGAAATTCTAGTTTTCATTATTCATGAGATGATATTTTCACATTAGATACACTACATATTTGATGAATTAATGAGCTACAGTTGATGCAGTGTTATAACTAGTGAAAATAGGCCCTGATGTCATCTAATGTATTTCCCTCTTTGTTGTTTTAAAGTATGAGACTGGTTCTCAAACTTTAGATAATCTGAGGAGGGAAAAGCCCATGCCCAATTCTACTTCAATGAGCCTGGGCCTCTGTGTTCTTTATTAACCCCTCCAGGTGATTCTAATATATACCACTGTACTATGAAATCAACGTCCTGTCTCTCTCTCACTTTCTCTCTCTGTCTCTCTTTCTCTATCCCTATGTCTCAATCTCTTTCTTTACAAACAGCTCTAGTTAAGAAAGAATAAGACTCTTATTCTCTTACTCTTATGCAGGAGTGGGTGCATGAGGAGAGAAGTTCTTTTCTTTGGTATTACTTTCCAAAGAAAAGAAGACTAATGCCTAGGAGCTATGAAGTTAGCAGTTTCCCAAACCCTGGGTACTGCGCGAGGGCTTCCTTAGACACTCTGGTAGTTTTGGATTTGACTTGTGGGTATACCACCTGTAGAAGGTAGAGCAACTGAGCTGGGTGTTCAGAGCAGTTCAGTTGGGTCCTCTCCAAGTTCAGGACCACACTGCAATGTGCATCACTCTCATGCTTTGACTGCCTCTGGGGAAGGAAACCAGATGGCTGTCAGTGAAGAGAGCATCTGGGACTCAATGGGAGTGAGACCACCACATACACATGTAGAACTGGGGAGGCCTGCTCTTCTATAAAAAGGGAGACTTGGTGACTACTTTCTGCACATTCATTTCCAGAGCTGGTATCTCTAGTGGCCCCCAAAAGCTCTACTCAAAAGCTTGGGTCAAAGGCACGTATTTTTGCTTGGAGCCTGTCAGCTGCATAGGCCTCTCATAGTCTGTGGGCTCAGCTACAAGCTATGGGTTTCACTTAGCTTTAAGGTCAGGTGCTTCAGTGAACACTCTTCTTCACATCTATCTTAACTGCTCACATGTAGACCCAAACACTGCTGGTCTTTTTCTAATGCAATGCTCTCCTTTCAAATGCCTACACCAGGAGAGAGCAACTTCTTTGGTGCCAAGCGCGTCATAACAGCCATAGATATAATGTTTGAGGAGGCAAGACAAAATAAGAAGGAGGAAGTTAAAAAATATTAAAAGGAGAAGGAAAGGCAGAGAAACAGAAAGGGAAAAAAATAATATAAATGGAGACAGAAAGAAAAGTTTTGATAAAAATAATCACCTTCATAGTGTTCCAGGTCTCTTAACCCCGGTCTCATTCTTTTAGAAATTAACTTCTTTGAAACTGAAGTGATAAAGCGTTAACATGGGGCATATAATACATTGTAATCTACAGAAACTCAGAGTTCTCACAATAGTTTCTAGTGTACATAATGAGAAAGGCTACAGAGATTCACAGGGCCCTTCTAAGCTAAAAAAAAAAAGAATGGATTTTGCTTACAATAAGTTTGTTAGCTGCCTCTTTAATCTTGTCCACTTTTGCTTCTGAGAGCCCTTTGACATTGCATAGGGCTCTTCTTGTTGTCATCTGTATCCCTTTGATGGTACAGATGCCTACTGACTTCAGTTTCTTAATGTCAGCCACATTCTGTAAGTAAAAGAATGAGTGCAGCAGATTGAGAAAATGCCAGCCTGAAAGGCTCCCATACTATGTCATGTGCTTTTGTGTCCATCTACTTCCATCATGATGCCAATTTTATACAAGCAGCCAGGTGGAACCCACCCACCATGTAGCCAAATGTTCTGGAAATATCTGAGTAGAACATACCCAGCATGCTGCCAAATGTTCTGGCTGTGCCCTGATTTCCCAAGAATGTTAGTGAGACCATGGCAATGTAACAAGAAATTCAAAAGAAAAGTCTGCTGGTAGAAAAGCTAACAAATTTATCACACATTCACCCCCTCAAGTTCAGCTTCTTCCTTCTATAGAACTTCATTACCAATATGTTCTCTTAAATTTTTTAAAGATTTTTTTTCTTTATCCTTGGAAAATGCAAATAACTACATCACCAAAGGACTAGGATTTTCTCTTGCTCCAATTTTCTAAATCCAACTGAAAGAGATTAAATGTAAAGGTTTCAAAAGGTAACATCAGAGAAGTTTTACTATCAGATGATTGTTATTGAAATTCATCTAGTTTGTTAAAGTGTAGATTTCTGTCAACATCATTTACTCTAATCACATGACATAAGATGGATTTTCTATTGATGAAAACAGTAGGTAGCTCTGAATGCCTCCAGCTGGACCAATGGTTTTCAACTGGGGGCAATTCTGCCCCCAGGGGACACTTGACAATATCTGGAGAAAATTTTGGTTGTCACAAGTAGAGAGGTGTTACTGGCATATAGTGAGTGGTTAGGAGCCAGGGATGTTGCTAAACACCCTACAATGCACAGGACAGCCCCCGACAAAGAATTGCCCAGTCCCAAATGCCATTAGAGTCAAGGCTGAAAAACTCTGAATTGGACAATTTCACACAGCATTGGAAAAAATACTTACAATCCCATGTTTTTGTAACAGGTCAATGTCTTGAAACAAAGATTCCTAAAGGAGATGGAACAAAAAAAAAAATGGAGTGTTGATTCTTCATATCCAACTGTTTCACATATTTTAACGAGTTAATTCAGTATTATGAGTCACTCCAAAATGCCTCAAATTCCACTTCTCTAGACAGACTGAGGTAGGATCAATAATTCTTTTTCAAACACATTTTTCCATACTTAGAAGTGCCAACATTGAAAGGGCTGGCCTTACTTTTGTCATGGCCTCTCCAAATTTTTAAGACCTTATCCCAAAAGAGTGGACCAACATTTAATCTATTTTAAAATATGAATTCTCAATATACTTCCCCACCAGACCTTGAAATCCTTTCTCTGCTATTCAGTGCCAGGATGCATAGATACCAGTATGGCCATTCCAGTTGTTAAATTATTAAAATACTTTTATGCCAGCTGCTAAGTAGCTAATCTTAGCACCCTTTGCCAAACAAGTTGTTACATATTTGTAATATTGCCTCTGTCCAGAGCTATGTTTTATTTCTAATCTGTTTCTAAACATAGTAGTTAACAAAGAAGGAACTTCATTTTTGTAGAATGACTGAATGTCTGCCTATCTTTCAACATTCTAGTCATACTTCTTCATCTTGGAATCCTGGTTCTTCCATTACAACTTGATCCTCCTTCATATTGAAAGGTGAGCAGCAGAAAAATAATCAATTCTGGAAAATAAGAAATATTAAAAAGTAGTCATAGATCATACAATACAAAATCCTTTGCTTATAGGCCTTCTTGATTTCATTTCAGTTACCAAGGACCAGAAGGACAACTAGAAAAACATTTAGTTTGGAATGACTGGGCTGGCCTACTTTCTTTCTGGGAGGCATGTGGCATTCTTTTGTCAGTGTGGGTATGTGGCAGTGGGGGGACTTAGTTTCTTTTCTTTCCCTCAAAACTTGGCCACTTTGTATCATTTTTTGATTTCCTATAGCACAATTAATCATGACTGATATCTTTTTTGCTGTCTTGAAATGTTATTTAAAAGTAGAATATTAAAATTTAGAATATTAGAATTCTATACTGTTATTTAAACTTTCATGTTTATGTTAACAGCACTCCAAGAATCTAAATCAGTCTTCCTGTTCTTCACTAGCACCTAGAACGTAACATATCTTCAATGAATAGATACTATTTTTCTCACGTATGAGGAATATTTCCCTGCTTGTAAATTATGAATGGGCTTTCTTGTAAGATATATATTTTTGTTTCATAAAACATTAGATGTATTTTACTTTATATTACTTACTAGTTTCATGATTTTTTTTTTAATATTTAAAATTATGGTGGCTACCCAATATTATAATATGATAAAATATTAGGGCCAATCAGCAGAATCTTTAACACTGTAGTAATTGTTCTAAGATCTCAGGAATCTCCATGGCATAACGGTGTCCACCGGAAAAATGTAGTCCAAGTAATCAGTTTCCTTGGTCTATTCCATCTCCTCACTGAATACCAAAGTCAGGGGTTGGGGCCCAGCAGAAGGGGAACAAAGTACTAAAGTAGAGATATGGTCGCTATCACCTAGTACCGCTGAACAGCCGAGTATTCGAGGCAAACAAGGAGACCGTGTAAATGGAATCTTCTGGAAGATGGTCCCTCGGTCTGATAGCTAATCATATATTTGATTACCCCAAATTGCACATTGACTGTCCTTTCTTTTCTCCTAGATAAAGGAAAAGATTGTTCTCCATCTTTTTCAAGTAGCAATTAACAGTGAACAGTTGGATCTAAAGTAGGGCTCCCAGGCACCGTGGCCTAAGGCGACCCGCAACAGGAGGCCTGGTCTCACAGCCACCGGTTGTTTTCCTTACACCTGACTCCCTCATAAGGAGGCCGAGAAGGCTTCTTCGAGACTTAAGTCTGACTTGGTTTAAAAATAAGGATACTGGAACTCCCTAGAGATCACTGAGATGCCTTCTGGGGGCGGGGGAGGGGCGGGGGCAGGACGCACAAACGACCATCAGGCATTACCAAGGAACCCTCGACCTTCCCCTCAGATTTTCACCTGCCTTTCCTTTTTGCCACAAACCCCACTCGTACCCACAATCTATCCAAGGTTTTCCAAGTGAATCCCTTCCGCCTCCCGACCGGCTCTTCCAGTCTTCAGGGATTCTGACTCGGAACCAGAACACGGAGACCGCCGGCCCACGCGTCGCTGACGGAGAGGTTTGGCGCCAAAAGACTTCCCGGAGCTCGTGGGGTGTGGGTGGGGCAAGGACTAAGTGGGCGGGCTCACCGTGGGCGGTGCGGCGGGCGGGGGCGGGGCAGAGAACGAGGGGCGGGGCGGCGGGAGGGCCAAAGGGAGGAGACGCTCCCAGGAGCAGCGAAAGGAGCCTCTGAGGGTGGCCTGCGGGTTGAAGGATTGCGCTGAGGTGGAGGGAGTATGCTGAGGAGAGGGAGTCTGATGGAGACTGGGGCGTCTCTAGAGCGGAGAGAGATGCTGAGGTCAGGGAGAGGACTCTGAGGTAGGGGCACCGAGGCGACGCATTGAAATTAGGGGGTACTGAGGTGGGCGCTGAGGGGAAGATAGGCTGGTGAGAGATAGAAGGCCCTTAGGTGGAATGTGTTCTGAGATGAGGAGAGTCCGCAGGAAAGGGGTCAGGAGGTGGAAGAGCCTAAGGCGGGGGAGGGGTGCTGAGTAGAGGTGAGTGACGTGGTGACAGGTGACAAACAGAATGCTTATCTTAATCAGGATCCTCCGGTTAGGAGGTCGAATATGGGGATCTTTCCCCCTGCTCAAAGGTTTTCTTATAACTCCTAGTTTTTTATATCTGGCTTCACATTCTGTACCTAATACCTCAGTCATTGTACCTAATTTCTCTCCCTTCTCTTGACTCTCTTAACCATTTGCCACTCTCTAGTCTATGAGTGAGGCACCCAAGGCCCATTCAGGATGGAGAGTAATTTTTCTTCGTCTTAACTTGAAAATTTAAATAGACAACAGAAGCCAAACATATTTTGGTCCAGCTTTTAAATAGAAATTTTAGGCCACCCTTCATGCCAGCAGAGCCATCTCTGGCAGCATCATCCTCTTCCCCTTAAATGGAGACTGACTGTTGAGGAGAGTCATGAAACATTTGAAAGAGCATCTGTTGAGGTGGAGGCTGTGATGTATCTTGGATGAATATCTGTGCAAATTGTTCTTTGGGTTCAAGACCTAGTACAGGGTGACCCTTTTTCTTTAGCGTTTAAATCATTTTTTGCTGGAATAAATAGCAAAAATTCCCACAATAGCAGTTGGCATTTTGTAGGACATTCCTGTCCACCCCCCTCCCCCCGTGGATTGTTTAAAGAGCCAACAAATAACTGCCATAGCGCTTCAAAATCTGTTATTTTCCGGAAACATAGCCTATGTTAAATGGAAATCAATGCCCATTTTTGAGATGAATAGGATAATGATGATAGGCTTTCACTTTGAGGCCTCACCTAAAATAATTATAGTAACTTCTGAGCAACTTGTTAGATGGAGACATCAACTGTACAGAAGAGCTGCAAAGAGCACAGCAACATGATTTAGGGAAATATAACATATGTAGTTTGGTGTAGTGACAGCTGGGAGAGAGAAATGTTCATAATATTTGAAGGTTGTGTGCAGTACACTTAAAGAAAGAAACTGAAATGAGCTTGGTAATGACAAATTCATGAAGTGAGGATAAAAATATTGTTTGGATATCATATTGATGGTTATATACAACTTTAAAATTAAAAAAAACCCCTAAAACCCTAGGGTAGTTAAAAAGTACACTTGAAGATCTTTCCACTCAAATCAGGACAAAAAAGAAGACTAATCTTTAATATCTTACACAATTCTGAATATGATAAAGGTGGTTTTTCAAATCAGTGGGGAAATGAGTTCAGTGAATGGTGTTGGAACAAACTTAGGTAGTCATCTGGAAGAAAAATAAAATTGGAACCATACTTCACACCTTATACCAAAATAAATTCCAGATGGATGAAGAAATTAAATCTGAACAATAATAAAAGTGCTAGAAGAAAACATGAGACAATTTTTTTATTATCTCAGAATAAGAAAAATCTTTTTAAGTGTTACGCAAAATTCAGAAGCCATAAAAGACTTGTAAGAATGACTGTATTAGAGAAAAATCTTGCATGGCAAAATGCTACTTTCCTATCCAAGATATAAAGCATGGCAAGCCAGAGCTTTTGTGTCAGTTAGTAACCAATTAGTAATTGTGCCAATCAGCTGTCCCAATTTCTCAAAGCCTTCAGTGAGTCCACAAGTTCTTTACAAA
The DNA here is from genome assembly GCF_036321535.1 of Camelus dromedarius. Taxonomy (NCBI): domain Eukaryota; kingdom Metazoa; phylum Chordata; class Mammalia; order Artiodactyla; family Camelidae; genus Camelus; species Camelus dromedarius. The sequence goes on along the minus strand of NC_087446.1, from coordinate 8,472,275 downwards.
ATTTTTTAAATTTGTGTGATTTTAATGACACTAAGAAATTAAAAAAAAAAAAAAAAGAAAGCAGTGGGATTACAGGCAACCTGAATTTTAAACCACTACACTTTACTGCCCCTCTGTGGACAACCACCTTATAATCAAATAGAAGCATATGCTTCTACTGTGCATAGCTGAGTTTCCTCAAACTGGTGCTAGTGGTTGTATATTCTTGGTTTCAAGAGCTCAAATTTGAGAAATGCTTTAGTAGAGAAGTAAGGAATGAAGGATCATCAGAAAGAGAGAATTTCACTGGGTACATCTCCCCTTAAACACATTTAATTCACTCAAGAAAATGTTATTAAATCCCTATTATTTGTCAGACACTGTGCTAGGTGTTGGGTGCCAGGGATTCAACAACAAACAAGATACAAACCCTAGTGGGGGCTATAGATAAATATATAGGCAATTACAGTAGCATGTATACATACACGTACATACATATCAGTCATTTGAGTCTTTCTTATTTACTTAGATTTACTTTGAAAAAAAATTCCAACTTTGGCACATAGCTGCCCAGAGAGGCATGGCCATGACTGTTTAGTTAACCAACATTCATTAAACACTGCTTGTTCCCAGCTCTCTGCTGGATATGGAGATAAAGATAGGTCTATGCTCTTAAGAAGACAGATACAAAAATAGATAATTACACATAGGATGAGATAAGAGGGATTATACATGCAATTGGTAGCCAAGTAGACCTCTCCCTGGAGAATCCTCACAGAGGTGGTGACCCTTAATTTGGGGCTGGAAGGATAAGTGAGGATTTGCCAGCTGGACAGGGTGGGAAAGGCAGAGGGAACACAGAGGCTTATTTAGGGAGCTGCAAGTGGTTCGGCTGGAGTGAAAGGTCCTAGGGAGAAAGGAACTCTTAGAAGCCAAAGATAACATTTGATGATAGCTAACACAGCACTTAACTGCTTTCCATAGATTAATGCATCCACTCCACACAAAGATACCATAAGGTAGGAAATATTATTATCTCTATTTACAGATGATGGAACTGAGGTATCACAAGGTTAAGTAACTTGCCCAATGTTCACAGTCTGGCTTCAGTATCCAGGCTCCCAGCCAATATGCTAAACCAGTATGTGGCAGACTTTGTATGTTTATAAGTGGTTTTATTTTCCATTTTAGAAGCATGGTATAAGCACACATAGGAGTGTGGCCAGACTTGTAGTACAGTTCAGCCATTTACTAGCTGTGTGGTTTTGGGGAAAAATTATTTAAACATCTTTATGCCTCAGTTTTCTCATCTGAAAATGAAGAATAATATTAGTACCAAGTTGTAGTGAGAATTAAATAGGTTAATACACTTCAAGTATTTGGGCTGCTGTGTGGAAAATGGATTGGAGGGGGCAGGCAGGAGCGCAAGGAGAATACCTAGGAGAACACTGTAAAAGTCCAAGTCAGGGGTATTGGTGGCTTCAACCATGAAAATCCTCTATTTGAAAATGGGAAAAACTGTAGGCCACTCATAGGGCTTTAGGAGAAGACAAAATAATGTGTAAAAATATGCTTAAAAGTATCTAGTCCCTAGTAGTGTCTTTAAAGTTTTTAAGAAAAAGGGTATAATATTCTATCACTCAACTTCAATCTTCAACACATAGACAGTCCTGTACCTCCATCAACTTCTTCCCTTTCATATTATTTTGAAGCAAATTCTACGTGTCATATAATTTCATCTGTAAATGTGTCAGGTTGTATCTCCAAAAGATAAGGACTCTTAAAAAACATAACTATAATACCATGGTCACACCCCCAAAATTATAATTTTTAAAACTGAATATCCAGGCAGCATTCAGCTATCCAATTGTCTCATAAATGCCATATATTTTTTAAGTTTGTATCAACTAGGATCCAAAAAATGTCTGCATGTTGTAATTTATTGATGCTTTTTAGATCTCTCTTAATCTACAGATTTCCCTTTTTCCCTTGCAATCTGTTTTTTAAAAAATGGAGTCATTTGCTCTGGAGTTTTCCATACCTAGATTTTGCTGATTTCATCCTCTTGCTGTCACTTAACATGCTCCTCTACCCTTTGTATTTCCTATTATGATAGTTGGAGCTAGAGTCCAGATCAGACCCAGATTTGGTTATCTGGTAAAGACTATTTCATAGGTGGTGTTGTAGTCTACTACCACAAGATATTTAATGGCTTTTTATCATTTGGGGATGTGAGTAGCAACCTACATCTATTAATTCATTAGGGTTTGCAAAATGGTAACATTTCAAGTAGGTGGAACATTTCTAAAAGAGAAACTTCCCTCATCTATTGTTTACTTGCTGATACAGTTCATATGTATGATAAATGTTGATTCCCCCCCCCCCGCTTTATTTGCTAGTTTTGAAAATAATGAATTGGTTCCCTAGTACACTTCAATGGTGACCAATTAATTTGTTAAAGTAATGATCTGGGGGGAGGGTATAGCTCAGTGGTAGAGTGCATGCCTAGCATGCACTAGGTCCTGGGTTCAAGCCCCAGGACCTCCATTAAATAAATAGATGAATAAACTTAATTAACTCTTCCCCCCCAAAAGATTAATTTAAAAAATAATAAATAAAATAATACTAAATAAATTTTTTAAAAAGTAATGTATGGGTGAAAACATGTTTGACATGCTATTATCCATGACAATTATTATTATTATGGATGCTCAAATTGTCCCATCTTCAGCTAACGGGGTCCTCTCTACGTTGGCTCCCCAGTCTTTCTGACAGGATTCTCATCTTTGGTATCTTCCTTGCTGTCCAGTACAAGATGTTCAATTATCTTTTTAGTGCAAATAGTATTTCAAAACCACAGTCCGGGTCATTGCTATTGGGTCAGTCTTTATTTCTAGGTCATTTCAATGGACAAAGTTAGTAAATATTTTTTTTAAAAGCTTTACTGAGGTATAAATAACATACAAGAAAGTGAACATATTTAAAGTGTGTGTCTAGTGTGTGAACCTGTGAACCCTTCACCACAATGAAGATAGTGAACATATCCCATGATCATCCCCAAAAGTTTCTTTGGGTCTCTTTCTTATCTCTTTCATCTTCTCCTTCCTTCCCTCTTTGGCTACTCCCACCCCCATTCCTTAAGCAACTATTTGCCTGATAAAGATAAAATACATCCTCAATTCATAATAAATCCAAAATCAGGATTTTAGGATTTTAACTTCATTTCTTCTAGTTTAACATCTGAATTTCCTTACTTCCATGCTAAGAATACTGGTTTCTCAGCAACACAGGAATGAAAGAATTGGAGTATCACACAATTACTCATTTGCTTTATCCCAAATTACAGTAAATGCTTCTTAAATGTTAGTTCCCTTTGATGCTCTACCCTCCTCCCTGGCCCCCTTATAAAAGGCAAAGAATTATTCACCATAATTTTCCCTTCTAATATTTACAAAGAGCAGAGACAGATCTTTTCAACTTGAACTTCCTGAGAGGCCTATGGTTATGAGTCCTCAGTAATTTCTAAAAGGAGTCCATGCAGGAATGGTCTTGGACCCAAGCTGTGCAAAGGATCATTCTGAAAGACAGCAATGCAGTTTGCCCTGGGCCCAGCAAACCAGGAGACCTTTCTGGGTGGGGGCTAGTGGTAGAGACAGATAGGAAAACAGGCAATTACAACCACTATGGTAACTACTACCCTAATGGGGGTGTATGAAAGTCTTTGGGAACATGCAGGAAGTGCACATGTGCCAACTTTGAAGATGGTGTATCAGGGAAGGCTTCCTGGAGGAGGGGATTACTACACAAGGTCCTTAAGGAGGAGCAGGAATGAGCAATGTAGGGAGTTAATGGTGAAGAGGAAGAAGGGATTTTCAGGTACAGAAGCAGCACCAGGCAAAAGGCCCAGAAATAGGACAGCACATGGCTCCTAGAGAAACTGCAAATAAAGAGCTGATTGTGGCTTGGGAAGTAAAGGGAAAGCAAGAAAGTTATCTGGTTATCTGAGCCACGTGGTGCCTTGTGCATGTCAGGTACTCAACATGTCCTGGTTTCAGAAGAGGAGTATACCTTTTAACAGCAATGATAACAACAACAATAATAATAATAGCTGGTAGCAATTACCAAGTGAAATACGCTATGCCAGGAACTTTGGATAAATTATCTCATTTAACCATCACAACAACACTACCCTCCTAGGCAGGTATTCCCTTTCGCATTTAAGAAAACAAGTTCAGGAAAGTCAAGTCACAACAGCTACTAGGCCTAAGGGCACACATCTACTACGAAGCAGGGCAGGGACCCAAAGCCCTGAATTTTCTGAGGGCAAAGCTTGAGCTCCTTCCCCTTCACCCTTCCTCCTTCCCTTTATTTGGGTAATGTTTTACCTAGAATTACACTCAGGGTCAAGTGAAGATGTGTATCTGTGGGAGACACCACAGGTCTCAAGAAGGTACTTAACTACTTCTTGGTTCAGGCAAACAGCCATCTGCTTGATTTTCCTCTTGGCTCTGCCAGGTGGACTGTTTCTAACACAGACCAGATTACTCCCTTGTGCCTTTTGAGGCCCGAATGATAAAGGCCAAACCCCTCAGCCTAGCTGCAGGTCCTTCCACACACTAGCTCCTCTACCTTTGAGCCTCAGTGAAGTCTCTCTCGTCTTGGTTTTTCTTGGATTCCACACTGATCTCTGACACAGCATTAACGCAGTTACTGGTTTACACATCATCCCCTCTTCCAGCCTGTGTGTTCTCTAAGGTTAGGGACTATGTTTGTTCATTTCTGTATCCACAGGACCTGGTACGTGCAGGCATGGTATAGGATAGACACTGGTGAGTGCTTTCTCAACCTCTCCAAGCCCCAGTGTCCTCTGAGGAGAAACGGAGGTAACAACACCCACCTGCGGGGAGGAGAGGACAGGAGGGTTAAACTGACACAATGTCTAAAAAGGACTTAGAGCACTCAGAAAATAATAAATACTCAATAAATGATGTCTCCTATGATTACTGTGTTACATAATAATATTATATAGTCCACAGTGTTATTATTAATGAACAAGTGAATGAAAGAATTAGTAAGTAAATGCATGAATGAATGAAGTGATTTAACATCAATTTAAATCCTGACTTTGGCCCAGGGTAGGAGTGGACTTTAATATTCTTTGTCCTATGGACTGAGAATGACTAAATGTATTGCAGTATTATTTTTCACTTGTTTGTTTTGTTGTTCCAGTTTTAGATCAAATCCAACAACATGTTCAGGTTTCACCCAAAAAATTCTTCTGATTCTTGAACAAGGCTTCATGCAGGTCAGCTGGAAGGTAACAGGATAAGGAAGACTACTTCATTTTTCTGCACTTGTTTTGATTTCTTGGTGACCTCTCTGTGGATGAACCATAAAGACATAAACTGAAACAGATTAAAAAACCAGTGCGATCAAGAGAATGAAGAAAAGAATCCCCAGGATTATATGAACAGTCTAGAAATCAAACACTTAGAGTGAAGCAGGTCAGAAGGCTGGGAAATGAAGGTGAAATTGATAAGACTATGTAAAGTGTCTGAATGTACTAGGAGATTATACAACCAATTTGGAGAATTTAGAGATAAACTATGATAAGTACATTAAAAAAAAAAAAAAGAAAACAGGCATATTAAAAAAAGAGACTTAGTTCCAGGGGTAGCAAAACATTCTGCAAGAAAATAAAAATAACCAGAGTATACTCTATAGCTCAGGGCAATGGTGTTGATTGCACACCAATGCTAATTAATGATCCAACCAAACTCACAACAGAACACGGGGAGGATGGGAAATGGGAAGTGTGTGCATGTGAGAGAGAACCTAGTCATTACCTTTCCTAGTGGGAATTCAATAAGCAATGCCTAACACTGAAAAAGCAAGGAACCAGAGCACCATGGTAATTTAGACATATGGAGAAAAACAAACACCAAAACACCAGTTAAGAAAGTGAAAGGGGGTCTGGAGGAGTGCAATTTTTTGTAACAAGCTTTGTAGAACTATTAATTAGTTAATTTAATAAGCCTATATTATGCTTTGCATCAGTTAATCCAATCAGTTAATTTAATATGTACTTATGTATTACTTTACATCAGGCACTGTTCTAAGTGCTTTACAAATGTTAACCAGTTTAATCCTCATAACAACCTTCTGCTATACATATTATCATTCCCATTTTACAAATAAAGAAACGGAGACATACAGAAGTTAAGTAATTGCTCAAGGTTACACAGCTAGTAGGTCTTGGAGCTGAGATTAAAACTCAGGTGGTCTGATCCAGAGCTGCCTCTCTAGTTGATTCTTAAAGGATGAATATGTATTACTTTAATTAAAATAAAAACAAAAATTTAAAAATCTATATGTGACCTTTTAAGAGGATTTATTCCTAACTTTATGAGTATAGAGGCAAAGTTCTAAAATGTAATCAGTTATTTTTTCTATAAGCAATTAACTGAAGCAGAATGTTAAACACAAATTAGCTAATTTTCAATTCCCTCACCAAGAATTCGCTGAATTCCTACTATGTGCCAGCCACAGGAGCAGGTGCAGGAGACTCAATGCTCAATGAGAAAAGGTCCCTGAACTTGGGAGACTCACTGTACACAAAGGGAGACAGACAACTGTATGACTACAGTAGGACATATTTAGTAGATTATGTTTGGAAAAGAATGGAATACAAAATAGGCAATCACAGGGTAGTCTGGGGAGATTTCCTGGAGGTGATGACCTCTGAGCAGGGCTTTAAGGGTCAGACAGGAGTTAGCCAGATGATAAACTGGCTAAAGTATGTTCATGGAAGAGGAAAGACCAGTAAATACTCGTTAAAATGAACTGAATTGATTGGTCTCCTCTTCCATTCTGAAACAGATGCGAAAACAATAGTATTTAAAGCCCCTCTTAACCTGGAGAGCTAAAGCCCAAGCCAATGGGGTGCAAACCATGCTGCTAAACTCCAGTATCAGTGGTTGTTTCTCTAATCAAAGGAAAATATGAATTGATAAGACTTTCTTCATATTAAGCTTACCTTTTAAGCCTTCTCTTAAGAATAGTTAGGCAGTAGTCCAGGCCCTGGGGTCTGACAGCTGGTTTCAAATCTGCTGGCTCCACTCCTTACCAAATGTGAGAGCCAGGGCAACAGTCACTAAACCTCTCTGAGCCTCAGTTGCCTCAGTTGTAAAATGAGGATAACATCCCGTATCTCACAGAGTGCTGTGAGAATTAAATAATACACGGATCATGCTTAGAACAAAGACCTGGCAAACACAGCTCTGTTGTGTGCCACTGCTCAAGGTGATAATGAATAACTAAAAGTTATAATTAAGAAAAAAAATGAGTTCTGATTTCCTAACATATTATGTGTTGTGTTATTTTAAGATAACTTGGCAGCTATACCAAAGATTCATATTTTATGCTAGTCAATAGTCCTTTCTTTGGGTGCCAGAATTTTAAATGGTAATATTTTTATGGGTTTCTGCAAAGAGCACTATGACTTCTGGTTGTCCTGTCCCCGACAGATGGCAGAATCAAGGCTCTGAGCTAAGGAAAATGCCCCGAGTACGTCAGCATCTGATCCTTTACCCTTCAGTCCATCTGCGCTTAAAGTTGGCTTCGTCCTCTATTCTAGAGCAGTAAGTATGTGAAACAACTATTGGATTGTTTTCTCAAAAATGGGTCTGTCCCAAACCTCCCAGTTCCAGAATGTTCCAACATAGTTCCTTGCTCTTCTTTGGGCTCAGCAAGTTTTCATGTTACAAGAGGTCTGAGAGCTTTGAAGAGAAGTATTTAACCCTGATATGTGTGTGTGTGTGTGTGTGTGTCAGGGAAAGCATCCTGGAGGAGATATTATTTGTACTGACTCTGAAGAAGCAGCAGGAGCTGGCTGGGGAAGGAGGCCAGGGGTGGGAGGGAGAATTTCCTGCAGAGGAAGAAGCTGTGCCAAGCAAGGCCTGGAGGCTGGAAGAGCCTGGCCTCTTAATGCAGCTGCAAGGGCTCAGTGTGGCTTGAAAGGTGGTTGGAAGTGGTGGGTGGAGACAGAGATGAGGTGAGCAGGGCCTCCTCATGAAGGCCTCTAGTCTAAGAGTTTGGATTTTATCCCTAGGATCCTTAGGGGTTGAGAAGAAACTTCAGGTTTTAAGCAAAGGAGTAGCAATGATGAGATATGGATTTTTGAAAGAGACCCACAAGGAGCCTGGGATAACTGTTGGAATATGCCTAGCACAAGGCCAAGACTGCTTCCCTTCAATTTCCTTTCCAGTGTTTGGAACAGAAAGAACAAGCTGTGGCCTTCTTCAGGCTCCTCAAAGTCTGGGGTCACCAGTTCTTAGTGATCTCTGAAAGAGGCATGGAGGGGGACTGTGTCCCATCTGAATGTGGAACTCTTCAACTTTGGAGGCTTTTCCCTATGAATAAGAAGTCACATACTTTCTAGAACATCAGTATTTCAGTGCCCCACGATGGGTAAGCACAGGGTAAGGATTGCCCTAAGGGGTGAGAACCTGGCTGGTCCAGGTCCCAGAAAACCAGGGAGTCTTTCTGAGCTGGGCTAGACCAGTGCTCTCAAGGAGGCATGCTTGAAGGCCTCCTGGATTAAGGAATGGAAGAAGCTTTATGAAAATAATAATATATTGCCTCTAAATTATTGACAAGTTCTATGATAAGCTTTTTATATGGGTCAGCTATTTTACACAAAGCAATCCTCCACATTTTTTATGGCCAAGGAAACAGGCCTAGAGAACTTAGGTGACTTAACTGAAAGTCACAGAGAGGGCAGGGCAAAGATTCAAAACCCCAGATCTATTTAGAGTCACAGCTCCTTCTACTGCTTCTTCTTTTCCTGTGGGGGAAACTAAAAGGTAACTCCCTTACCTGGTTAATTTTTAACTGGAGTTCATCCAGAGTAGTCATCCCTGACCACAAGATGGATCCACAATGGATCCATTATGGGGAGATGTTGGAACTTCTATTTATATACTCTTATCTCATTCTTCTTAATTTCTATTTTCTGTATAGTGTATATGTTATATTAGCATAGAACTATATATATTATTTCTGAATAATTAATATATTATTAGGGGCTAAGTTCTCATAAATGCTTTACTAAGAGAGATACCAGATCAGGAAAGCTTGGGGATTACTAATCAAGAGGTGTTGCCAGGGTTCCATGGAGAGGTAAATATTTGTGGGAGACTTTGCAAATCCCCCAAGATACATACATACTCTCTTCATGAAGCCCACTATCTGCCACCAGGACTTTTAAAATCCAAATATGGCCACATAGTTCCCTGTGTAAGATCTTTCATGGCTCCCCAGAACTTAGAAAATAAAGTACTTCATGGAAATCCCTTCTCCAGGCTCACCTCTCCTGGAGCCCCTCCCATACTTTCTTGACCTCTTGCCACATTACTTCCTGCTTCTGAGCCTTTGCCTCTGCTGCTCCATCTACTGAGAATGCCAGTCTCTTGCCTTGTCCCCCGCCTTCTACCTGGCAAACACCTTCTTACCTTTTTTAGATTCAGGTCAAGGGACACCACTTCCATAAGGTGTGTCTGCATGGCTCCTAGGCTGGCTGTTGCGTTCTTTGTCCCCTTTATCTAATAGCACCTCCGGAACTTATGGGATTTATTTGTTGATATATCTGCCTTCTATTGACCAGACTGTGAGCCCCTTGAGAATAGGTACTGTGCCTTATCTACTGTTATTTACCAGGGATCTGCTGCAGGAAACTTTTGAAACCTCTCCAAATCTGGGCTTATTGCTGTATAAAATGCACTGGAAAATCTCTATCTCATATGACTGTTATGAAGGTTAAAATGAGGTCATGTTTGTATCATGTTTAGCTTACTGTTGGCACAGAGTGAACAGTTAGTAAATGATAGCCATTATTATAATTCAATGTTGTAAGCTATAATATTTTAAGTAAAATAATGGGTAAAAGAGTAAATGCACAAATAAATGTGGTGACCTAAGCAAAAGACTCCCCACTCATGCTTTTCACTCAGCTTAGGAAAAACTATAGTAGAATCTTTCCCCTACCCTGGGAATAGATTTCTATTTCTCAGCCTTTGGCCACAATTTTCTTTTTCTCCTCCTGTTGTTCTTCCCTACCTGGTAGCGTAAGTATCAGACATTCTGTAGTTCCAGGGAAGAGAATTTATCAGGGCTTGATGGTAAGAAGGAAGTACAGTCCAACTGCTGTTTCCATTCTCCCTCTCTCTCCTTCTTTTCCTTCCTGTGGGGGAAACAAAAAAGACCTCAACAAAAATTGGCTCAAAAATTCAGTGTGATTTCTTCGAAGATTTCACTGGAATCTTGATAGGTATTGAAAGAAAAAGTTTACAAATCAATCAATAACACTGGCAATAATAAATAACTGAAGCAGAGTGCTGAACACACTGTGACGACTCCCTCATTCATCGTCTAAGTACTGACAGAGGACCTGTTGGGTGCCAGACCTTAGACTAAACCCTAGAAAGAAAAGATTGTCTAGGGCAATACTCCCAACCTCAAGGATAAAGCTTCCAGGGAGATGGACAAGCAAATCTATGACTAGCAGGCTATGTTCTGTGGCATATGATCAGGAAAGCACAGGACGATACCCTGAAGTAGGCAAGTCAGGGAAGACTTCCTGGAGGTGATGCCTAAGATGGGTTTTAAAGGTTAGCCAGGGGTTTGCTAGACTAAGAAGTAGTTGAAAGATAGTCAAGTCTGAGGGAATAGCAATAATATTGGTGAACTGGACTAGTTGGCTTTCTGTATTTCTCAGAATCTAATGTGGATATCAGAGAGACTATTAATGAATCAGCATTGAACTAATAGGATTCCATGCCTCAGACAGGTGGGCCTTAAGCTAAAGTGCTATTGTAAAAAAGGTATTATTTTTCTGGTCCGAAGGAAAATTTTGACTGGAAGGTTTATGATCAAAAGTTTCCTTGGTTAAATTTCTCAACTCATTAAGCTTTGGTTTCTTCATCTCTGAAATGGAGAGTATAAAACACCATCTATCTGTGATAGAGAAAGCTAGTTACCAACCCATCATCCACTCTCCCCTTTTTCTTTAGCGATGGAGCTAGGTTTTGTTTAAGATGACAGTGTGCCCAGATTAAAACACACACACACACGTTTCCCAGTCTCCTTTGAAACTAACATCACCATGTGACTAATACCTGGCCCTTGAAATATACTGCTAATATTATATGGTATTTCCAGGGAGGTTATTAAAAAGGGAGCGGGTAATAGGAATTGACCACACATGGGCATGAGGGAATCTTTCCAGGGTGATGAAAAACTTCTAAAGCTAAATTGTAGTAATTGTTGCAAAACTCTGTAAATTTACTAAAAATCATTGAATTGTACCCTTACAATGGGCAAATTTTATGGTAAGTAATACGTCACTAATATCATAAAATAATTATAATTATTATTAATATAGAAGAACATTGTAAGTGTTTTTTAAAATAATGCTTTATTAAAAAGACATTGCTGTAGCCATGTAGTCATGTTCTAGCAATGAGATGTAAGTGGAAATGTTACTTGGGACTTATGAGAATGCTCCTTAAAAGAGAATGGAGTTAAAGATTAAAAGTTAGTGGATGGATATCACTAATTACTAGAGAAATGCAAATCAAAACTACAATGAGTTATAACCTCATGCCAGTCAGAGTGGCCATCATTCAAAAGTCCACAAATGACAAATGCTGGAGAGGCTGTGGAGAAAAGGGAACCCTCCTACACTGCTGGTGTAGGAGTGCAGTTTGGTGCAGCCACTGTGGAAAACAGTATGGAGATTCCTCAAAAGACTAGGAATAGACCTACCATATGACCCAATAATCCCGCTCCTGGGCATATATCCAGAAGGAACCCTACTTCAAAAAGACACCTGCACCCCAATGTTCATAGCAGCACTATTTACAATAGCCAAGACATGGAAACAGCCTAGATGTCCATCAACAGATGACTGGATAAAGAAGATATGGTATATTTATATAATCGAATACTATTCAGCCATAAAAAAACAACAACATAACATCATTTGCAGCAACATGGATGTCCCTGGAGAATGTCATTCTAAGTGAAGTAAGCCAGAAAGAGAAAGAAAAATACCATATGAGATTGCTCATATGTGGAATCTAAAAAAAAATAAAATAAAAATAAATACAAAACAGAAAAAGACTCATAGACATAGAATACAAACTTGTGACTTGTGGTTGCCAAGGTGGGGGAGGGTGGGAAGGGATAGACTGGGAGTTCAAAATCTGCAGATACTGACAGGCATATGTAGAATAGATAAACAAGATTATACTGTATAGCACAGGGAAATACAAGATCTTCTAGTAGCTCACAGCAAAAAAAAAATGTGACAATGAATATATGTATCTTCAAGTGTAATTGAAAAATTGTGCTCTACACTGGAATTTGACACAACATTGTAAAGTGACTATAACTCAATAAAAAATGTTTTAAAAAAAAGTAAATGGATGGAGAAAAATATACCATGTAACACTGATCAAAAGAAAGCAAGACTAGCTATACTAATTTCAGATGGAGCAGGTTCCAAAGCAAGAAAAGTTATCAGGGATACAGAAGGGCATTATATGATGATAAAGGGGACAATTCTCTAAGAAGACAAAACAATTCTTAACGTGTATGCTCCTAACAAAAGAGCATCAAACTACATAAGGCAAAAACTGATTGCATTGCAAGGACAAATAGGTGACTCCTCTATCACAGTTAGAGACTTCAACACCCCTCTAATCAGAAATCAACAGAGGCAGCAGGAAGAAAATCAGTAAGGATATAGCTGAACTCAACAACACCAACAATCAACCGGGTGTAATTGACATCTATAGACTACATCACCCCAAATAAGCAGAATACACATTCTCCTCAAGCTCACATGTGACATTCACCAAGACACACCAAGTTCTGGAACAAAAAACACATCTTGATAAATTTAAAAGACAAATCATATTATGTCTGCTCTCAGACCAAAATGGAATCAAATCAGAAATTAATAACAGAGTTGGAAAATCCCCTAATACTTGGAGATTAAACAACATACTTCTAAGTAATACATGGATCAAGGAAGAAATCTCAAAAGAAATTTAAAAATATTTTGAACTAAATGAAAATGAAAACACAACTTATCAAAATTTGTGAATTGCTGAAAGCAGTGCTTAGAGGGAAATTTATAGCATTATATGCACTGCATATATTAGAAAAGAAGGATCTGAAATCATTCATCTAAGTTTCCACCTTAGGAAACTAGAAAATAAAGAGCAAGTTAGATCCAAAGTAAGCAAAAGAAAAAGAAAAAAATAATAAAAATTAGAGTAGTCAATGAAATTGAAAACAGGAAATCAGTAAAGAAAAATCAACAAAACCAGAAGCTGGTTCTTTGAAAATAAGCTCTAGTCTGGGTAACTAAGGGAAAAAGAGAGAGGACACAAATTACTAATATCAGAAATAAAAGAGGGAACATCATTACCGATTCCATGGACATTAAAAAGATAATAAAGGAGTACTGTGAACAACTCTATGCCCACAAATTGGAAAACCTAAGTGAAATGGACCAATTCCTTAAAATACACAATATGCCAAAACTCACACAAGAAGATATAGACCATCTGAATATATATATATATGTAAAAGAAATTGAATAAAAAATTAATAACCTTCAGAAGAAGAAAGTACCAGGCTCAGATGGGTTCACTGGTGGAATTCTACCATACATTTAAGGAAGAAATTATATGAATTATATACAATCTCTCTCAGGGGACAGAAGCAGAGGGATTGTTAACTTATTCCACGAGTCAAGAATTAACCTAATACCAAAACCAAAGATGTTACAACAAAACTATAGACCAGTACCTCTCATGAACATAGATGCAAACATCCTCAACAAAATATAAGCAAAGCAATCCAACAGTGTATAAAAACAATTGTACACTGCGACCAAGTGAAATTTGTCCCAGGTATGCAAGATCAGTTCAACATTTAAAAATTAATTAATATAATCTGTCACATCAACAGACTAAAGAAGAAAAATCACATGATCATGTCAACAGATGCAGAAAAAGCACTTTAAAAATCCAACACCCATTCATAAAATCTCAGCAAACTAGGTATAGGGGGAACTTCCTCAACTTGATAAAAAATATCACAAAAAATGCAGCTAACATCATATTTAATGGTAAGAAACTTGAAGCTTTCCCACTAAGATCAGGAACAAGGCAAGGACGTCTCCTCTCACCACTGCTTTTCAACATTGTATTGGAAGTTCTAGCTAGTGCAATAAGACAATAAAATAAAATAAAAAGTTTAAAGATTGGGAAGGAAGAAAAAACTCACTGTAATATAAAATGAAAGTAGGACAGAAATTCATACAGATGCCAACAGGAGAATAAAGATAAGAAAACTAGAGAATCAGTCAGGGAGGTACAACAACTGAGTATAACAGTTTCAAAAAAACAGAGTTAGAAAAATAAAGGGAAGAAAATTATCAAAGAAGTAATAAAGAAAAATTCTCAGAATTGAAGGGCACTGCTCTCCAGTCTGAGAGGGCTTCTCAATCCCAATGAAACATTAAAAAAAAGAAAGAGTCATACCAAGGCACATAATTGTGAAACATCAGAATAAGAGGGACAAAGACAATATCCTAAAACCTTCCATGGCGGAGGGGCAGGGGGAGATAACAGAGAATGCCATAGGAATCAGAATGGCATCAAATTTTTAAACAGCAAAGTTAGAAAGTAGAAAGAAAATGTTTTCAAAATTCTGTGGCAAATTGACTTTTTTTTTTTTGCATCCTTTTTTATGTAAGTATAGTCAGTTTACAATGTTGTGGGCAAATTGACTTTTAACTTAGAATTTTATTACCAGCAAAACATCTGTCACATATTAATCAAGAGCAAAGTCATTTTGGATATGTAAAGATTAAAAAAACTTTCTATGTACCTTTTCTTCGAGAGTTACTAGAAGATGTGCTCCAGCAAAATGAGGGAGTAAAACAAGAAAGAGAAAGACCTGTGACCCGGGAAAGAGACACCAACCAAGTAAAGCTGACTAAGGGAAGTCCTAGGATAATGGTGAAGAAAAGCCCCAAAATGGTAACTGAGAGCAGATCTTGAGCACACCAGTCCAGACTGAAGGAAGATGAGGGCCTGAGGAGAACTCCAAGATAAAAAAAAAAAAAAGAAAGAAATTTATAAGATAAATTCTCACTTTTAGGATCTTCTGCCATAACTTTTTCTTAACCTCTTGAAGTCTACATCTGCTTCCATAGGAGAGGAAAAAAACAAGCAGCAAACTCTATTTGTCCTGGTTATGATCACATTCTCTGACAGAATATATTAATAGAATATACATGGAACATATATGATACATTTGCAAATATGGTAAATAATGCTGCTTAGTTTTTGACAGCTTTTAACAATCTGGAAACCATTATGAACAGATAACATCTAAAAGGAAGAAAATCAAAATGCATATGTAAGCATGTTATTTAGAATAATGGATGTAAATTCCAGAGTTGAAAATTATAATTTCTGTAGACTCTTGGATGCCTATGCATTACAGGATAGCAGAATCCAGGTGTGGCATGTGAGACCTTCTGAAGCCCCTCATTCCCTCCTCAACTCTCCTTTACTCCCTGACCAGCCAGACCCAATGGCAGGCTGGTAGCTTCCAGCTCTGCAAAGTGGCTTGAACAGCTCTCTGCCTAGAGTGCCAGCCCATTCTTGCCTTCCCCTTCACCTAGCAAGTATAAAGAACTCTGTTCTCTTTTGAAGTCCTGTCTTTGGACCTCTGCAATTTGTTGCACGTTATCTATTTACATACCTTTTTCCTCCTTCTACACTATGAGCCTTTGAGGGCAAGAACTTTAACTTATTTATTTCTCTGTACCCTTAGTGCCTGGAATAGTAGGTCTTTATCCAGTGTTTACTTGGCTTCTCTGTGCCTCAGTTTTCTATTCAGTAAAATGGGTGTTATGTTATCTAATAGAGTTGTGTTGAGATATAAATAAAGTGGGCACGTGCTTTCTGTCTGATGGCATCTCACCCATTCTACCACATGCCACTGACTTTGCCTTGCTCTCTCAGGCCACAGGGACAATTAGGTCTGGCTAATCACAGCACTGCTTCTTTCTGAACACAGCGTTGGTTCAGACAGAATGGGTGGGGCCATGACCCAAGCAGAGGCATCAGAGGCTTTGATGAGGCTTGGTTTATGGAGGCTGGGAGAGGGTGTCTCTTCCTTTTAGGTTAGGCACCGTAAGGACATAGGCGTGGGGCTGTTTGTGGCCCTCTTTCTTTCTTTGAGGTCAGAGGCAGCTTGAAAAGCAAGCCAGCACACAGAGGGAAAGAGGTTTGAGAGAGAAAGGGAGAGAGAATCCGAAAATATCATTGAGCCCTTAGATCCAATGTGCCTGCAGCCAGCCTGTCTGTGGCCTTCCCAGTTACTGAAGCCACGAGATTTTCCTTCCACTCAAGCTAGTTTGAGCTGGTTTCCTGGCATTTGCAACCTAAGAGCTCTGACATACAGTTCATAAAGTACAAATGCTTGGCATAGAGGAAGTATAAAGTCATTGGTAGCTCTTACTACTACCATTAGTAATAATAAAAATGAGAGTTGAGTAACACATAAAAGTGAGTGGGCTTTTCTGTGTTCTCTCCCATATATTACAAATTCTTGCAGTATTCACATTTCTACTTTTCCCACAGTCTTCATTCTTGCAAACCTTAAAAGAAACTCAGTCTTCCTCTGATGGCTTCTTCTAGGTTTCTTTTCAGGGGATTCCTCAATGACGGGTGAAGGCTGGAGGAACATGTGGTTTGCCTTTTTTTTATCTTTTGCTCTTTGATTGAGATTCTTCACTTCCCTGTGGGGAAATCACAAAGACACATGGAAAAAGACTAAAGAGTCAGCGTTATCTTTTCACTCCTATCTTCGTACATAAAGAGAGACAAATACTTACAAGTTCACTCATTACATCTGTCAAGAGCAACTGACTGGAGCAGAGAGCTGACTACACAGCAGCAACCCAGTCACCAAGCCCCTGCTCTGTGCTGGGAGTCACCTAGCCGTGGGGGACACAGAGGAATGAGATGTGTTCCCTACCTCAATGAAACATGCTCAAAGTAGGAAGACAGGTGAGGAAAACCAACGATCTGAGAGAAAGCTGAAGCATGAGCTTGAGGACAGGCTGAATTCAAGTCGGGGCTCTGTCACTTGCTGTATGTCCTTGGGCAAATTACTTAACCTCTCCATGCCAGTGTACTTGCCTCACAATGGCAATAATAGAACCTAGGGTTGTGGTGAGGATAAACTGAGTTACCACAGGTCAAGCACTTAGCACACTGCCTGGTACACAGGAAGTGCTCAGTGAATGTTGGCTGCTGCTGCTGGTGTTATCATAGGAGAAGTTTTTCAGCAAAATGTGTTCAGATAAGCTTGGGTACACAATATACCAGCTGACCTTTGAAATATGAGTAGTCATTTACTCGAAGAAGAAGCAGGTTACAGACATTCAAGGCAGCCAAAATAGCAATAAATATACATTCATGTGAATTAAGATGCTGTCTTTTACTTCTCTGCTGCTGCAGAATAGACGTAAAATGACTGGCATTTAAAAAGTATATTGAACTGGGCCTAAACCAGTGGTTATTCCAACAATGGGGGTCTTTTCCCCCTAGTCAAAGGTAAAAATTGTGTTGACACAACATTCTCACTTTTGGGATCCTCTGCCACAACTTTTTCTTAACCTTTTGAAGCCTGCTTCTGCTTGCAGTGGAGAATCAAAGAACAAACAGAACTGCATTTATCGTTGTTATGATCACATTTTCTAACAAAAACTCCTTGATAGTATTTTCTGTATTCTCTTTTCTTAAGATATTAAAGCCTATACACGTCTCAGGCCTCTATTTTCCAGTAGTAAAAGCACCTTTAGCTTGTAAGACAGAATCATATGTTGAAACACTTCATAAAGTTCTTTAAAGAGCATTTTGAATTGTGGGTGCTTTGCCCCAAGTTTCAGGATCAGGGCTTTGAACCCACAAATAAACAAGCATGTCCTTTAAACTGGTAGATGTAGGTGATCACTATTATCTAAAAGTTCCTTGAAATATAAAATAGATGCCAAAGTGTGTACAGACTCTAAATGTGCAGCTCAAGATTTCATGTACTGAGCACACCCATGTAACCAGCATCCAGATCAAGAAACAAAACATTGCTAGCCACACTGAAGCCCCTTTGCGCCCCCGCTCAGTCATATCCTACTGCCCTGATGTCTAACAGCACAGATGAGTTTTAAGGACACCATTTTTTCCTAGACACAAAACTTTGAGAATCCCATAATTAATAGAAGCCACAATGAGCTTTTTGAAAATACCATATCCAACAAAAAGTGAATGTATTTAGCAACATAATTGCTAACATATAACTACAAAATTGCTCCTGAATTTAAAAATCTTGACTATAATTCACCTGATAAGGATGTCTTTATTTAAAAGGGATTTCCTTATATATTTCTGAAATAAATATTCTGTAGAGTTAATCTTGAATATTCTATATGAATTTAATGTTAATCCTAAACTATTTTTGCCTCATTAATGACACAGCTGGGTGTGACTGTGGTGCTAAGTTCTGGCCAATGGAATGAAAATGGAAAATCTATTTGTGACTTCCAGGAGGAATGAATTTCTTGGACCCATCTTCCTTCCTATTGGCTGGAATGTAGACCTGATGGCTGGAGCTTTAGCATCCATTTTGGACCATGAGGCTGATCATGGGATGAGGATTATAGAGCACTAAGATAAAAGGAGCTTGGGTCCCTGACACTGTGAACTGCCACATGAGAGAGTTATGGGGGTAGGCAGAGAAGACACAAGAGAAAGATACAGAGTGAAAAAAACGTGAGTTCTTTTCTTAGTTAAAAAATGCCAGCTATTAAATGTAGGAGGAATGGTAGAAGTAGAAAAATCACTGTTTTGCAACCCCAAATGTAACAATTGATTTAGGGAAAGATTATCAATAGATGCTAAAAACACTGGATGAAGATTGTTGAGAAAACATATTCACAGCCTCAAAGAATCACACCACTCATTACTGACTGACTAGAAACACAAAACTGTAGTCTTGCAATGGAGAGGTCTGGCAGAGACCACCTTAACCAAGCAGCGGGGCAACCTGACATTAAGTTTCTTCTGATGGAGTATAACATGAATATACTAGGTCATCTATGAAGTGCTCTTGGCAAAGAGATTTAACCTGAATCTAATCAAGCCTCTAGTATAGATCCCATGTCCAGATTATAGGAAAAATGAGATCTACTGGGACAAGTTAAGTGATATCTTGGAGAAATAATCAGAAAAATCCAGAATGTGGCTTGAATTATTAAAAACAGTCCATGTCATAAATAATAATAACAACAAAGCTGTGGGGCAGGGCACTGTTATAGACTAAAAGACAACAAAGTGATAACATCAAAATATGTTGATTGGATCCTGGGGCAGCAAGTAAAACCAAAAATGGTATTTCGGGCACTATTAGGGAAATCTGATTTGACCTAATGATTAGAGAGAGAGAAGGAAAATGTGGCAAAACGTGCATAATTGTAAATGCAGTGAGCACATATGATGTTCATAGCACTATCCTTTAAACTTTTCTGAAAGGTCTGAAAATGTTCTAAGTAGGATAAAAATATTGCAAATGGAGAAGGCCCAGGAAAATGTTCATAATATGCTGCTAGTGGGGGGAAAAAGTCTAAAAAATAGTTTGACATCATGACTCCACTACTTTTGTTTAGAGATGCAGGTATATGTGCCCAGAAAAAAAGTCCGTGGGGGAGGCTTTAGCTCAAGAGGCAGACTGCATGCTTAGCATGCACGAGGTCCTGGGTTCAATCCCCAGTACCTCCTCTAAAAACAAAGAAATAAATAAACTTAATTACGTCCCCCACAAATAAAAACAAATAAACAAACAAAAACTAACTAAAATAAATCACTCTTCAAAAAAAAAGAACAGAAGGATTTATAGAAAAATGTTGGCAATGTGTATATGCAGGTGCTTTTTCCAGGTTTTTTGAAATGTTTCTATAGTTACAAAAAAAACCCCAACTTGTTTTAAAAAAAAGATCTGGTCTCTGTTATTGAGGAGTTTCCATTCTGACCACAAGAAAACCGAATGAGCTGGCCCCCCAGTTACATACTAGTGACGTGTGGCAATTGATGCTCCAATGCTGAAACCATGCCACTGCCCCGGAAAGACCCTTGAATACCTGAGGAAGTTGTGGTGCAGCTCCTTCAGGTACTTGTCGAAGTAATTCCATTCTCTCCAGTGAAGCTGGTTCAACTGGCGCAATTTGTCCCTCCGCTTTCTCATGCTGCTCAGGCTCAGGCTGATGACCTCAGTGTACGTCAGGGTGGACTCAGTGGCTTTCACGTCAAGGAAAACCCTACACTGTCAGCCGGTGTTGACTCAGCATTATTATTAGTTGGCTGTGTCTAGTGCATGGGGAGGAGGGGGGTTGGGGGTGGCGGGGAGGGCAGGGTGTAGAAAACTGTTTCAGGAAATCTGAGCAGGAAATAATTCCATGGCCTGCTTTTTGATCATGGTCTGCTTTGGAAAGAAAGAGGTTAGCTATCCTCTCCATGGCTATGCTGTTCCCCATCTTTTAATAAAGTTCTTCTCCCCTCCTGCTGATGGAAGGGCTAGGAAATGCTTTTCTTAGGCTGTCATCTAAAATTCTTACTCTGTTATCACAGTGGTAAATTGGAAAGGATTCCAATTTTCCTTTCCTTTTGGGCCCAATCCTCCTTCCTTATCTCATGTTTGTTTGCTGAAAAGTTCTCTGTACCTCCCCAATCCCTCCACCCCTTCTGAACTGGTCACAATCTCATCAGCTACACTCATCACAAGCTGCGGGACCTCAGACAATATATGTCATCCTCTATGTCTCCATTTTCTTATTTATAAAGTAGGGATCTATACCTACCTTAGATGACATTAATAATAATAATGATAGTTACTTTTTTTTTTTTAGTACCAGTTGTATGCCACTTAACCCTGGTCACAACACTATTGGTTTGGTATAAGTATCCTTATTTTAGGAATGAGTTGGTAAAGATGTTGAGCTTATTGGTTACGCTGTGCACATGAGATCTTAAAACCAGTGGATTGCTGAGCTGGGGCTCAAATCTAGGGCTGTGTAACCCAGACTACTTCTACTGCACTCAACTGTCGTCATAGAACAATGAGGTGATATAAGGGAAAGCATGTTATGAACAATAAAGTGCTATGAACTGAGTTGTTGTTATTCTCTGCCTATTTACATATAAACAGGTTTGTGGATATGAAGTGTCATAGGGCAGGACTTAAGTCCTACCTAGTTCATTATGAAGACTCCTTCTGTATGCAGATGGGTGACATTCAATCACTTGTTGCCTGCCAGGCACTGTGCTAAGCCTTTACCCCTACTGTGCCTGGACTCTGCACAACAACCCTATGAGGCAGGTACTGTTATTCCCATTTTATAGGTGAAGAAAACATGAGGCTCAGAGAGAAGCTGGAACTTGCCCAAGATAACTCAGCTGGTAAGCAGTTGAGCTGGTTCCTGAGTCTAGGTCTATTTGATTCCAGGTTCTGACCCTCTACGGTAAACTGCTAAGACTCAGGATACCAACACATATCAAACCCGTTTTCTTAAGATCTGAGCTTTTTACTATCTCTTTAGGACAAATGTCAACAGGGTCAGGAATTTGCTGATGGGTCTGGAGGAAGGGTGTGTGTGAGGAGGGTGTCAGATGAAACACATACCTAGATACCAAAATTCCTGATCAATATATACACTCTGGGGTCAATGAGCATGTGGGAGGCATTACTGAGTTGCAAAGTATGAAGTTTGTTAGAGTCCCTAAGTAGCCCATTCTTTCCGGTAGATAGGAAGAGATTTTTGCACACAGGGAAATCTGACTTTGGATTTGGAACTAAAATGAGTAAGATTCTGACCCATAGGCTCGTACCAATGGTCACCCTTGACAGGCCCCTGCTATGTGTCAGGGACTGTGCTAAGGGCTGGATGCCTCTCTCCCCACCCCGGCTTCTGGGAAGAGGAAGCAGGGGCCTGGAGTAATGCATGTCCTGACCATGGTGGAAAGGATATGGGATAGTCTTGGTTTTTTCCCTCCTGATTATCAACACGTCTTCACCATGCTGCCGCAGAGTGGCGTAGTTATAGAGGAAGTACACAATCAGAGGGCTCTTTCCATAAATGTTGAAGAGGTTTGAAGTTAGCTCAGGGCTTCTGCAGACAGGGTAAGACTGAGCAGGAAGAAGAGAGGAAAAAAATGAAGGATATTGTCATTTTTACAGCCCGTATTAAGAAATGTAAAGGTATTAATATCCTTTATCCAGTAACTCCAGTTTTAGGATGCTGTCCTACAGAAATTATCCACAAAAAAGAAAAGAAAGATTTAGGCACTAAGACGTCTACTGCAGTGATAATCACTACAGCAACAGATTAGAACAACCTAAATGTTCAAGGAGAAAATGTTGGTATTTCTACCCAATGGCATAATTAAAATATTTATGAAGAACTGGTACTAAAATACTGTTTCAGCTATCATTGTAGATTTTAAAAATTGAGATACAAAATTAGGTAGATACTATTATGTATTTTATATGAAATAAATATAATTATATGAAATCAATTTTTAAAAAAAGATAAATAAGATACTAGAAGCATAGTTACCAAACTGTTAACAATCCATTCAGCAAAAATTTATTGGTGACTACTATGTATATACACTGTTCTAGATGCTGGAGTTTCAGTGGAGAATAAGACAAATTTCAGCCCTCGTGGAGCTTGCTATTATAGTTGAGAGAAAAACAGTAAATAAATCAAGAAATAAAAGAATAACATGATATTATGGAATAATAAGTGCTTCAGACAAGAATCAAGCAGGGCAAGGGGTGTGGGTGGTGGGATGGGAGACGGGGGAAGAGAGGAGTCTTTTCCATGGAATGGTCGGGGAGGGCTGCCCTGAGGAGGAGTGATCCTGGCGGGTCCTGAATGAGAGAAGGAAGATCTGTGCCATGTTCCAGGCAAAGGGACAGCAAGTGCAACAGACCCTAAGGCAGACAAAGCTTAGTGCAGCTGAGGGACAGAAACAAGGCCTGCATGGCTCAAATGAGAATAAATGATGAGGCTGATGTGGGGTCTCTGGGCCACAGGAAGGAGTCAGGATCTGTTCTAAGTGTGATGGAAGCCACTGGAAAGTTTTGAGCTAGAGCACAACATAACCTGATTAATTTTTCCTAAAGACCTCTTGAGCTGATGTGTGGAGAAATGACTGCAGTAGTTCAGGGGGTTTTGAGGCTAGGAATGGGTAGCTGGGAGACAGGTGAGAAGTGATGGAATTTGCAATAAACCATGAAAGCAGAATTGGCAGGATTTACTGCTGGAGTCAATGTAGGTGTGAGAAAGAGAAGAGTCAAGGATGACTCTAAAGGGCTAGGTGCCAGCTGCTCAGGTGGGAAGACCTGGAGAGGAACAGGTTGAAGGAGCAGGAAAATCAAGAGGTCTGTTCTGTGGATAAAGAAGTTGTGGTATGTGTATACAATGGCATACAACTCAGCCATAAAAAAATAGAATAATGCCATTTGCAGCAATATGGATGGACCTGGAGATTGTTATTCTAAGTGAAGTAAGCCAGAAAGAGAAAGAAAAATACCATATGATATCACTTACATGTGGAATCCAAGAAAAAGACCGACGAACTTATTTACAAAACAGAAACAGACTCACAGACATAGAAAACAAACTTGTGGTTACCAAGGGAGGAAGAGGGTAGAAAGGGATAAACTGGGAGTTTGAGATTTGCAGACACTAACTCCTACATATAAAACAGAAAAACAAGTTTATAATGTATAGCACAGGAAACTATATTTAATATCCTGTAGTAACCCATAATGAAAAAGAATATGAAAACAAATATATGTACATATATATATGACTGAACTATTATGCTGCACCCCAGAACTTGACACATTATAAACCAACTATACTTCAATTAAAAATAAAAAGAGGTCTGCTTTGGACAGGCTGTATTTGAGATGCTAATAGACAGCCAAGAAGAAACATAGATCAGGAAAGAGACTGGCAAGGGCTAAGAGTGATTTGTTTTCCTTCCTTATATTCCTCTGCCTTTCCCCCAAAATGTCAGTGGTGATTATGTACTATTTTTGTAGTTTAAAAAAAAATTATTTTGAAGAAGCGATTATAATTTAACCAGACAAATGCTGTCTCATGAATAAAGGCTGCAGCAGCACCTAACCACACTACTTTCTAATCCTGTTCATTTTCACTGCTTAATGAGATTTCTTCTGTCTATAGCAGGGTCTCTCAAACTTGGCACTTTGACATTTGGGGCCAGGTAATTCTCTATTGTGGGAGACCGTCTTGTGCACTGTAGGACGTTGAGCAGCATCCCTGGTCTCGACCTGATAGATGCCAGTAGTACTCTGCCCCCCACCCTCAGCTGTGATAACCAGAAATGTCTCCAGCCATGGCCAAATGTCTCCTAGGGGGCAAAAGTGACCCCAGCTGAGAACCACTAATCTATAGCAAGGTCCCACTGGAATCACAGAGACGTGGGGTTAGTAGGGAAACTATAGATTGTTTAGTCCAATGATTCCTAAAACCTCATCTCCAAGTTGGGGCCAGTCTGTGTTCACTGGGCTCCAGCAAAATGAGGGAAACAAGGAAAAATACATTGTAATAAACCTGACCTAAAGTAAATGTATTCACTTTAAGGACTCTCTTTTATTCTGAGATTGTCTTTTCTACTTTTTTACATTAATGACCTTTCTTTTTAATGAAATGATGGTGATACTAGATAGCAGTCATTTTTGTTTTAATGAACTTATTTAGAGAAAAAAGTTTTTCAAAGTCTAGAAAAGTCCAAAGGGGATATAGGATCCACAAATCTGGATCCACATTTATCCACGTGTTCTTGTGGCTGCCCAGTATTCATTCCCCTTTTACCCACCCCAGCTCTTGCGTATTTGGGGGAGTTTATTTGCCCTCTACTGCATTTGGGCTTGAGGGACTTTAAATCAAATGTTTTGCTACCCACCAAGGGCCACAGGGGGGCTACTCAGAGGCCTTGACAGGCTCCGCCAGCCCCAGCCTTCCTCTCACCCACCCAGTTAGAGCCGGAGCATGTGGACAAAGTTTGGTAAATCAAAACTTCCGCTTCTGGGATTTTGAGTCTTGAGTAAAGTGAAATACAGACTGAAAACACATGGGGGTTCACCTGTTCCAGAGATGTCACCTTGAAGAGATGGTTCGAGGGTTGCAACTGCCTCGAGTCTTCTCCTGGTCCCCAGACCGATTTTCACACTACCCAGTGACTCAGTGCTCTTCCAGTTTTGCTCAAGTTGGCAGATTTTGTTACTTGTCAGCGAAGAATCCCAACTGATACACGTCATTTCAGTAATGTTCTCAACAGGTACTTGTCCATTTTTGCTTCCCTCTCTCTGGAAACAAGGAACGCACTGCCTTTTGAAACATCCTGCTCTGTTGTAGGTAAGCAACTGGTTTCTGCTCCCAGGTGGCGGGCGGGGAGGCACTTTGGGTGTAGCAACTGGGATGGGAGTGGAAGAGCTGAATCACAGCCACCGGACTGAGCAAAGATAGGCCACTGAACGAGAGATGTTCTGGAACATCAGCTCCAAGGGGCAGGTAGAAAGCAGAGTAGGAGACTGACAAGGACACCGGCAAGAGGAATGACATGGCTTGAGAGCCAGAGCTAGAACAGGAGCCTGCAGACGGTCTGAGAAGAGCTAGAGGGGAGAGCTGGTTTAAAATGACAGCTTGGACTCTTATGAAGTTCTCTCTTACCCTAGATAAAAATCTGCCTCTTTGTAATTCCAGCCCTCTCCCTCCAGGACTGTGTGTTACATAACAGTCTTTAAAATATCTGAGGAGAGCCCTCACATCTTCTCTAAGTTTTGCTTCTCCAACCCAAACATATTCAGTGCCTTCAATAACTCCCGGGCCCTTCTCTCTCCAGCCTGGTCCCTCTCCCTGAGCACATGCCAGATGGGACCATCTGAAGCGGAACCAACCTCCTTCTTGTTCTGGGCCAACTGTATTTCTTTTTTTATAGTTCTTTATTTTGACATTTAGATATCAGTTTCTGCTATCTCTGAGTGTAAAAACCCTTATTTTTTAACAAGATAAATTTATGTTCATTGTGAAAAATTCATACAATGTAGAAATATATAAAATAAAAGATAGAAGTCCTCATCCTCACCTGCATTTCCCAGGAATAAATACCATTAATGCTTTTCCATGTATCCTTCCAAACCTTTTTATATACACATACCAACTTTATACCAAAAACATATTACAAAAATAAAAATAGAATCATAATACACACAATGTTTATTACTTTAATTTTTTACTCATTAGTATCTAAACACATTGTCTATAGTATTTTCTTTATTTATTAACTTTAGACTTTGTTGACTGACAATCTTTCATATCAGACGATAAAAATCTGTCATTTTTAACAACAGAGTATCCATATTATGAACATTTCACAATTTACCTATTTATCTATTGAAATTTTAATTTTCTTCAGTTTTTGCCGGCACAGACTGACACTGTAAGAGATGGCCTTCAATGACCACTTCTATAGGACAGGAGTAGTAATATAATGGAATACTACTCAGCCATAAGAAGAACTGAAGTACTGACATAGGCTACAACATAGACAAACCTTGAAAACATGATGCTAAGTGAAGGTAATCAGTCACAAAAGGCCACATGTTGTATGATTTCACTTATATGAAATGTCCAGAATAGGTAAATCCATGGAAACTGAAAGTAGATTAGTGGTTTCCAGAAGCTAGGGGGAGAGGGGACCAAGCTGGGGGGAGTGACCACTGATGACTATGGGGTTTCTTTTTTGGGTGAAAAAATGTTCTGGAGTTAGGGATGATGATGATACAACCTTGTGACTACTAAAAACCACTGAATTGTACATTAAAATGCTGAATTTTACAGTATATGAATTATATTCTTTAAAAAAGATATAATTAGCTCTACCACTTGCTAGCTATTTGATTTTGGGCAAAATACTTAATATTCCTAAGTCTTAGTTTTCTCATCTATAAAATGGAGATAACAAATAAAACCTACTTCTCATAGGGCTGTGTTAGGATTCAGCGAATAAGTATGATGTGTTTAGAACAAGGTTTGGAATGTAAGCTCTCAATAATTGTTAGCTATTATACGTTAGGTTGAAAAAGCAAGGTGCAAAATAATGAATATAATATACCAATGTGTGTTTAAAAAAAAGGTTTATATTCCTTGACACGCATCAAAGATTTCTAGAAGGATATATGGGAAATTTTGTTTGTCTCTGGAGAAGGGGCATAGGGTCTGGCATGGAAGAGAGATTTACCTTTTATTACATAGCCTTTAATTACATAGCCTGTTTGATTTTTACCGTGGGCAAAGATTATCTTTTTGATAAAAACTATGGTATTAAAAAAGAGGGGGCGGGAAGCAGATTATATCAGTGGTACGCTTGTTAAAGTGGTGGAATCACGCGCTGGCTCTTCAGTCAGGAGCAGCCAGCAGGGCCCCGGCATAACTGGCTGAGGCACTTCTCCGCCATGTATCTGCCAGGCCAGCATAGCTGGTGGTGGCACTTCCCCACCATGTGTCTGCCAGGCCACGTGCAGGCCGTTCAGCTGCCTTCCACTCCTGCTGAAATCTGCCACCATCCGCTCTAACTGTTGGGCTTCCCCACCCCGCCAAGGCCGATCACAGAGCGGGACACGATGGCTCATCTCCTTTCCTTTATCTCTAGGGCAACCCCACCAGCCCTGTCAGCAGGAAGGACCACAACACTGCTGGGCTTTATTGCCTCCATTTTATAGAAGAAAGTCAGAAAGGTTAAACAACTTGCTCAAGTAACACAGCTGAGGAGACGCAGCACCAAGATTTGAACCCGCGTCTGTCTATCTTTTCCACCGTGCCCTGCTCCTTCTCAAAAGTTTCACTGCTAAATGCTGAGGGGAGATAGGCAGTGGAATAATTATGGAGAAATGAAGAAAGTTCAAGCACTACAGTACTTGCTATACTTGACCCACGTCCTATGGCCTGACTCCCTTGCTAGGTGGTGGCCTGGGGAAACCTCAAAACCTCTTGCCCTGTTCAGGGCCCTAAGGACCTCTTCCTTCTACCTAAGACTGAACGTGCCATTGATGTAAACTACAGTGCGCTGAGGTGTGTGGGGAAGGGGAGGAGAAGAGGAGAGAAAACATGTTACTCCTGTGCCTCTTGCCTTCTGGGGACTATGCTGGGGGCAGAGCTCAGAAGTTAAGAGCTCAGAGCCAGACCTGCACGCAAGCCTTGGCTGTATCACTTACTTGCTTTGTGAACTTGGACAAATTAGTTACCTGCTCTGAGCATCACTTTCCTCACTAATAAACTAAAGAATAGCAGGAATAATTATCTCGAGAGGCTGTGACAGTAAAATAAAAGATCCTGCATGCTCAGGTTTAGTATAGTGCCTGACAAGTAGTGAGTAAGTGTTCATTACATGTTCATTATCATCACTGCCTCAGGTAAACCTCATAAAAACACTGTGACCTAGGAATTATTGCCCCCATTTTATAGAGTAGGAAACTGAGACTCAGTCATCTCTTTCCATTACACCCAGGCTCCCGAGCTTCAAGCAAGTAATTTAAATCCTGGAGAAATCCAGGCAAAATGCTCACTCAACTTGTGCCTACCTCAGTCAGTAATTACTCTTAGGAGATTTCCTGACTGTATCATCTGAGTGTACAATCAGAAACAACCCAGTTCTTACCCTGAAATCTTCACAGAGCTAGTTTTTCTAGCCAGCTCTCCTAGCCGCTTTTAAATCACATCTACTATTAAATTTCAAATCGTGCGCTCACCTGCTTAAGAAGCATATGCTCGTATTCTTTTGCTACTGGTATCCCCTTCACTTGTGTTGTTTTCCTCAAGGCCAGAGTCGGATAATTATGCTCTGTCAATGTAACATTAGCAAAAAATGATCAACAGAGCTTGTCAGCTGTGGTAAGAAAGGGCATACGGTAGATCTTAGCTTCTGATTAATGTGCAAATGCCTGGATAGTTTCAGATCATTGGGAGATGCTAGAGGAAGTAGCTCTATGAATTCACAGACTTTCACTCGCATTTTAGCCAGATATACACTTGTGGCCACATATTTGTCCATCTACTGATGTAGCTGCCCATCCTTCATTCCAGCCATCCAACATTTACAGAACCTCTACCATGTGCTGGACCCACCCTGGGTGCTGGAAGTAGACTGTCTTCAAGGAACTCACAGCTTAGTAAGAAAAAACAGACGTGTAAATAATAAGTGTAACACTAACTCAGGTGCTATGATAGAATATAGAATATTCTAGATTTACTTTCTTCCACTGCCAACAATCTCTCTTCCCCACAGACATTAGCACTGTGCTGAACTCATCATCACAAAAGCAGAACTTAATAGTGCTTGTTGGACTGAAAAGACAACTACATATTCTTATAAGATATTACTTGATGCCAAAGCCCAAGGCTAGAAACACAGGTGTAAATGAGGGTGGCAGACTAAATTAAAAAAAAAATACAAGGAACTAAGGTTTTGGGAAAATAACCTAAATCAAAAGCCTACATTTCCCTTTTAGGTGGTTAATGTACCTTTTGCAGTATTCTGTATTTGTGAGCCATCCGCTGAATTCTTGGCAAAAGAGGCTCTCTCGCTGGTTGAATTTATATCAGAAGACTCCAGAAGAGGAAAAAAATAGATGAACAAATTTGGTAAAGCTGGCTGTGAGAGGAATACAGAAAGTATACACGCAATTTCCTAGATATTTCTCCCTGTTCGCAGCAAAGGAACATGTAGAGGGAGACACAGCTAGAGAACTCAGCCCTCCAGCCGGGGAGCATGGTGGGAAGCAGTGGCTGATGTGGAAAACACAGGGGCTGGGGACTGGGGTTCCAGTCCCAGCCCTGCCACTCAGCGGCTGGTGATCTTCGGCAAGTCATTGGCCCTTTCGATTGCCTTGGTTTCCTGCTAGGGTTCTCATGAGGATGAAGTCAGCTAATGCATGCAAAGTGCATGAGTTAAGCGCTCCGTGGACACTGTGCAGTTGTTCATGCGATCACTCACCACATCTCCTTCGGGAC
Organism: Camelus dromedarius; assembly: GCF_036321535.1. NCBI lineage: Eukaryota > Metazoa > Chordata > Mammalia > Artiodactyla > Camelidae > Camelus > Camelus dromedarius. The sequence goes on along the minus strand of NC_087446.1, from coordinate 8,442,049 downwards.
ACACTTCACTGAGCAACTACAAATGTGTCTGGCACTGCGCAGAACCTGAAACCTAGTCCCCGCCCAGAGGAGCTCCCAGTCTAGCAGGGGAGATAACAGTAAAAAGACAATTATGCTAAGGTGTGGAAAGTACCACCTGTTTATTAGAGAGGTAATGTAACTTAGGATTAGATTCATATGTGAATGACACATGTGAGGCCCAAAATTAATAATGGCTCAAACTAGGCAGAAATTTCTCTCCCACACAATAGTCTGAAAGTAGGCAATTCAGGGTGTATGTGGTATTTCTGCTGTGATAAGTCCTCGGGGACTCTGACTTCTTCCACCTCCCAGTTCCACTTTTCCTAAGATAAGGCCCTTGTTCTTAAGGATCCAAGATGGCACCTAGAGCCCCAGTCATCATATTCACATTCCAGGCAGCAGAACAGAGAAAAGGACAAAGAGATGAAACATTCACGTGAGCTGTTTTTTCAGGGAAGGCTCCCAGAAACTGCCACATGGCATATCCACTTATATCTCATTAACTAGCTCTTATTCACATGGCTACACATTGATGCAAGGGAGGCTAGGGAGTGCAATCTTTATTCTGGCCATGTACATGCCCAGCTAAAAATGTTCTCTTCTTTTTATAGAGAGAGGAAACAACAAATATTGGGGAACAGCTAATAGCCGACCACAAGCAGTACCAACAGAGTATCCAAGGAAGCCAGAATGGGGAACGCTTGATTCTGTCTGGGGGAGAGCTGGAAGGCTTCCAAGGAGAGAAGACACTTTTGTTCTGTCTTGAAGGATGAGTAGGAGTTTGGCAATGCGAAACAGATGGCAGACAAGCAGTCCACCAGCCGCAACAATCATCAGTTTCCTTTTATATAAACATGGCACTTGAATGGGAAGAAGAAAGCTGAAAGGACGCCCCATCCACCATGCAGCTAGTTGTCCAACACCTACTGACTTCTATAGTGTTGAAATAGTTACTGGGATTTGTTAGAGAGAAGACACTCTCGGGCTCAACAAAGTGTCACCCTCACTCTCAACGGGCCTCAGAGAGATCTGTCATAGAGCAGAGGACACAGGAGGTGGGCTTGGATGAAGTTATGAGACCCTACTGTTTGCTGGAGAGGCAGCTTGATGATGCAGAAAGAGCCCAGACTGGCAGCATCCTGATGTCAGCTGAAGTAAGCCGTGTATCCTGAGGCAAGTTATTCATCAGTTTGTGTCTATTTCTCCCTTTGTCAAATAAAGATAATAATTACCCACCAAGCAGGGATGTTGTAAGGACTGGGAAGAATATCTGCAAAGAAAATCTGCACGTGGCGGGGTCTGCACACGGTGGACTGCAAGTACGTCCCCATTTACTCTACTGTGTCATGACTGGCAACCACCCTCTGAGTGTGTGAGGCAAGGTGAGTATTGTTGGGATCGGGGGAAACTAAGAGTGCCCTGAGACCCCCTCCCCACCATGGCACAGGGGAGATGGAACCGTTCCACCCCATGTGGTCACCTGCTACTCAGATCCTGCAGGCTGAAGGCTTAACTGTGATGGGACAGAGCAGCAGGGGAGCCTGCTTTTGAACCAACATGAGATTCAATGTGAGGGTGGCCTGAAATGTCTGGGAGGGAAGTGGGCTTGGCAGAGCTGGTATCAGCAGGTGTGGGAGCGAGCTGCAGGAATGTGGGTCATTATTGTTAAATGACCCTTACGTACCCATGCTCTACAACTTGGGAAAATTCTGGTTAAAATGGGTAAACATTCTGACAGGACATGGCTAGACAACAATTTATGAGACATCTCTAGATTGAATATGTAAAAATCAATGATGCCCATTTTGTAAATAAGAACACAAAGGTTTGCATTTGCTTCACGCTATACAACTGATAGGTAGCATTATCTAGATGGAAATTTAGATCTTCAGGAACCAAGCCTAGTGTGTTCTTCTGCCTTTGCCTATGGTTCCATGGTAGTCTTTCACGCAGTTCCCATAATTTGTCACAAATACATGAAACTTGAGTAGAAATTGTTTTTTCTCTAATCCTGGCCTCTCCTCTGAAGCCTAGCCTGTATATTTGACCTACGTGACACCTCCATTTGCACTTCTCACAGGCATCTTACGGTTAATGAGTTCAAAACTGAACTCTTGATAGCTTCCCCCTACCCTGAACCCTCCACTTTCCATCTCACAAACCCTACACACCGTTCAGCTGCTTAAGCCACACACACTGGGACGCATCCTTGACTCCTCCCTTTCTTTCCCTTCCTTCCCAGTCCCAAAGCCCAGCCATTAGCAAGTGTCAAAAAATCAGTCTCCAAAACACGTCCCAGGTCTCTCTGCTTCTTGACTCCTGATGTCACTGTCTCCTATTAAGATGACAATAAAAGCCTAACTGGGCTTCTGTCCCCCTACTCCATTATAGTTTCCAGATTCAGGAGACAGTGTGATCTTTCAAAAAATATAAATGAGATCATGTCACCTCCCTATTTTAATGGATTCCCATAGCACTTGAATTATATCCATATTCCTTACTAGGACCCACCCAACTCTGCAGGGTTCAGCCCCTGCTACTTCTCCAGCCTCAACTCCTGCCCCTCTTCCCCACACACACTGAGCTACAGTTATCACTGGCCTTCTCTCTGCTCCCTGAATATCTCAAGCCCTTTTTTTGCCTCAGGGCCTTTGCACATGCTGTCCCCTTTTCCTGAAAGGATCTTTCATTCACTCTTCTAGTGGCCGACTCCTTATCATTCAGACAGGGTAGGGCCGTGCAGGTCTGTCTACCCCAAGGCAAGAGGAAGCCTTCTGAGGTTTGGATGGTGTTTTTCATTTGGGCTGGAAGGAGGGGGTTTAGGGTTGGGGGGAGTAGGGGAGGGCCCGGTGGTGACAGGATGATGGAATTAGACCCATGTTTTGAAAAAACTGCAGGGGTACGAGAGCCTGAGGGAGGCAGGAGCCTACTGCAATAGCAAAGGGAGCTCCAACTGGGATGTCGGCAGTGGCAGGAGAGGAGCAGTGGTGCTGGGAGCTCCAGAAAAGGGAACACAAACCAGGCAGAGAAGAGCAGGCAGGTGTCCGAAGGACGCTGCCTTCAGGACTATGATGAGGATTGATGGGAAGCAAAAGAGAGAAAGCACCTGCGTGGCAGCCCTAGTGATTGGTTCCTTTCCTCTCTCCTCCCAACCGCTGCCTTCCTGGCTGCCCTTTAGTGCTCCCTTCATCCATGCAGATCTGGAGGACCACCAGCGCCCCTCCCCAAGATGGTGGGCAGGGAGTACAGAGATGTGGAACCAACCGGGAAGTCGCTGAAGCTTTGGGGGCTCCGAGGGTCCTGGGTCTGTGCCTTACACTCACCTGAGTGCAGGAGATCCTCTTGCTCTGAGTAGGATTCCAGGTGGAGTATCTCCTAGAAGTGAGGAGAGAGAACTCTCTTCCTAGGAAAGAGAAAAAGTAGTTCTTCAGTACCTTCTCATCTTGGGGGTGACACAGCAGAGCAGGTGCTTTGAGACAGCCCCTTCCCTGGAGGCAATGGCAACAGCAAGGGGACTTGTCTCAGGCAAGGCAGAGCCTCTCTGTCACACCACCTGCTGAGGGACCTGGGGCAAACTACCTAATGTCTCTGATCCTGTTAAAGGGTGTGAGTTCTAACTACCTTGAAGGGCTAATGAGCCAATTAAAGGAAATAATGTTTGCAAAGAGTACACAGGGCAAATGCTCAACCCACAGGGAAAAAAAAAAAAAATTGGCTTCAGAAAAACCCCAAAAACTCAGAACCTTGCAAAATTGAAATGAATAAATACTGGATTAAACGCTCAAAAGAGTAACTTACCAACCTCATAAGATGTTAAATTTAATATTCATTGAGGTGGGGAGGGTATAGCTCAGTGGTAGAGTACATGCCTAGCATGCATGAGGTCCTGGGTTCAATACCCAGTATCTCCTCTAAAAATAAATAAGTAAACCTAATTACCTCCCCTCCCAAAAGAAAACTAAAAAAAAGAAAACAAATACATGCATGACTGAAACTTTATGCTGTACACCAGAAATTGACACATTGTAAACTGACTACACTTCAATTAAAAAAACACCATAATATTCACTGAAATGTCATTAAATTTGAAGATAATTTCCAGGTCAGATTTTTCTCACTTTGAAATTCCTGTGTGTCCATGATGACTGCTGGGAAAGCAAACCTTTTAAATGGGTCAGTACCTGCACATGCTTAGAAAAGTAAGTGGTTAATTTCTAGCCGATAATTACAGCTGTACTCTTCCCTAAGGGCTGCCAGCTATTCTCTTCCCTTGTGCCCTGGACCTGAGCTAATCAAACTGGAATGTGCTCACACATCCCTGGGAGATCCTGGCAAATTGCAGGGTCTGCTTTAGTCAATTGAGAGATGCTGCTGCTGCTGGCCCTTGGCCTACACTTAGAGTAGCAAGTCGGCTACACTTCAGGGACCACGTGGAGCAGAGCGGTGAAGGCCCAGCAGCCTGCCTCCTCAGCCAGGACACCAACCCGATGGAGGGGGCCTCAAGGAAGAGGGGGCTGCTGAACCATCATGCCCTCCTCCCCTACCCATTCTCTTTCTGCACTTTACTGCTGGCATCTAAGAGGGATGGTGTTTGTTTAAACAAGAGTGGCTCTCCTACCTGCAACCCTACTAATGCCTCCAGCACACCTTTCTCTATTCTATTTTCACTTCTGTATCACTTCCCCTGAAATCTGGCCCCACCTTTTACTACCTGATATAAACAGCTGTCTCAAAGTTCACTCACAGGAGTTTTTTGAGGGGGGATGATGAAAACGTTTTAGAAATAGATAGTAGCTGCATGAGACGGCTGCATAATTTTGCAAATATACTAAAAGTCACTGAAATGTACATTTTAAAAGGGTAAATTATGTTATGTGGATTATATTTCAATAAAGCTGATACATAAAGATCACTAGCAACCTAACTGTATGATTCCATGGCTTCCTCCTAGGCCTTGCTCTGTGGTCCTCTGAAGTAGCTGGCTCCACTGACCACCCCTCAGTATGGCCCCACCTTGGCTGCCATGACCTGTCCTTTCTGGGCTCCTCCTACCGCTGAATCCTCTTTCTGCTGCCTCCTGCATGTAGGAGGACCCCAAGGCTCTGACCTCAGCCTCCTTGTCTTCTCCCTTCCTTGATATTCCCATTTAGAGACAGTTTCAACCAGCACATTTATTTGAATAAATTTTCAGTTGAGAGTCCCAGCCCTGATCGCTCCCCTAGCCGTATCACCAACTGTGTCTTAACTCCACCTGGATGTTCCTGTCATGTCTGAACCTGTCTCCTCAAACCTGTCATGTCTGAAATTGAACACACAGCCTTTCTCCGAATACCTGATCCTCCTCTTGAGTTCTCACTGCTAAATGGAACATCTATAAACACTGGCTGCTAGATGCTTAGAGCTGCTTTGAATCTGGAACCCGCCCCAGCTCCAGCCTCCTCCTGGCCTGTCCCACTGTGCTCCTGGATTTCAATGAGATTCCATTTTCCTTACAAGCCTCATGTCTATCTTCACAACTGTGCAGAAAATCGTTAACACAGTACTCTGCTGTTCTTGAAAAGTCCTGATTGCAAGGCTGGCCCTTGACTGGCATCCAGAAATTAGGTTTCAGGAGGGTTCCCACTGATAAGAGTGGCTCACTGTGCCTGTAACAATGTGGCTTATGCTAAACACCTACTTTCCTTCTGGGAGTCTGGAATTTGGGTATGTATCAGGCAGGGAGTGCCTATGTGATCAGCCCCCAATGAAAACCCTGGCCATGGGTCTCTAACAAGCTTCTCTGCTAGGCAACATTGACACGTGTTGTCACAACACCTTGCTGGGGGAAGTAAGCAGGGCCTGTGTGACTCCATGGAAGAGGACTCTTCCTGTGCCCAGCTTTCCTGGACTTTGCTCCACGTCTTTTCCCTTTGCAGGTTGTGCTTTGTGTCCTTTCGCTGCAACAGATCACAGCTGTGAGTGTGACTACACACTGAGTCCTGTGCGTGCTCCTAGGGAACCACCAAACCTGACCGTGGCCCTGGGGACAGTTCCCACACCCTAGTTTATGTTAGCTCCTAGCCCTAACTGCAGCTTCCTAGCCTTCAGAGAGAGGGTCTTTAGGGGACACCTCACCCAGCCTCCCACCCAACAGGGAACCTTTAGGTAGCATGCTAGCCGCTCTGCCAGGGCCCTCCGGGGACAGGAAGCTCACCGTAGTGGGCAGCCCTGCCTCTTCTGAGGTTCCTCCTTCCTGCTAAGCACCCTTGCTTTCCCTGAGGGCGTTAGACTGAGGGAGGAGAATGGTTTAATGGACCAGAGAGGCCGAAGACTGACCAAAGCAGCAGACAGATTAGCCTGTCTGGGCAAAATCCTGTTCCCCAAGCGTGCTGGAAAACCTTGGGCACGTGAACCTCTCTGCACCTCAATTCTTGCTGTAAGACAGGGATGACAGGATTTCTCATAAGGTTGGAGTGGGGATGAAACAAAGTAACATGAGCTGAACAGTGGCTGGTACAGCGAACAAGTCAGTGTGCATTAGCATTATTTTTATGGTTAATCGGATTACAGCTTCGGGCTCAGATTCGTATTCTTTGACAGTATGAACTGTTTTCACCATATTTAAGGGAAGAAAAAAGTCTCCTCACTCCTATGCCCCACCTCCAAAGGGCCATAGACGTTGCTAAGGAGTTTGATTAGCTCGATGTTGTCTGCCCCCTGGCTCCTACTGACCATTAAAGACAAGCTTTGCTGCATCCTTGGGGTGCCCCATAAAAAGAGGCAGATACCCCCCCAGCTGGAGGATACAGATTTATTCTAACCCAAGGATGTGTCTCTCTGGCTTCACAGTCCTGAGTTTGAATCCCGGTTTAGCCATGGATTGTCTAGTTACCCATCACAGTCCTCTCTCTGTTGCCATGAGGAATGTCTCTGTTCTCTTCAGTGCCTCTGGGTCTTCTCACATGCTGTTCCCTCTGCCTGGGACAGCAATTCTTCCTTTCACTGGCCTAAAGCACACATCCCTCAAATCTCAACTTAAATGCCACTTACTGATGCTCGCAGGCTGGACTGGGTACCCCACCCCCTGCTGCCTCAGCACCCTGTACACCCTGTCATGGCACCCAAGCCACTGCAGTGTAACTGCGTGACCTGAATTTCCCACCAGACCGCACAGCGGGGGCTGTGCCTGACTCCACTCCGTGTTTCTAGTGTTCACTGCGCATAGCGCCCGGCACATGGTGCTTTTTCCGTGTCTGTTGAGTGCAGAAAGAAAGTGGGCCCTGGGCAAGTAGCTTCTCTGAACTCTAGTCTCCTCATTGGTGAAGTGGATCTAGTATGTATTTCAGCCGGCTGCCGTGAGGATTAAATAAAAAGGACACCTGGCACCTGGTACATAGTAGGCACCTAATAACCAGCATCCATTGTTTAATATAAAACATCCCAACACTTATGGGGTGCTGACTCTACAGTTCCTAAGCATTAACATTTCAGTCATTTTGGAGACTAGTTTAGGGGTACGTGAGAGAGAACCTGGCCTGAGGATTTCAGTACTCAACTAGATGGTGGCTGGGTGCAGCAGGGGGCAAAGGGGACAAAAGTCCCCAGCTAGTACCTTACCCTTCAGCAGTCTGTTTCTCTGCCACATTAATTCTTCTCTCCGGAATCTCTCTGGATCCAGATTCGAGTAGTCCCAGCTGTTATAGCCTTGTGGGCAAGGATATACACCTAAGAAGGAGTCAAAGAGTGATAATGAAAACTTCTGCAAAAGTGAAAAGGAGGCAGAAAATGGAAGACAAAGGCCTCTGAGACGCCCCCTGCTGGTCCCGGGGAGGCTGGGCTTCCAGCATTAGCCCCACCCTGCTCTGGTCTTGTAGGCTTGGGTGAGTCACTTTCTCTCTAGGAGACTTTGGTTTCTTCTTCTGGAAAATGGTTCAGGAAACCTGACATGATATTATTATACAGAAAACCCTAAAGATTCCACCAAAAACTGTTAGAACTAATAAATGAATTCAGTAAACTTTCAGGACACAAAATGAACATACAAAAATCAGTTGTTTTTATATACTAACAATAAATTATCTGAAAAAGAAATAAAACAACCCCATTTACAATTAAACTTAGAGCCAAGGAATTAAAAGATCTATATTTATACATTGAAAATTCTAAGACACTGATGAAAGAAATTGAAGACAGAAATAAATGAAAAGATATCCCATGTTCATGAATTACAAGAAATAATATTGTTTAAATGTCCATACTACTCAAGCCATCTATAGATTCAGTGTAATCCTTATTAAAATTCCAATGGTATTTTTCATAGAAATAGAAAAAAAAATCCTAAAATTTGTATGGATCCACAAAGACTCCAAATAACTAAACCAATCTTGCAAAAGAATAGAGCTGGAGGCACCACATGCCCTGTTTTTAAACTATATTACAAAGCTATGGAAATCAAAACAATATGGTACTGGCAGAAAAACAGACACACAGATCAATGAAACAGAACTGAGAGCCCCAGAAATAAACCCATGCATATATGATCAATGAATATTTAACAAAGGAGCCAAGAATACTCAATGGGCAAAAAGTGTAGTCTCTTCAATAAATGGTGCTGGGAAAACTGGATATTCATATGCAAAAGAATAAAACTGGACCCCTCTTATACCACTTACAAAAGTTCACTCAAAAGAGGTTAAGGACTTAAATGTAAGACCTGAACCATAAAACTCCCAGAATAAAACCCAGGGGAAAAGTTCCCTGACATTGGTCTTGGCAGTGATTTTTGGGGGTATAATACCAAAAGAACAAGAAACAAAAGCTAAAATAAATAAGAGGGGCTACATCCAACTAAAAAGCACAGCAAAAGAAACAACAAAATGAAAAGGCAACTTACAGAATGGGAGAAAACATTTGCAAACCATATGAATAATAAGGGGTTAATATTCAAAGTACATAAGAAACTTACAGAACTCAGTAGCAAAAAAGCCAAATAATCCAATTAGAAAATGAGCAAAGGATCTCAATAGACATTTTTCCAAAGACATACAAATGACCAACTAGTACGTGAAAAGATGCTCAACATCAGTAATCATCAGGGAAATGCAAATCAAAACCATAGAATGGTTATTATCAAAAAGATAAGTGATAACAAATGCTGGCGAGGATGTAAGGAAAAAGGGAACTTTTGTGCACTGCTGACAGGAAATGTAAATTGGTACAGCCACTATGGAAAACAGTATGGAAGTTCCGCAAAAAATTAAAAGTAGTAGTACCGTGTGATCCAGGACTCTCACTTACGATATATAGCCAAAGGAAATGAAATCACAGTCTGAAAGAGATGCCTGCACCCTCATGTTGACTGCAGCATTATTCACTATAGCCAAGACATGGAAACAACGTAAGTGTCCACTGACAATGAATGAGTGAAGAAAATGTGATGCATACACACAATAGAATAGTATTCAGCCATAAAAAAGGAAACTTTGCCATTTGCGACAACATGGCCTTGAGAACCTTATGCTAAGTGAAATAAGTCAAAGGAAGACAAATACTGTATGATCTCGCTTATGTGTGTAATCTAAAAAAGCCAAACTCACACAAACACAGAGTAGAACGGTGGTGGCCAGGGCTAGGGGTGGGGGAAATTAGATGTTGGTCAAAGGGTACAAACTTCCAGTTACTGAAGGAACAAGTTCTGGGGATTTAATGTACAGCACGGTGACTACAGTTAATAATTCTATATTGTATACTTGAAAGTTGCTATGAGAGTAAATCTTAAACCATCTCACCATAAAACAACACCAACAAAATGGGAATTATGTGAGCTGAAGGATGTGTTAACTAACCTGCTTGTGGTAAAAATTTCACAGTATGTACTTGTGCCAAATCATCACATTGTACACCTTAAAGTTCCACAATGTCATACGTCAATTACATCCCAACAAAGCTGGGGGAAATTTTTTTCTCTAGCTGACAAAAGTGGCTCACTGTGCCAAGACTGTTTATAAAACAATGTAGTTTATGCTGATCACTCGCTTTCCTGGCATTTTGGAACATGACAGACAGAAAGGTCTACATGACCAGCCCCCAGTAAAAACCTTGGGTGCTGTTTCTCTAATGGGCTTCTGGGCACAAACATCACACAATGTTGTTACGTGTTCACCGCAGAGCAGGAGGGGGCTCTGCATAACCCCTCACGGGAGGGAGAGACCACAAGGAATCCTCCAAACACTGCCTATCTTTCCCTTTATGTGGTAAAGGCTGTCTCCTTACTACATCACAACAAATCTTGGCCATAAACTCAACTATAAGCTGAGCCCTGTGAGTTCTACCAAATCCCCTAATGTGGGAGTGATCTTGGAGACCCTCAGCACAGTGGGGAATGTGAAAAGTGCTTACTTAGCACAGTACCTCGTACACAGGTACCTCTCAGTAAATATTGCTTTTAATGACCTTAAAAAATGTTTAGCTTGAGCTGGGGAAAGTGGGGAAGGAGACTGAAAAGCAAACATCAAACTGGCACTGTGTGTGCTGGAGGGAGAGGGGGACTACAGTTGCGCCACTTGGGGTCGCACCGGGGATGGAAGTGTGGGATTACCTACAGCACTGAAACCTGCTCCCTGCAGATGCCGCCGCGGAGCACAAAAGGGGACTAGGGATGGCTCAAATGTTTGAGGAAGCAGGAAAATTGGCACTTCTTGGGCTCCAACCACACACTTTACTTTCTTTACGGCCAAGGAGAGAAAAGGACAACTGCCTCAGTGAAGGGGTGAGACGGCAACAGGAACACACCCAGGCTCTGGGGAAAGACGTGTTTCTGGAGTTGCTTTCCCCAGGAGAAAGCAGCCTCCTCTTACCTGAGATCCACAGGCTCATCGTGTTACAGATGTCAGACTTGAATTTGTGCGTGTTGAACCAGGACTGAGGGAAGCAGCAGCAGAAGCTGGTGTACAGGGCTTTACTCAGAAGTGATGGCAACCTCTAGGGGGCAAGCAGAGCTCAGGCAACATTCTGGACGTTTCCACACCCAGAATAGAGCCCCTGACTTCAGAAAGTATCTGTGATAAAACTCTACCTGATGCCACGCATCCTTCCTGTTCACAAGGGGAGCAATTTCCACCTGCAGCTGCCCCACATCTCAGGGGACTCCTTACCCTACCTGGAGACCACTCCTCAAACACTGTGCTATGCTGGCCAGCATCCTCCCCCTCCCCCAGCTCTCTGCATGTAGTCTGTGGCTCAGCCCCTTCTGCAACCTGGCCAAAGAGTAGTTCAGAAGATGATAAGGAACATTTGCCAGACCCATCTTGCTGTCTCCCAGAGGTAACAGTAAGTCCTACTTACTGTTTTTTTCTCTTCTGTGCACAGGTGGTACTGTTGTTGCTTTTTCACTATGGTTAAGCTCAAATTATACATCCATATGTGGCTTTATTCATTTAATATTATAACATAAACACTTTTCCAGGTTACCATAAACTCTCTGGGATTTTTTTTTTCCAATAGTGACCTTCATAATCTTGTGCTGAGTGGCCATATCAAAACTTAAACATGTCCCATCGGTGGATTCTGTCTTGTTTCTAAGACTTTGCGTAACAAATTACGCAGAATAATTTTATTTATTTTTTAAGCTAGCTCAGTGTCTGGCACATATGAGGCAGTCAAAAATTTGTTGAATGCATGAGCGAAAGCAGCTTTTACTATACATTAGATTTTGACTTCTAAGAAGATGAGATAATAATAGTAATTAGAGCAGCTATTATATATTGGGAGCTTATCATGTGCTGGGTCATTTGTCAGATGCCTTACAAATATCATCTCATTTAATCCTTAGGATAACTCAGTGTGAGAGGTATTATTACCCCCATTTTATAGATGATGAAACGGAGACACAGAAAGCCTAAGTGACTAGTTAAGTAGACACTTAACTAGTAAAGTGCCTTTCAGCATATCTGCATCAACTCACTTCCCATTCATACTGTCCGAGTGCCATTGCCCTATATCCTTTGCAACCCTGGCAATTACGCTTCTTTTAATCTATGCAATCTAGCAGGGAAAAAGGGTATCAAATGATTAAGGGTATCAAATGAAAAGGGGTATTAATTGACTTAATTTGTATTTTTGACTAGTTAAAGGTGAACTTTTTTTCCCATTTGTATTTCTTACCCGGTAGATTTCTGGTTTATGTACTCTGTCCATTGGTCCATTTTTTCTTACTGATTTGTAAGACTTTTTTATGTTGTGTGGTATATACGCTACCAGTATTTTTGCATAGTTTCTCATTTGCCTTGTAACTTTGACTGTAATAATTTAAATAATTTATATAGTTAAATCAGTCTTTTCCTTTATGGTTAACTCCTTGGGGTCATATTTAGAAAGTCTTCCTCCACCTCCAAACCATGTATTCACTTATATTTTCTTCTAGCAATCCTTTTAGTACATATATACATACACACACACTAAAAAGTATATATCCATATTCATATTTTAAATTTTAAAATAATATGCGTATTTAAATACTACAGAAATAAATAAAATAGAAAAGGAAGTCTCTTATAACTTCATTCCCTGGAGATAAGCACTGCTACGAGTTTGGTAAATATTTTTCCAGGCTTCCTTTTCTATTCATAGGCACACATACATATACGTATATGTATATATATACAATTTTCCTAACATAGAGTTGTATAAATCGCTTTGTTTTTCACTTAAAATATATCATTACATCTTCCCAATCAGACCTACCTTATTTTTGTAACTGCTGCATTACAAGTCAGTGTATGAAGATATTTACTAATTACTAATTACTCCCTTATGGAAAGAATGTTTAGGGCATTAAACTGGCACTAGAAGTGAATAGCCATCTAATGTGATTCTTTTCCTAAACAATGGTTGATACTTACTTTTAAGAGAGCCTCCTCATAGTGGGACCTGGATTCATGAAACAGAAGAAAGGCATAGTGTTGGGCTATCCGGTCGAACAGCTCACTCTGGATGTCCTTCTTTGGCTACCAGGAATAAAAACGGAGAAGGAATTACTAGGGCCCCTTGTTGAAACAGCCAAGGCCTGAGAATCTTAAGTATTTCTCTCATTTTTAGGAATCTTATTCTTAAGGTATCTAACCTCATATTATTTATGAAGTAATACACTAATTTGTTTTATAGGATCTATAAAACATGCACAGAGAGGGAGAGTGCTGAGGAAAGCACCCTAACTCTGGGCCAGGAGGTCCTGACTTTACTCTTGGCCCTGCCCTTGACCAACCACGTGACATGGACTGGTTCCTAAAGCTCAGGGGAGCTGCAGGACATTGTGCAATGGATATAGCACAGGAGTATGGACGAGGCCTGGATAGGGATGGGTGCTGCCAGGGTGGTCCCTGGAATTAGAGGGGCTTATAGCCCATGTTCAAGAGGCTGAGATTTGCTCCACAGAAACATAACTTAAGTAAGGGAGAGAAGCAGTCAGATTTGCATTTACCTGGTACCTCTCATGAAAGATCCACCAGAAGCTATCCAACCACAGGGCTCTTACAGAAGGAGAAGAGAGAAACTTCTCTAATTCTCTACCTGAACAGAAAGACTTGAAAAGAAACAAAATTCACATTATTATTGCTATTGTTATTGGTTTTTTTTTTGAAATTTACCTGGAGCCACAGCCAGATTCATAATCATCTCCACTCAAAATCTGCCCTTCCTCATGTTCCATGGCTTGTTATTGTTACCAATCACACACCCTCCCCACCAGACATCTTAGGTGTCAACATACTTTGGAGTCAACTTAAAGAAAAACACCTAACCTTTTAGTGACTGCTGACTATTTACCTTGCCAGGTATTTTTACATATTCTCATTTAACTCCTACAATAATCATGCAAGGTGTATGTTATTATCTCCACTTCACAGATGAGGAAACCGAGGACTAAACTGCTGAAGTCACTTGCCCAAAATAATAGAGCCAGCAAGTGGCAGAGCCAGGGTCAGAACCCATAGCTCTCGGCAGCTGCTCCAGGCTCTCACCTACATTCAACCAATAATAATCAACATCAACAAACAGAGATATTATACAAATGCCAAATCACTGGACCATGAAATTCTGCTGAGTTAGTAGTAAGCATACGGAATTCTCAAATTAGAATAGAATTATCAGTGAACTCAGAGAGGCAGAAAACTCAGGCTTCATTGCCCTACACCTGAGTCTTGTACGTTGTCCGAACTCCAAAGCTACTATGTAATATGTAACATTTGTTGAATGCTTGCCACGTATCTGGCACTGGGATAAGCTGTTCATTCCTTATCTCACTTTATTTTTCACCATCTATGTGATAGGTGCTGCAAGATGAAACTCTTATTCCCAGTTTATAAGAGAGGGGAGTGAGGATCGAAAGGTTAGGATTCTTGCCTAAGTTTACACAGCCCGGGAGGCTCAAAAGCAGGCAGCCTGGCCCCAGAGACACCGCACAGGCTGCCTCTCCTCCCACCACTAGGAAGAGCAGAGACCTCTCTTGCTCTCATCCTAGATGCAAAAGGAAAGATTCCTTGGCGCTCCCTTCAAGCCTACAGACACTGAAGGCACGGTGCATCGATAAGCAAGTGACCCTTGTTAACAAGAAGCTCTCTGAGCCCTGCTCTTGGTTTTGTTTTTTTCACCTTTCCTCATATTTCCTTAGAGAGGCAGTAAGGTCAGGCAGGTGAACAGCAGACTTGTGTTACCACATTGCCTGGATTCTAATTCAGCTTTCGCATTTATTAGCTGCGTGACCCTGAACAATGTTATTGCACCCGGCTGTGCTCAGTTTCCTCATCTGGGAAATGGAGCTGATGAGGCACATCCTCCTCTCTCCACACCCCCTCACAAACATCCCCCAGCTTCTGAGTGGCCACCGTTGTCTCACATACGCACAGGTTCTTCTGAGCCTTAGAATCCACTCTCCCTCCCTCCCTCCCTCTCCCTCACTTCTTTCTTTCCTTTTTCCCTTCCTTGTTTTGGAACCCAGTGTGCGCTACTCTCCAGGTGGATAACTCACCCCATGGGGTACCATGGGGCATAGGAAGAAAATATTCTAACTAATGTCTCTTTAAGAAAAAAAAAATTAAATTCACCAATATACAACACAGTGACTGACAACAGAACATGTATATCATTTATAAGACACAAGCATCATGAGGGTGTGCACTCCAAATTCTGTGCTAACAGGACACATGATCAGAACAGCCAGGAGACCAGAGCTCTAAAAGAAAGGGTCTAGGTTTTACAGAGAACATGGGCCTGGGGTCTAAGCTCAGCTCAGTCACTTGCAAACCACGTGGCTCTCAGCAACTTAATTGCCCTGACTCTCGGTTTCCTGGGGTGTAAACCTGGGACAGCTGTGCCTGCTGCATGGGTGGTCATGAAGTTGGCTGGACATCAGAGGTGAGCTCTGCCTGCTTTCCTTACCTTGCCACTGAGAGTGTTTTTCTCTGCCCGGATCACATTGCCCACCATGTCACAGAAGTCTACCCCGTTCGGAAGACTGTTTGGCCTAGAGCTGTCAAACTGTGGATACCGGTACAGCTCTGCCAGCAGATTTTTATCTGCTGTTTTCTGAAGCAAAAAAGAATATGAAAATGGTCTTCCTCATTTGACAGTATAAAACAATAGGATAGCTTCCCATTTTTATCATGAAGATAATACAATATTACAACCTTATAGAACATTGAAAAAAAATGAGGGTACATTCAGGATCCCAGCACCCCTTACCAAACACCTATTTACATTATTTCTGCTTCCCCTTTCAGGCTTTGAACACATGTATACAAATACGTACTCCAACCATTTTATAATATACATATGCATGCACACATTTTTTGTCCTGCTTCATTAACTTAACTTCAGATTTTTCACATTGCTATACTGTCTTCAAACTTATCATTCAAAATAATGTATCTTGTTAAGAAGATGTGCTATAATTTAACTACTCATTGATTACTTCCAATCAACATTACCTATTTATAACTTGGAGCATATGGTTCCCTCATTTAAGGTTATTTATTTAGAATGAATTTCTCAAAATGGCAATATTAGATCAAAGGATAGGATTATCCCTATTGTTCCTAATATAGATCATAAAATGGATTTTTAGAATAAAAATAAAATGACTATAAAAATGTAAAAATACAGAAAAGTAGAAAAAGGAAACCAATTATCGCCACTCAAAGGCACCTACTGAAACACTCTGAGGGACCGAGTTACTCTCTAAGTGGGCTACGGCATTGACAATGGAAGAGCTCAGTGAGTAACTGCTTTGACTGTGGATCAGACAACCGGAGATCAGGTGTCAGCTCAGGACACTTAAATTTTCTCGGCCACCATCACAGGTAGTATGACAATTTCAGGGCAGACCATCAACTATCAGGCTTTATGCTGTGTGGAAATTTCCTAGGCTAAAAGGTGAAAAACGATGACATATTCTCCTACATTTACAGGGTGAATACACATGACCTGGGTAGTTTAAAGAGCAAGCTTAGGAGAATCTTAACTGGGGTGGTGGTGAGGCAGGGCCAGACTGCTGCTAGACAGACAGCAGAGAGAGTCTGGCCACAGGTACGAGGATCTGAGCAGGAAGCAGGGCTCTGCCGCCAACAGGCTGCGTGATGCTGGACAGGTCCTCTGAGTCAGCTCCCTGAGGGGCCTGTAGTGACCACAGAACTAGCACTGCTGTGGGAGAGGGCCCCTTGGAGCTGTGCATCACAGTGGTTCTGTGTGAACTGAATCTGAGCTCACTGTTTCTAAGGGGAGACATCTTCTAAGTTCTGAAAATAAACAGACAAATGACTTCTGGAACACTCATTCTACCTTTTCCAGGCTGTTATGAGAAATTCTAACAGCAAGATACTTTAAGATTCTTTGAAAAGGGAACTCTGCCATTTTCCTGCATAATCACTATCCGCTTGCCAAGTATCCCTCCCTGGGAATAAAATCTATTTCATGCCCAGCAGAAACCGGTGAGAAACAGACTCAGCAATAGATCCCTTACCCTTTTGATAATGAAAGATTTGACATTCCTGGATTCTGAGCCTTTGCAAATATACTCTGATTTTCTTTGACTCTTTTCTATAGGAGGAAAGCAGAGAAATAGGATGTGAGTAACCACAGGGTCTGTCCACTGCTGTGTGGTAATTATACCTGTGATTTTGCACTCAACCCGAGCAGCCAGATGACACGCACACTATTAGTCTCCCTAGATTTCACCTGCGTTGCTGACTTTCTACGAATCCCCTCCTTATTCGATTAGACCACTTGAGCCAGAGAAGCGGTCAGGAGGAGTAGACAAAACACGGACTTTGAAATCAGGCTGGGGCAAATCCAGGACCTGCCACAGACATGCTGTGTGGCTTTCAGCAAGTTGTCCCCTTACCCTCAAGCCTGTTCTCGCATCTATAAAATATATTCAGTGGTACCTGCCTCACAGGTAGGGGGGATACTGAAGCTTTTACAAGGGGATATGTAAGAAAGCACCTGGTGCAAAGTATCCCATAGCAGGTCGTCTTGAAACGGTATTGTCTCCCCTCCCTTCCTTGCCCAATGCCAAGAGGTCAGATTTAAGGTTCTTTCATAAGAAGACAAAAATATCCTCATCTGAAACTCCAGATTCCAACTCAATTGTATTTTAGAGACTAAAAAAACCAAACCCCACAAAAACACCATCAAGGTGATGAGAAAGGAGTTTTGCCTCTGTCTCCCGAGCCGCCGTGACTTTTCTCTCTTAAAGCCTTCTTCTCCAACTCAAATTTCTCAATTGCCTTCAAAAACCAAAAAGAAATGGGGGATTAGGGATTACAGCAAATCTCAGAGGAAGGCAGGGGTCAGGGATTGGGCCATTTCTCCTGCTGATGTGTAAAATGCCTGGAGCAAAGCTTGCGGCAGTGCCTTGCTGTCTCCTCACTAGCTGGTAGGGCCTTGGTGGCCATCAGTGTCACTGACCCCATCTCCCTGAGTGTCACCACTAACAGGTCTCCTACCCACCTTCTTCCAGGCTGTCCCTCCTCCTGTCTACACCTCTGAGGAGGAAAGGATTTGGAATGGGGTTCCAATCATGGCTCCATAGGTTATAAGCTTTTGTTTAATCTCTGTAAAAGGGGATAATAATACCTACCTTCCAGTGCTCTTATAAGGATCAGATATAAGGAATTTAATGTGACTGTAAACTGATTATACTTCAATATAAACACACATATATATATATATATATATATATATATATATATATATATATATATATATATATATACATACAAAAAAAGAGATAGCTGGTTTCTAGCATTAGTAAAACCATTAATAATCTCCAGACACCTTAGACAAGTCATTTAAAACAGATAATAGTGTCTGAACTACCTACCTCAAAAGGTGGCTATGATATGGATAAAGAGAGCTCAGATACAAAACTGTTCAGAAAATTTTAAGGTGCTACATAAATGTGAAATGTTTTGTCATGTTATGACTCTCGAGAAAATAAACATAGCTTATAATTGGGAAAAAAGAAAGAATTGAATGTGTTTTAAAACACCAGTAGAGAGTCTATCAGATAGGAGCTGCTCAATAAAGGGTAACAGTTATTATTATTAACCATCATATCCTTGACCTCTCAAGAGATTTCTCTTGATCTGATTCCTCCTCCCCCACTTCTCCTAAAAAGGAAAGGAAAATGAATGTCAGTGACCCAACAAGTTGCACTGATTATCAACTGTGAGCCCAGCACTGAGCCTGTATTACAAAGTTAATGAAGTATGATTCTGTGTCCTCGCCCTCAAGGAATTTACAGTCTATTCGGAGAGCCAAATCAGCGTGCTTCTGATGTATAAATGGCAGACACGCTGTGGCCAACAGAGGTTGGGTAGGGGAGCCCAGGGATGCTCTGGTGGCAGCAGGCAGTCAGCTTCTGCCAGACCTGACCAGCTGCATGGGCAGAGGAGCAGGAAGGACAGGCAAAGGGTCCCTTCCCCCAGGTCACGTGAGCCCCATCCTGACTCTGAATGGATGCTGGGTTCAATCCCCAGTACCTCCAATTAAAAAAAAAAAAGAAAAAAGAAAACAATCCTAAATGTACATGTTGTACGTCTCTAAATATAGTTTAGAAAGTTCTAGAAGGATACCCACCACATAGTTAGCAATGGTTACTTCTAGGGAGGGAACTAGGGCTGGAGGAAAAGTGACTTTCACTGTTTACTTATATACTTGTAGATGGTTTGAATACTCCAGAATAAGCATGCATTGCTTTGCTCTTTAAATTTTTAAAAAGAAAAGAAAATGACTCACGAGCTCAACTGATCCCAAAAGTCAGTACTAGAAAAGCTGGGATGAGGGTGAAGCTAAAAATTGTGGAGCAAATCACCAGGTCAGGATGCTGGGGGCCAAGGAAGTTGGTGGAGAGCAAGATGCCAGGTGGTGAGGGATGAGGGGGGTTTGGTGAGTTGAACAGCAGGAAGTGAAGAAGCAGGGCTAAGACAGACCAAGGAAGTAGAGAAGGGATGAGAAAGAAGGGCCAGGAGAGCACAGGCCCTGAAGACCAGGCTAGGAGAGGACCCACAGAGAAGTTCCTCCCAGTCTATAGACCTGCACTGCCAGCAATGACTTGGGTTTTCATCTAGTCTGAGTCTCACTGTGTTTGGAACCATGGATAGTAATGTAAATGGAAAAAAAAAAAAAGTAATGTAAATGAGTGAAGCAGGCCAAGTGTAAGGCGATGTGGCAACTAACACTTTGCCTCCATATGAGGAACAGTAGGGAGTGGTGGGGACTCTGGCGACCTGGAGATGTCGTACTCTGATAAAGGGAGCCCCTGCTCTTCTGCACCAGCTGATGATGGCCACGTGGAAGTGCAGATGCAGCCAGGACTGCTCAGTCCAAAGGGAGCAAACAAAACTCATGAGAAGCCCAGATGTGGCCCACAGATTGCCAATGAGTGGCCTCCAGTGTAGATGAAAAACCTGCAGCTTAGAGAGCAAGCTTGCCTGCAGCACACAGGATCCCCCAAAGAGTAAATCTCCAACATCATAACCCTCCTCCTCCTAGCCACCATGTGTTGGAGTGAGGCAGGTCAACTCACCAAGCCGTTAAGGGCCTGTCCGGCCTGAGCAGTGTGGAACTGGCCCTCTCAACAATACACTTGTAACCAGTGAGGGGCAGGTCCTTGTTGTGACTTGTTGGTTGGTTGACTTATGTTGCTGTCATTTCAAACCTGTATATCTCGGAGATTTCTAGATTTATGCCTCAGATTTCCTAAGTGCAGTTAAAAATCAAATGCACTGTAGCCAAAGCCCAAGACAGCCAAACAGACATTGCAGATGACTCACGCTAGTGTTCCTACACGACTACAAAGGTGGATACACGTCATTACACGTTGTCCAAACTCACAGAATGTACAGCACAGAGAGAACCCTAATGTAAACACGGGCTGTGGGGGATAGTGATGTGTCAGTTTAGGTGCATCAATTGTAATAAATGTACCACTTCGGTGATGAGGAGGTTGTGCTTGTGTGGGGACAGGAGTTTGTGGGAACTCTGTACTTCAGCTCAATTTTGCTAAGAACCTAGAACTGCTCTCAAAAATAAAGTTGGTTAATTTAAAAAATATGTATCTTTGAGATTTCTATGGTGCACATGTGCTTTCAAATAGAGGAGCCCCCTGGGCCTTTCCTTCCTTCCTGGAAGCCTTGCCTCAGCACTCACAACTCACCAGGCTGTGCACCAGCGGGTTGGGACTCAGATCTATTTCGGCAATCGTCTGGTTCACCTGCTGTATGGAGCCAATAAGGCACGCTGGGGGGTAAGTCCGTTAAGGAAACTCTGGGTAATGATTACACACAAACAGAACAGGGTGGGGCTAGCCTGGCAAGGCGGCGGCTCACTCCCTTTTTGTGCTGTGTCTCCACTTAATTACTTTTGTTGTTGTTGTTGTTTTATTTTTCCATTTATTTTCCTTGCAAACATTCATACTTCTTTTATCTTGTTTCAAATGAGTTCCTTTATAAATGATAAGCAAAAATTAATCATATCCTAAATACCTTGGAAAACATAAAAATCTTCCATTATGCTACCACCCTAACAACTTCTGTTAGGTTTTGGGGAGATTTTCTTCTAGTATTATTACATATATCCTTTTTTACATAATTACCACCTCAGTGTATGCCTCTATTACTACTCTGACTTCTCTCCCACTCATTATTATGATCATTTTCCAAAAGGCTAAATAATCTTCATAATATTTTAAATGGCAGTATACAAATCCACTTAGACAACGTATCTTAACAGACTTAACTGTTCCTTGGCTATTGAATATTTAAGTTGTGTATAATTTTCTTGCAATTATAATGCTGTGATGTACAGAGTCGCACAAAGAGCTGTGTCCATATTTTGGATTCTTCCTTTAAGACAGACTTTTCAGGTGACAGATAGCTGGATCCAAGGGTATCTAGACCTTGTTTATCACTCCTGAAATCTCTGTTCAGTTCAGTGGCCCCTCTTGTTGCCCTCTTTACTTTTGCATTTCTTTCTGTCTTAGCTTCAATTGGTCTAGGATATATCCTTTGTAAAAGTCCAATAATCCTACCACTCCTCACTGCCTTCACGTAAAGCAAGGTTCACTCTTACTTCCATTACCCTCAAGTGTTTTTACAAATCGGAGGATACTTGACAAATAAAGATGCCAAGGAGGGACATGACAAATCTTAGGAAGTGAAATGGGTTAGCCAGGTTGAGAGGCGTGTGGGATTAAGAAGAAAAGGGGGGACGTTAGAAAAAGGCCCAGGAAAGCGAGACCCTGAAGCAGATCATGATTTGTGCTCATCTTGAGAAGGGCCTCTGGGAGGGTGGAAGGGGAGGGAATGCAGAGGGACACATGCACTTTGACTGGCAGGAGCATGACTCAAAGGTAACTGAGCTCTATATAAAATGGAAAGACAGGGTTATTTATAACCTGAGAATGTCTTTATTTGCTGGATGGGCTCTAAGGTCCTTCAATGATGGGATTCTGTGGGTACCTTGGGATACAGTGTAGGGTCTGAAATGAGATAAGGATCAATGAAGGCAGAGCCAGAGAAGGAAGATGTTGGTAGAGCCTGGATGATACCAGAAGGGGCAAAGTCTGGGCCCAGGTAGAAGTGCTGGCAGGTCAAAGTTTGAAAAAAAAAAAAAAGAAAAGGAAAGAAAAAAAAAAGTTGGTATTCGGCTAACTTGTTTGAGGGCAGAGGGCTGGACATGACTTCTGAGTTGCTATCTGTAAGTATAATTCTTTGGAAGACAGAAGGGAAAGAACAATGGGGGAGAAAAAGAACTTTTTTTCCTCTTCTTCCTCATTCTTTCAACAAATATTTCCAGTACTTCTTCTTTTGGGGCTTTTTTGCTTATCTTAGTAAAACAAACTCAAGTTCAACAATCCTTTGCAGGCTCAAATTCTTTTAGAGGACACGTAGGACTTAAGTAATTGAAAAAGATTAATGAATATATGAGAGATGAGCTAGTAAGGGGTACATGTTATAGACTCGAGCCCAGGTTATACCGCTGCAGCAGGTTGTTTGGTCTCCACTGTGGATGGCAGCATGGAAGGATACAAGGTGGACTGTCCTGTGGATCCTTCCTCACGGCATCCTTCATTTCATTCTGTGCAATGAGTGAGACAGCCAGGTGCTCATCCACTGGCACCACTGGCAAGGCAGTGAAATTGATGACATCCATCTTCCTGAAATCAGTCATTGTCCAGTTCCTTGTAAACTGACAAATGGTAAGTTTCCACTTTTAAGAGCCTCTCATTCCTCACTATGATCTTGCTCTCTTCCAGCCTCCTGGAAATCACAAATAGCACAGAATCGTCTTAGAAAGCACAACCATGCTCATCTTGTAAGCAAGGCTAATGGCAAGGCACATGGTGCATGTGACACAAGGAATAAATGCTTTTGTCTGAGAAGCTCATTCTTAACTGAGGACTTCGAGGCATATATACTTTTTGCTTTCTATCTGCTGATCCCTCCCCTCAACCCCTAAATATTCCAGTTGTAAAAATAAGGAGACTAGAGTGCTGAAAAGGCTGGGGTTCCAAACCATGCAGCAAGCCAGTTTCCAAATTAGAAATCCAATCAAATCTCTTGGCTTCTCTGAGCCTCACCAATAAAGTCAGAGATTTGGATTAGGTCCCTAAGACCCTTTTCAGCTCTCAGATGCTGTAATTCTATGATACTGGGTCCATCTAGTCAGCATGAGGTTCCTGATCTACCTGAGGCTTTCTGCTCCCTCTTAGAAAACTGGCCCCATCACTACTCTTCCTCCTGGATTTGGAATAATCTGGCCAGACTGCTCTCCTGGGTCTTTGCTTATTGGGCAAAAGGAGTTCATCACCACCATCTGTGGATCCTCCGTGTCCAGAGCCTGGTGGTATAAGCCTGGTTATAATGAAGTAAAAGATCAGATCTACCTTCAAGAAGCTTATACATGTGGAAAGAGAGAGAAAAGGTAGAGTTTGGTGGGAAAATTAACCAAGGAAGTGCCCTTTCGCCAGTCTCCTTTCCTCTTCTTTGGTTCATGCCTTCTGCTCGGCCCTCTTCTCCCTAGCCAGGCATCCTATATACCTGCCCCATGAACTTCCTCCTGGTCCCTGCCACACTATGCTCTTTGTGCGTCTAAGCCCTTGTACATGCTGTTCCCTTGATTCAGTGCTCAGCCTAGGTGACATATCTTTTGGAAAACCTTGATTTACTCCGGTACCACCCCTTCTCTGTGAAGCCCAGGATTCTGCTTTCAACTCTCTATTCCAGCACTTACAATACTGAACTAGAATTATTTGCTTCTACATCTTTCTCCATTAAGCAAAGTACTCCCTAGGAATCAGGCTCACTCAATTTTTGATTCCATTTTTAACTCACTCACCACACTTCTTTCTAGTTCAAAGAGGCTCTCCATTTTGGGCTGTCGCAAGTCAGGTGGATCATAGGAAAGACTGGCCCACGCCCAGGTCAGTACTATTTCCTTCCTCCCTCCCTGCTCTTAGCTTTTAGCCGCACAAGCAATGGGAAGAGAGTAAAGAGGAGGCAGGTGCGTTTTAGCGCTTCTCACTTTCCTCTCACCCATCCCTCAGCATGACTGGAAAACTACAACACGTTTTCTGAAAAGCCAGGCTTAGGAGGACCCTGCTAAGAAGCCTCTTGCTTTAGGTTAACATTATTACTTATGTCTAATGACAGAATTGAATATTCTGCTTCTTAAGAGAAATGTTTAAAATACTCCGTTCCCTTCTGAATTTTTCATCATACCATTTTAGGTTAAGTATTCTCTGAAACATGGTAAGTTTTTATGTCACTATTTGGGGAGGAAAAAAGGATGAGGGAGAAAACTAACTTCCCTGAATATCCACCCCATGCCCAGCACAGTGCGGTGGACGAGCGGCAGATGAGTGGAAGAGGAAGAAATGTCTTGCCCTCATGGAGCACATATTCTGGCAGCTGAGATTTAAAGTTAACACGTTTTAACTTAAACATGTTAAACAAGTTAAAACAATACTGACCTTGGAGTCAGACAGACTTTTTGTTCAGGTCAACCTTCTGTCATTCAATGACTATTTACAGAGTGCCTCACACAGCCATCAAGTGTCCCTACTGGGGACAGGATGGTGAATTAAACCAGACTTGATCCCTGGCCTAAGGAAGCTTATGTCTAGTAGGGGTGACATGTGATAATCAATTACATACATAATGATGAATTACAATGGATCACTGCTTCAAGGGGAGGGGGACACAGTGCTATGAGACAATGTAACAGTGGGTACTGACCTAGTCAAAGTGGTAAAGATTTGAAGAACGAGCAGGAATTAATTAGATAAATGGGGAAGAGATATACCATCCAAGCTGAGGGGCACAAGAGTAGAAAGACAGGAAAAGTCTAGACCTGTGCCTCACAGTGGCCACTAGCCACGTGTGGCAATTGAGCCCTTGGAATCTGACTGGTGTGACTGAAGAATTAAAATTTAAAAACTGAAGCAGGAATAAATTTTAAAATATTGACTGTATGTTGAAATTATCATATTTGGGACATACGAGTCAAGTAAAATATTCAAATTAATATCACCTGATTTTTTTAATTAAAAAAATGGCTACCAGAAAATTCTAAATTACATTTGGCCCACATTACGTTTCCATTGGACTGTGCTGTGTTAGACCATGTGGTTTGGTTCCAGAACATGGAACTCTCTTCCCTTTCCAATGAAGTGAGGTGCAATTGGAAGAAAACTGCACTTGGAGCCAGAGACCCATGGGTACTGACCCCTCGTTGGATGCATGACCTAGTGCACTCACCAGGCACCAAGTAAATAGCCCCCAGATGACTCTGAGTTTCTTCATTTATCAAATGGAACCAATAATACACACTGTTAGGATTTTAGGAAATGTGGAGTTGATTTCTCGAGTAGTTCTCTGCCCCTGGCTCACTGTGCGACCGTGAAGAGCAGAGAGGGGTCACTATTCGTTGGTCTTACCTGAAGACATCTGCAGAATCCGACGAACTCGGGGCCGATTCCGCCTCGGGTCCCTCACGGGGCACTGCAAAGTTCTAGATGGGACACTCGACACCCTTTGCCCCCAACCAGGAAGGGGTGCCCTTTGTTTTGTGGCCGGGGAGGAGGAAGGAGGGGCTTTGGGGAGAGACTCATTTTGCTGCTGTGAGTCCTTCAGTTCTCCAGGCAACGCGAGGCGCAGCCAACACCTCCACCCTTCCTACAACAATGGAAGCGTCGCAGCCTCCACGCGTCCGCCAGACGCCGTTACCACGGCGACCGCCCTGGACGGCCAGGGAGACCAGACCAAGGGGTTTGTGGAGGGGGTGAGTGTTGTTCCTCGTCCTAGCCGATAGCATGGAGAGTGAAAATGACTCCAGAAGACACTGCCTTTATGGAGTCTATTAAATATATCGAGGTACGTCTTCAAGAGTTTCTGGTGCTTCGTGTAGGCTCGCGTTGGGGACCGCGCCGCGCCGGGAACCCCCACCTCCCTCGGTGGTAGAGCCCGGCGGGGCTGCGCGTGCGCATGCGCTTGAGCGCGGCGGGCTGGTGGGCTGTGGCCGGCTGTCGCGGTCGTGGTGGGTAACGCGGCCCTGGATGGCACCTTGCGGTTGGCCAGCGAGTTAGCTTGGAACCCGGTTTCTGGGGCGCATCAGGTACGTCTCCGAACCTTGCGTCGTCCGAGGGCCCGAGGGCCCTAGGCGAGGTAGGATGCCCGGGCGTTCCCCAGGGGACCCAGGGCCTCCCCACAGCTGGAGCGGCCGGAGGGCGCGGAGCAGGGGGCGGGCACTGGGTTCACCGCAAGCCCCGGGTTCACCGCAAGCCCGTCACCGCCCTTTTCGAAGTGTGTTTCCTAGTTTGTAAATTGGGGTGGTGATTAACCCCGTAAGTCAGCGACGAAGGTGATTAATGAGGGCGCGCGAATGAACGTTTGTTCACTACCGTTAGTTGAGTTGACAGCCCTGGGTGGCAGTGTACCTGCGTGACGCGTACTTGGCAGTCTCTGAACTCTGGGGGACGCGTTATCTCTTTGAGAATCAAATGAAAGCCACAGACTGCTTCCTCACCTTCTTGTTAGGTTAAAATAATATAATGTACTTTATGGCAAACTGTGAAGCATTGCACAGTAATGAAATTATTATTAGCGCAGAGGAGTAGACCCTATTTGAAGCCAAGTTCCACCACTTTCCCAGGGTGTAATTGGAGGCAAGTTACTTAACTTCTCTAAGCCTCAGTTTTCTGATCTGTAGACGGGAACAAACTACTTGATCTTCTAACAGGGTTGTTGTATCAAATGCCACAGTTTTTTAAATAAACGGTAAAGCACAGAACATCCTCTGAGTGGGTACTATTGTTGTTTATCGCTGATTATAAATAAAGAAGCCTGAGGCCGAGGGAAGGTAAGTGCTGGGAGTGAGCAGCAGGCGGTGGTTGGAACCCGTATGCTCTCCCTTCACTTCCTTTATGCTGAGCCCTCTCTCCCCAGGGAGCTTCACTGGCAAGAAGGCTTCTTGGGCCAAGAGGAGCTGGGACCTCTAGGTCTTCATTAGTGTTCCAGGACCCCAGGGCCTCAGCTGTTTGTGGGAGTAGTGGATCTGACTTAAAAGGCAGCTAGGCCAGACCCTTCCTTTCCCTCATCTGTAATATGTTGATATCTGTTCTTGGCTTAAGTGTTATGAGAATTAGTGAGGTCATGAGTGAAGTGCCCTGGTTAAAACCTGGAGAAATAAAATAACTTGGCCAAGGTTTAGCAGACAGTTGAGGAGCAGAGCCAGGCCTGGAACTTGTCTGTTGTGTCCCGGTGATCTGCTCAGGCTTAGTGTTCTTAGCACAGTTGTGGCCTTTGCAAGGACAACTTGGCTTATTTTTCCTTCCTCAAATGCCTCCAGATGCTTGAGAGGGGCAGGGGGCTGCTTTTTATTTGGTTTTTTGTTTGGTTGGTTGATTTTTTCATAAGTAGTACATGAGTATCATAATAATTCATTAAATCCAGAAATATATTTCTTTAATATAATTTTATATTGTGATATGAAATTGCCACTATTTGGCCTTTTTCTTTTTAACCTATAAAATGGGAAATTCAGTTGCCATCTAGTAGTCCCTTGTAAGAATGTGCCACAATGTATTTGGCTACACCAACCATTGGTAGACATTTTGGGTTGTTTCTTATTTTTCACTGTTATCAACAATAGAGAGCATTTGTGTGCACATGTCCAATTCTTTCTGGAGCAGAAATGTTTACAAGTAGATTTCCTGGCCAAAAAGTTTACACATTAAAAATTTTGCTAGGTTTTGCCTAGTTGAAAAAATGATAGCATTTTATGTTTCCACCAAGAGTAGATGAAAGTGTCTTTTTCTCCACACCCTCATCAGCATTGGATATGGTTGATCTCTTAAGTTCTGCCAACATGTTAAATGAAAATGCTTCTTTGTATGATGTACTCCACAAATTATTAATACCAAGATAATTTAATATATATCTTTGGCCAGCTGACCATGGCTATGGATCTTGGGAAAACTGGATAACTTCTCCAAGCTCTAGTTTTCTCTTCTCTGTTATGGACAGGAAAATAACTACCTTGTGGGCTTCCTGCAAGGAACAGAAGAAATATATGAAGTATACTCAGCATTGGGTCCAATCCATAGTGGATATGCAGGAAACAGTGTTAGTTATTGTTATTGTGACCTTTTCTTTTTTGTGTTAAAATCCTTCTTCCTGAACATTGTCGTTTCATTCCTGTTCTGCCCTCTGTAAACATAAGATTAATTGTCTTCCCTCTTCCACCCTTTTTCTTTTCTCCAGCAGAAACAATGCCAGGGCCTTCCACTGTGTTTTGGATGATATGGTAGCACAGCTTCAAAATCCCTCAACATCCTGGTCCCCACTGCTGTCCTGTCCACCACCAAGCTGAAAGCATTCTGGTTTGTCCAAGTCTTAAAGTGTTGTGTCCCAGCCCAAATACCTTCTCCCAGGTTGTGGATCTTCTGCTGTTTTTAATCACACACACACACACACACACACACACACACACACACACACCAGTAAAACTCTCATGAGCACACACCCGAAATATCTTTTTTGTTGTTGTTATTTATAAATATATATATATATATATATGTATTGTAAAGTTTCCAAAGAAGCTTCTAAACTTTTATCAATTTTAGCAACTAATTTCTGTGTCACTGAAAAAGGCACAGAAGTTTTCCTCGTGTTCTCATTGAATATGTATCTCACTAATTGTGAAGAATTCCTACTATGAGTTATCTTTTAACGATAGTTGATGTAAAACCTTGTTTCAGAGAGTCTTGAGAAGGTCCCTCTTGTTTGGCCAACTGCTTGTCAGAAATGATAAACTCATTCCTGTTTTTATCTCATAATATGGTGAAGGAGGATTTTGTAGCACAGAGTGGGAAAAGTGAGAGCGAAGCTCTGCTGCTCTCCTTTGCTCACCTGTGCTTTCATTGCTGCCGTTGTCAGTCTGCAGTTTCTTAGAAGGAATCTTTTTAAACTATTTGTGTATTATATGTTAAAATTGGGTGATATATGGGAAGAAATGAACTGTGACTCCTGTCTCATACCACATATAAAAGTTAATTCCAGATGAATTGTAGCCCTAAATGTAAAAGATGAAAGAATAAAATCTCCAAGTTAATACATGAAAAATATGACCTCAGAGTAGGCAAGAGTGTCTTGAATAGGACACAAAATCACTATCAGTAAAAGAATTGATAGGTTAGATCCCATTAAAATTAAGAACTTCTTTAATCAGAAAGAAACCAGAAAGAAAACAAAAAGGAAAATCCCAGATTGGGAGAAGACAATTTCAGCATTCTTTGTGTAGACAACACAGGACATGTATTGAAATAAATATTGAGAACCTTTACAAATTAAGAGGAAAATAATTGACAATCCAATAGAAAAATGGCAAAAGACTTGTACGAGCATGTCATGAAAGAGGGTTTGCAAATGTCCAATGAGTACATGAAAAGATGCTGCATTTAATTAGTTGTTGGAGAAAAGCAAATTAAAAACAATGCAATACCACTGCATACCTACTAGAATGGATAAAATGAAACAGAAGATGCCAGATGTTTACAAGGATCTCTCATACACTGTTGGTAGGGGTATGGATTGGTACAGCCACTTTGGAAAACTATTCCCAGTATCTGCTAAAGCTGAATATATGAATGCTCTATGACTCAGCAGTTCCACTCTTGGTATAGAACTAGAGAAGTATGCTTATATATGCAGAAATACATGTCCAAGCATGTTCTTAGCAGCACTGTTTTTAATAGACAAAAACTGAAAACAGTCCAAGCATCCACTTCATGCAGTAGAATATTTTACTGCAATGGGAACAAACCAACTACAACTGCATACAACAAATTTCACAACGTGATATTGAGTGAAAAATACAGACACAAAGGAAGACATGCTGTCCAAGTCCATGGATATAAAGCTGTTGGGCTAGGCCTGTGGGTGATAAAATGTCTTGTCTCTTGATCTGGCGAGTGGCTACACGTGTGTGTGTGTCTGTGTGTGTGTGTGTGTGTGTATGGTGAAAACTCATGAAGACCGACACTTGTGATTTGTATTCTTTTCTATATTTATGTGATACATAAATACACTTCTCCACCCCACTGCTTCTTCTCCACCCCCACTCCCCCTGTGGGCAGTGTCAGTAAATCGACTTAACTGGGCCTGTGTGAATTGCAGTAGGTTACAGTGTGCTGAAGGCAGACTTCTGGCTGCCATTGTCAGTTCTGCCATGTTGTGGGCCTCCTCCCACCAGTCACCTCCCCTACCATATAAGACAGGTAACTTTCTGACATAGACTGAGTGAGGGGCACTGTTACCAAGCTGAAAGTGAAGGATAGCTATAGCTCCATTTCTTTAAAATGGAGGTTATGTAGAAGCTGTTGCCCCAGAAGTGAGTCTTACCAGTGTCCAGGAATAAGTGGGATTGTATACCTTGCTATGGACTGTAATCTGGTGATGCCAGTTTGTGACAAAACTTAAGACAGGCAAGTTAGGCACTTGCCTGGAGTTAACAAACTGTAGAGCCACAGAGACCTGTGTTCAAATTCTAGCTCCCACTTAGGACCTTAGTCTTTCTAAACCTCATCTGTCAGATGGGTGTAAGAGGAGTTAAAGGGCAGTGTGAGAGCTGAGATGTTGCAAAGGCTGTGGCATGCTGCCTGGCACATAGTGAGCATTCAGCATGTGGGAGCTGTCACGAGAATTAACGGCCACATGATAAGATGTGTGTTTTCTTGATTCAGGGACAGTGGCAGAAGGTCACTCACCCAACTCGTTGTACCCCTGACTTTTTCTGACCCTAGGAGAAAGGAGCATTGACCTTTCTTTCATCAGGTCAGAGATGCCTCTCTTTGGGAATACATTCAGTCCGAAGAAGACGCCCCCTCGGAAGTCGGCTTCTCTCTCCAACCTGCATAATGTGAGTGTCAGCCCGGGGCTCAGCCCGGCATGCAGTGTGACTGGAGCATCAAGCCTGGTCCCTTATGGAAAGTGTGGTCCTCCAGAGGCATCCTTGTGGGAGGGCATCCTTTTAATTCATGTTATTGCTATTACTGAAAACATTTTTAACTCCTATTTGGGAATTACTGTCAGAGTTTGTTCAAGAAGCTTCAAAGACAGTCAGTCTCATTAAGATTTTTGGGTCCCAGTGATATTATCTAGTTTGACTTCACTTTATTCCCAAGACTTGGCCAGGAATCAACTTTAGTCATGTCTGAGAGTCAAATCCATTCTCAAAGGGTGATATTTTGCCAACATTAGAAGGATATGTCGCAGCTCCAAAGGCAGTTTTCGAGCTCTTCAAGGGCAGAGGGGTTGCGTTCGTTTCCGAATGTCCAGTACCCGTCCTGGCACAGGGCAGGTGCTCATTGGGTGTAGAAACACTGGCACATTAAACAACCGCTAGTAAGTACTACTAGTTGGGCATTAGCATTTCCCGCCTCTTCCATGATGTGTAGCTCCATAGTAAGCAAATGATAGCTCAGGCTTATTACGTTTAAAAAGGATTTTTCACTTTATTAAAACTTTACAGTAGGATTTCTTAAATTGCTAAGTGCCCACTACATGTGAAATAATTCAGTTTACCAATTTCAGCGTATATAGCTTTTCCAGAAAATATCTATTGTATAAAGCAGCATGTTTCTTTTCTCTTATACTTTAAAAGGTTTTATTACTACCTTATTTGATTTTCTGACTTAAAATAAATGTATTAAATGTGCCAGGTAATGATTAGAGAAAAGAAATGAGTTGTTGGGGTCACACAGTTAGCAGAAGAGGCACTGGGCCTGGAGCCCGTGTGCTTCGGCCCCCTGAAGGCAGCATGAGCATCTCACCCACAGCTGGATCGGTCAACCCGGGAGGTGGAGCTGGGTCTTGACTACGGAACCCCCACCATGAACCTGGCGGGGCAAAGCCTGAAGTTTGAAAACGGCCAGTGGATAGCAGGTGGGCTGCATTTCCTGCCATTTTGTCCAACAATATTGTGGGAGGAAACACCCCTTGTAACTGCTGGTTCTATCCTTCCACCAGAGACAGGGATTAGTGGGGGTGTGGACCGGAGGGAGGCTCAGCGCCTCCGGAGACGGAACCAGCAGTTGGAGGAAGAAAACAATCTCTTGCGGCTGAAGGTGGACATCCTGCTGGACATGGTGAGGCAGGTGATGGGCAGAGATGCCTCAGCTTCTCTTAGGGAGGTTCACGCGAGTCATTTCAGCCAGCTCATGCCTCTTGATTGCTTTTGCCCAGGTACAATGCTGTGAATCCAAAGATACAAAACCAAATTAGACACAGTCCCTACCCTCAGGGCCTTACAATCTAGTGGGGAGATGGACAACACACATAACAGTGTCTCCTTGTAAGGGCAGTCTGCACATGACAGAGATGAAGTCATTCTGTTGTGTCGGGAAGACATCACAGGGAAGGGAAGTTTGAGCTGAATGTGGAAAGATAAAGGTAGGAATGGAGACTAGGATGAAGACATTCAGGAAGAAGGACAGCCTGCTCCTGGCTGGGAGAGGTCCCGCACCCAGCAGCTGTCAGTCAGTGCCCGGCGCAGACCTGCGGAGGGCCGCTCTCTGCATTGGCGTCGGTTTCTTGCGGATTTAAAAAGCCAGCAGCCTGTTTGGCCTAGAGGTGTATGTGAGGGTTGATTGAGTCAGGAGTGCATACAGTGTAGTGGTTAAGAGCACATGTATGGGGCTAAAAGGCCTGGGTCCATTGCCCAGCTCCTCCACTGGCTGTGTGACTTTAGGCAAGTTACTTAGCTACCTGTGTAAAGAAACTTAGTTTCTTCAACAGTAAAATGAACATGATAGTAGGATCTATCTCATTCGTGAGTTAATAATACAAGTGAAGCTCTTGGAAAAGTGTGTTGCTCAGGAAGTGTAGCTCTTTTATTTTCCAGTAAGCTGACCTCTAGAGTTTATATCTGTCTGTCTCTCTCTGGAATGTCTTCCGCCCTCTACTCTGAAGTCCGCTGAAAGATCCTGATGAGGAAAGTGGCATTCTTTTTCAAGCATTTTCCCCGCTCATCACCATTATGTGAGCCACAGCTCAGAAGCAACTTGGACCCTAATCCTTTAGCCTTAAAATCACCAGTATCTGCCTTTTTCATCACTTGAGGCCAGTGTCCTTCACACAGTGAGTGCCACACAATCCTAGGTGATCAAAAATGTTGATAGAGTGGATCATGAATATTCTTCAAGTACTCAAGGACCTGGGTCATCAGAAAGTTACTCTCTGCCCAGTTACAAAGGGGTTCCTGCCGTGGGAGCTGCCGGCAGCGTTAGAGAAGTGCCTGGGGGCCTTTCCCAGCGCTAGAGGCTGGCCTCGCCAGCCTCAAACAGCCCAGGACACCCTTCTTCATAACGGTTTGCTGCTTTACTTCCAGCTTTCTGAGACCACTGCCGAATCCCACTTAATGGAGAAGGAATTGGATGAACTGAGGAGTGTCAGCCGGCGGAGAAAATGAAGACCCCAAAGACATCTGTCAGGAGAATAGGGGGAAACCCATTGATCAGAAGAAGAGGACGTGGCTGAGGGATTTATTTTAGTCAAACTAGTAAATTAGGTCCTGGGAGAGAGTATCATATAATGGGGCCAAAAGGCACTGCCCACCTTGGGTTGGCAGTAGGAAGGTGACAGCATTCCAGAGGAAACCAGGATTCCAGGCCAGTCCAGTGCTTCACGGCACAGGGAGGTCTGGGGTGATGGGAAGCCTTTGGGTACTCTCCTGGCACTTAACATACACACACACGTGGCCCAGGCTCACCCTCATTGGACAGACTCTGTTGGGAGAAGCAGGAGTTTATCATATCCCCCCTCACGTTGGTGTTTGGGGTGTGTCACCAGTTGTACGGAGCCCTGCTGCAAGGGGGTCTCAGATGAGAGGCTCTCCTGGTTGTCTGCCCTTCAGTCCACTCCCTCCCTCCTGTGAAGAATACTGTTCCCAGAATCCACAACCTCCTCTGGCTTCAGCGTCTTAGCAGCAAGCACCAGCCTTCCACAGCAACACTATATTTTTGTGCTACTTTCCTGTTTAGCCTACTTTTTTAAATTAAATGATATTATATAATCTCTCTCTGGCCAACATGACTGAAAAAAACATCAGTTCTTGAAGAAGTAAATAATGGAGCCTGGGTTCTGAGCTTCCGACGCACCATCCAAAGACAGAACTTTTAGGTTGTGGGGAAATGTCACCATTGCAGGAGAAGCATTCCACCTTCCTGGGTGTTGGCAGAGGCTGATCTGGAAGAGAAACAGTGTCTCTGCCCAGATTCCCCTGCCTTCCTCTTCTGGGTGTTGAGACTGGCTACTGAGTGGTTGGGATTGGGGACTGGATTCCGAGAGTGGGAATTTGTGCCTTAGAGTGAACTGGGCTTCTCTGGCTGGGAGAGGGAGCCAGCCAAAGTCAGAGAGAATCTGGCTTCCAGAGTCAAGGGGAAGGGACACAGAGTCCTGGGCTTTGGACCAGTGATGGCTGCTAAGGCCAGCAGTTTCTGAACACCTGGCACCCTCCTGGGATGGGGCTTACACTGTCATTTCCTCCTCATCTTTGCCCTGGGGAGCAGGGCCTGTCAATCAGCATGACTACTTACAGATAAGGAACCAAACCCCAGGAGGTTTGGAAACTGGATCTAGGATCCTACAGTGGAAGTGTGGGAGCCTGCTGATGACAGCCTGCGGTGAGAGGCGCTGGGTGTGGAAGCTGCTGTTTCTCATCCAGCCTCAGCATCAGCCCCCCGGTGGTGGACAGAATGAAGC
This sequence comes from Camelus dromedarius, assembly GCF_036321535.1. Lineage (NCBI taxonomy): Eukaryota > Metazoa > Chordata > Mammalia > Artiodactyla > Camelidae > Camelus > Camelus dromedarius. The sequence goes on along the minus strand of NC_087446.1, from coordinate 8,407,235 downwards.
GTGGCTGTAGCCCCAGCCCATAACCTTCCTTTCTGATATAGAAGAGAATAATTCGGAAGAAACTGGAAAGAGATACTATATGCAGGGTGTAAATCTTCAGATGCAGGTAACAGGAGCAATGGAGAGTTTGCTTTTTCCTAGACGGTAACATTAGTAACCATTTGCTCCTGCCCTTGATGCCAGACACCTATAGACAGTCCCCTACTCACGATGGTTCAGCTTAGAATTTTTTGACTTTATGATGCTGCAAAAGCGATATGCATTTATTGTATGTGTATAAACCGTATTTCAAGTTTTGAGTTTTGACCATTTTCCGGGCTAGCGGAATGCAATGTGATGCTCCCTCACGCTGCGAGGCAGCAGCAGCGAGCTGTACTCATCGGCAGTCAACTCGATCACACGGATAAACAACCCACACACTTAAGACCATTCTAGACCTGGACAAGCACTCTGTTTTTCATTTTCAGTACAGTACTTGATAAATTACATGAGGTACTCAACACTTTGTTGTAAAATAAACTTCTGTGTCATGATTTTGTGCAACTGTAGGCTAATGTAAGTGTTCTGAGCACATGTAAGGTAGGCTTGACTAAGCTACAATGTTCGGTAGGTTAGGTGTATTAAATGCATTTTTGACTTAAGATATTTTCAACTTATGATAGATTTATTGGGACATAAACCAAGAAGGGCTATATTTCTAATTCTCATGAGAATTTTTCAAGTTTGTTACCATCCCCTGCTTTTAGATGGAGAAACAAACCCAGCAAGGTCATACAGCTGGAGGGAGAGCGAGCCAGGATTGAAACCTGTGGAAGCAGGAGGTTGTCCTTTTGGTTGTCGCAGTGATGTGGGTCCCCTCTGCACCACCACTGGCATGTGAGGGGGCTGGAGCCTTGTGTGGGGCAGCTCTGCAGTGAAAAAGGACTTGAATTTTGGACAGTTAGGGAAGCAAGCCATTGGAGAGTTTCAGCAAAGGAATGCTATGACTGACTTTAAAAAAAAGAAAAAGATCCCTCTGGCTTCAGTGTGGTGAGAACAGTCTGAAGGGGGCAAGGCGGGGACCAGGGAGGTGGCAGTAGAGGAGGTGAGGTGGTCAGATTCTAGACATGACTTGAAGGTGGAGCCCACCAGTGTCTGCTGATGAATGTGGCGTGTGAGCGAAGTCAGGGATAATCCTATTAATGAAGTCTCTAAAGGAACAGGGAAAAAGAGTCACCCATATCTCACGACCCTAAGCCTTGTTGGTCCCCCCACACACACCTGAAATGCTATATGCTTTCGAGATCTTACCTTTTGGGCAGATATGTCCTTTAGGTTCTGGTTCACCTTCCTCCTCCTCAAAACCTTTATGAAGTCTACTGCTTATGGGGGCACCCATGTAGATAGTGGCATCTACTAGATGTATCTTTTGTAATCACTGCAACAGTTTTATCTGTTTTTGTGCTGAGTGTCACATTAAGGAAGAACTTACTGGAGAGCTGAGATAGAAAATTCTGTGGGTGTGAGGAAGGGAGTGCCAACAATTAGAGGAAGTTTTACAGTCTGAGGCCTAGTGAGGGGGTCCATGTGCACAATTGTACAGATATGAGTTAATGTGTGTGGTTTATTTACTTATAGCTTTTGTAAAATCTCGAAGGGACCCACGCTCCACAACGAACTGAATTAGGAACTGCTGCATTACCAGGACAGAAACAGGAAAGGTGAGGATCGTGCACTTGAGGGACAGGGAATGAGAGGAGGTGGGGGCAGGGTTCTAGAACACCTCATCTCCATCCAGATGGCAGAGTCACCTCTGTACCCAGCATGGGACATCATCACTCACTTGATGGCATCCTTACTTGTCCCTCAACTGAGGCCCTGGGCTGACATCATTCTTACCATATGTCTTCATTGCTGCTACTGAGCATTTCTCAGTGAAGGTTTCCCTCCTCCACCAGCTCCTCCTTGAACCTCTTGGGGTGGGGTAAGAAGGTGTTCTTCCCTCCACTGACCATTTTTAGGAGATTTTTGGGGGAATAGTTCTGATTTTTTTGTTTTTAATTTTAAAAATATATGTGGCAAAACACACATAACATAAATTTTACCATTGTAACTATTGTAAAGCATACAGTTAAGTAGTATTAAATACATTCACAATGTTGTACAACCATTACCACCATCCATCTCCATAACTCTTCATCTGGTAAAACTGAAGCTATATACCTGTTAAAAACTGACTCTACTTTCTATGAATTTGACTAAGTACCCCCCGACCTGTCTGATTCCACAGGGCTCTATTCTGTCTTCCCTTCTCACTTTACCTTTTCTAAATCACTTCATCTATTCCTAAGTCTTTGCACACTCTGCAATGCCTGATTCCCAGTATTTTTTCTTTTATTTTTTAAAATTATTATTTTTTTTTAATGGAGGTACTGGGTTTTGAACCCAGGACCTCGTGCATGCTAAGCACCTGCTCTACCACTGAACTGTCACCCCCCCGCCAATATTTCTTCTTATCCCTTGACAATTTTATAATTATTGAAAGAGCTCTTTTAGCCTTAAACATAGATTTTTTTAAAAGTCATGTACTGTTTTTGTGAATATAAACAAAATTAATTGGTCAAAAGTTTCCTAGGACTTTTTCACATTTGCATTGTGACTTTCCACTTGGAGTTACCGATGGGGGGGGGGGGAGATTAATTGATCTTAGTCCATCTAAGAAAGAAATGGAAAATTTTATTTGAGCCATGTTGAGTATTATAATCTGGGAAAAGACTCTCAGAAATGTTCCATGTGTTAGAGGTCAAAGCAGTTATTTTTTGAAGCTGCGGGCTGTATGTTGAATGATGTATTGCTGACAGTTTACACAATCCAGATCTATTTGTGCAAAGCAAATAGTGGGTCATGGGTCACTGTGGCCTTTTACAAGATTAAGAAGGAAGGTTATCTCCTAAGGAGGTCTGGTTAATGCAGATGCATAATACATGCTAATGGGCAAAGAACAAATTTATGCTTATTTTATGTTTAAATTTTTCTTGTCTTTCCATAAAATATGAATTTTATTTCATCAGAGTCAATGCTGTCTGTACTTTCCACATGAGAGTGTCTTCTCTGCTTTCAAGAGTGATGGTCTTCCAGCATTTCTTAAAAGAGCCTATAAAAGAATCAAAAGTCATTGGCACTGGGTTCTTAAGCTGCCCTTGCATGTATGTAGAGCTAGCCTGTTACTGAACTCAGATTCAGCTGCTCTCCAAAGCCAGTACTTGAGAGACAAGTGTTGGTTGAAAAGGAAAGATTGCTTTACTCAGGAGGCCAGCAACCTGGGGAGAAAGCAGATTAGTGTCCAAAAACCAACTCTGAAGATTCTGCTCGACCATGAAAGTTTTTAAAGGGAGAATCATTTGGGGAGGGAGCCAGAGTCTGCCTTACCATCTACTGGGTGCAGACTTCCTTCTGATTGGTTGGTGGTGAGGTAACAAGGTAGTGTTCCAGGAACCCTGTGCCCAGCCTGAGTAGGAACCTTAGTTCCTGCAAAACTCAAAGGTATTGTTATGTATATGTCCTGGGGAGGAATCAGGATTCTGCTTTAATTGCTGCTCTACTGGTTCTTCACTGTTCCTCCTTTGTTTCTGCATTCCCTCCTTTCCCTGACTAGGAACTCTTTGAATCTGCCCCTTGGAACTTGGGGGAAGGTCTAGGAGGTTGAAAAACCTACTTCCTACAAACGAGAAACAGAGGACACTGAAAGAACTTGTATCCGGGAGGGCCCCACAGGATCCTGCCCAGTTTCAAGCCTACTTAAATTAGAAAGAAAGAAAGGAAATGAAGGGGGGGGGGGAGAGAAAGAAAGAAGAAAAAGAAAGAAAGACATGTAAAAAGCATAATTCATAAATGTACATACAGCCTGATGAATTATCCAAAATGGGCATACCCATGGAAACACCAACCACATCAAGAAATAGAATTTGAGCAGCATCCCAGAAACTCTTGCCTTCCCAAATATTACCTCCTCCTCCTCAAAGGAAATCACTGTCTTTCTCACCATAGATTGGCTTCGCCTGTTTGTAACTTTATACAATGGAATCATACAGTAGGCACATTTTTGTGACATGAAGACTTTTTATAGTTCAGAGCTGCCCTGTCCAAAGATGAAAAGGACTGAGGACTCTTATCAGGAGGAAGTGCTAACTCCAGCTGCTTCTCCCCCAAATATGTAAGCACAGGACAATTGAGACTGTCTAATCCCAAGAGTCTTCATTTCCACAGTTGGCTAAATAAGTATATCAGATTACTTTTGTACTAAGAACTTGTGGGGCATGTTATAAAAAGAAGCATTTTCATCCATTTTATATGAGACAGGAAGGAAGAGGGCAGGGCACAGCCATTCAAGAAATAACAGCAATTAACACCAAGGTGGTGGCAAATTCAACTCCCAAGGAGCCTTGAGGTCCAAGATGGCAGGAAATTTGACTTCCAGTAGAACTTGAGCTTCATCATATGCTCATTGCAATAAATTAGCATGGTAAATGACAGTCCCACAGGGGCCATGACAGTTCCAAAGCTAACCATAAAAGGTCAAAGAGTGGGTGATGTCCCAATTCCTGGGAATCCCAGCCTCTCCCCCAAAGTAGTTGGAATAATCCTTCCACGTGTTAGCATATGAAGTTCTGGAGACCATTAAAAACGCGCCTTGTGGCCTCTCGGTCCCTCGTCTTCTGAGATAGTCTCCGTTCTGTCTATGGAGTGTGTATCTATTGAGCACCCAACCCCAACACTTCGTGGTCTTTCTCTTGCCTTCTAAAACAATCTGTACTCTGTCTATGGAGTATGTATCTCTCTAAATAAATCTACCTTTTCTCCACTGTGGCTCACTCTTGAATTCTTTTCTGCGCGAAGCCAAGGACCCACACTTGGCGGGGCATGTCCCAGGGACTCAACTGAGACCTGGGACACAGCCATCCTCTGCTGAACAGAATTACCAGGAAGCACCCCTACACAGTGCTTTAACATATTTTCCAGGTGTCTCACGTTCTCCAAAGCCCCAGACGCCCTCGGCTGAAGGCGGCCAGAGGGCGGCGCTCTCCCCGAGCCCTTCAGCCTCCGGCTCCCGGAAGGGCAGCTCTGTCCGCCGCTTGCGCTGCACTCGCCTCTTCTCTTCCGCTTCCGGTGTTCCCCTCAGCCATGGCTGCCGCCGCCCCAGCCGCCGGCCCTGGGGTGCCCCTGTCCCCGGACGAATTGCTTCCGAAAGGCGATGCCGAGAAGCCTGAAGAGGAGCTGGAAGAGGAAGACGACGAGGAGGTACTGGCCCCCGCGGAGCGGGGAGTGAGGTTGCGGGCGGGGAGCGGGAATGTGGGCCCCGCGTGCTGAGGGATCCGGGCGAAGGCGCGTCGCGGAGCTCGGAAAGGTCCGGGCGGAGGCATCTCCAGCAGGCGGCGTGAGGGCCTCGCTGGGGCCGGGGTGCCCTAGCTCCAGGGGACCCTAGCTCCAGAGGACCGGCATGTCCCGGCGTCGAGGGGTCGTTGCCGCTGCTTCGGCCCAGACCCGCGCCTCCTCTACCACAGCTAGATGAGACCCTGTCGGAGAGACTGTGGGGTTTGACAGAGATGTTCCCGGAGAGCGTCCGGTCCGCGGCTGGAGCTACTTTTGATCTCTCCCTCTTCGTGGCTCAAAAAATGTACAGGTAAGGGACGAGGGCAAAGACATTGGGTGCGTTCCTGGTGTGACTGAGGTGCCTTAAATGAACACGAGCTTTGGAAGCAGCAGATCTGGGTTGGAGGCCAGCCTGCCACCTAGATCACTGAGTGACCTTGGACTGGTGTTACCTTAACCTTTCTTGGTCTCAGTTTCCTTCACTGTAGCATGGGGATTCTTAGCGGACAGGGGTCGTTGTGAGGATATTTCAGATTATGTGAGATAATTACTGTATAAGAAGCATTGTGAGAACTCAAATTGTTCAAACTGCTCTCACTAGATGTACAGGCACCAGAACTGCTCCTCCCGTTTTCTGGTAGGAGTAAGGTGTATGGTGCAAGGGTTAGGTAGAATATGCTTAACAAAAACGTTGGAGTATACGGTGTGAGAGGTTTGGTTACTGGTTTGTTCTTGGTGAAGCTGTCTGCACTTGTCTCGCCGTCATGCTCATGCTCCCTCTGCAGGTTTTCCAGGGCAGCCTTGTGGATTGGAACCACTTCCTTCATGATCCTGGTTCTTCCTGTCGTCTTTGAGACTGAGAAGTTGCAGATGGAGCAGCAGCAGCAACTGCAGCAACGGCAGGTGAGCCCAGACCCTGGGCTTTTTGCCAGTAGTGGAGACACAGGTTGTTTATTCTTCCAGCACCTGGGTAGGGCGGTCAACGTGTGGGTAGGGACTGGGATCCGGCCCATGCTTTTTTAGGTATCTAACTGCCCTCAGCATTGTTTTTGTAGACCTTGTCTGCCCCAACAAGTGTGATGAAAATGAGATTCCTAGGTCTGTACAGTGCCTTACATTCTTCTTTTTCTTTTCCAGATACTTCTAGGGCCTAACACAGGGCTGTCAGGAGGAATGCCAGGGGCTCTGCCTTCACTTCCCGGAAAGATCTAGGTTGTTACTGCTATAGTTGACCTGTCTTGGTGGAAGAAGTTTGAAAATTCAGTAGTGTTTGAACTGCTGATTATTGGATAATTTTTTTTTTTTTTTAACTTTGGCACACTGATCTATCTAAACCTGGTGGGGAGAACTCTCCCCACATTCTCATGGAGAGACTCCCAACTTGCAACTGTGCCCGCCACGCTGTCCTGACTTATTTCTTCTGTCCTCACTCTGATACCAGAGTGCAGCAATGCAGATGGTTACTCCACCTCTGACCATCCCGTTTCACTAAATTACTCCTGATTAGAAAACCTCCTCACTATTCCATTGTGGGGTAGAAGCTGATGCCATTGGGAAGGATGTACCCCTGACTGTTCACGATGGTTTTTTCTTTTAAGAATAGAGATGCTGGGGAGGGACATGCACACTATAAAATACAAAATGCATTACAGCTGCACTGTGAAGCAGCCACTGTGAATTTCCACATATGTTGGAACAGGAGGAAGGGCGGGCCTGTAGCAGCTTCAGCCACAGGATGGGGACTGTGGAGGACAGAGCAGGAGCTCATTTCCTCTGCATATTTTGGCTGTTAGACCTGTGTGTGTGTGTGTGTGTGTGTGTCTAAAAGAGAAAAAAAAATTCAGTGCTCACTTTTTGTATTTAAATATTAAAAATGATTCCAACCAAAAATGTCCTCCATGTGCTTAATACATACCTCAAAATTACTTAGACCATTTTAGAAGGGCAAAGAAAACTGCCCCTCACATTTCCTTTCATCGGAGCCAGCACCACCATTTAACACTGATTGACCCCCATAGGCCCAAGTTAAATTTACAAAGGTAAAAAAAAATTCATTTTGGGCCAAGAACCTAATAGTCACCTTTGCCCTGAATTCAGGCAGTCAGTCACTTTCAGCTCCACCAACAAAGGCTTGGGTCTGTGTACGTACACAATCTAATGACACTGTACAGTTACAAAGGCTTTGTAAGGAATGACATACTATTGAGTTCTAGTTTGGGGGTGGGAAAGTTACAAATAGAACACCTAGGGTTTGTTCTTTTAAAAATACAGTTGACCATTAAACACAGGGGTTGGGGGGGGCTAACCCTCCGCGCAGTCAAGTCTACAACTTTATAGTTGGCTCTCTCTCTGTGATTCCAACCAACTGCAGTTTGTGTAGCACTGGTATTTTTTTTTTTTTAATGCACATGTAACTGGACCCAACTTAGTTCAAACCTGAGCCGTTTGAGGGTTAACTAGTTGCTGAAATGAGCTATTGATAGTGAATCCAACTGCAGCCCTACTTGTCTTTGAACTTGTAGTTTTTCCATTTAACATACATTTTTATTAGCCTGGTGTTAGTAACAGTACTAAGCCTTTTATGTGGGTTACTGGAACTACACAATTTAGAAGGTGGTAGTCTAATTTTACGGAGGAGGAAACGAAGGTTGTGATCTGTGCCAGGCCACACAGAAAATGCCTGATCTGAATTCAAACGTAGTCTAACTCAGGATCCTGCTATGTACTTGGTGCTGAGGCTACCCAGGCCCTTCACTGAGATAACACGATCTTCCACTTGTTAACCAGGGAAAAACACTGGTCACTGGTCAGTAAAGAAAACCTGTACTTAAATTAGGGATAGAGTACTTTATAGTATGGATCCTAGTTTTTATACATTGAAAAGTGCCTCGGGCTTTTTTGAACCAAATCCTTGGTGAGTGTTTTGTCTGGACTTCTGAAGTGAGAGGTTTGGTCAGGGCACAGTATGTCTCTAAAAGATGACTTCTGATGGTAGTGAATTCCTTCTAAAGCAGCATCATAGTAAAATTCAACTTTTAAAGAATTGTGCATTATTACAGAATTGAGACATGAAATTCATGTACAGAATTTTACATTTTTAATATTTGGTTAAACAAAATACATCTTTTGTAAACAAACCCAGCACAAGGCCAACGAAAAAAGGGGAATAAAAGCAAGAAAAACAAAAAGCCTAGGGTTGCCCCTTACTGGGCATTAGGGTCAGGCCCACCCTCTTCCTTGAAGGAAGTGGGGCTTTTTGCCCTTGGGCATCAGCATGGGTCCCTGTTCCTAAGCACCGGAATTGGATATGAACAGAGAAACCAGCCCTGAAATGTTTAAGCATCTTTGCATATCCCATTGGCTCATGGACTCCAAGTGCATGGGGACTCCTTTGAAGTGCCATTTGCACAGGCCCAAGCAGATTGGTGGAGAGGAGTTTCCTCCTCCTCCCAAGAAATGGCTTACATCACTGACAATGCCAATGGACCCAAGGTCCTGCTTGTGACAATCAGCAAGGTTGGCTGTAACTTCTGGCTGGTGGTGGTTGGAATGTCATTGTGCAGGGGGAAAGAGCTCCCTGTGGTGCCAAGCAGGTCTGGTGTAGAAAATGGTGAAGAAGAGACTGCGACCAGTTGCTGAGAGGGTGTAATGCAGTAGCCGCTTGGTGGCCTGTTACTCAGCATAAAAATGGCCTTGTTGGATTGAAGATACATGTGCAGAAAAGTGCTGGTGTAAACATGCACTCCAGTCACAGTGGGGAGAGAGCCTCAGCCTCATCCCGTTAAGCTTGCTCAGGTTTGACATGCAAGCCCCAGGCTAGCTCTGCTGCTGGAGAGAAGTCTGGCCAGTGGGGCAGCTTTCAGACCTGCCAAGACCATTGATCTGCAAGGTTGGACAGGCCATCCCTGCCCGCCCACCTGGCTTGAGGCAACCACAACCACTTTGGTGACAGGCAGTGTGGTATGACACTTACTTCCCCTCCTCTTTTGTTTTCCAAAGTTATGGGGAGAAAAGTGGCCTACAACTATTTAAAGAGGTAGGGGGCAGGTCAATTCTCAGTTGATCTGTAAAGGAAACTACAGAGATGACAAACCCAAGTCCTAAACATACGCACACATCCACCCAACTTGAGGGCTCTGCTTCTTGTCACTACAGTGACTCCACGCCTAGGACTCCTGCCAACTCTAGCTGCTCCCAATCTCTGAAGACTTATCTTCACGATACTTTCCTTGCTCAGCTGTCTCAAACTAGTGGAATTTGATGTCGAAGGCAGTCATTTTTTCCCTGATTTTGCCAGAGTGGGTCAACTGGGAATATTGCCCTTTTGCCTATCTTGTCGCCCAGAGCCTCCTAAACCAGTGCGGTGCAGTGGCAGGGACAATGCTGGAGTGAGCCAGTGAGGCAGTCAGGCTGCCCGTGCCTGCCCCAGCCTGGCTTTGGCCACATCCTCTTAGATACCTCCTGTCACACTACAAAACTGCAGGATTTAACCACCTAGAGTGGAATATTAGAGAACGTTTCATTATAAAATTCCAAGGATGGCCATAAACCACCCTTAGAAATGGGGTGAGGGTGGCAGGAAGGGTTGGAGACAGCATGCTGTACTTCTGCTATGGTTCTAGAGATGATTTCCTGAGAGGCCTTTTTGCTCTGGGTCCTTCAGGCCAGCCACACAGGCTTTGCATGTACTGTGTCTTCAGACCCACTGGCTGCCAGGAAAGGGGAAGTGGAGACAGCATCTCCAGATGAGTCAGAGCAGCAGTTAACTCCAGCAGAGCCTCTGTCACGTCCTCACAGAAATGGGGAAAATAAGCTAGGACCCACCTTTCTTTCTCCTCCCTTAAATATGGCAAGGGTCTTCCATAGCTCGCCCTAAGCACGCAGAGCTCCTACTTTCCTTTCCCAGGAACGAGGATCGCTGGCTGGTTCTTACAACAAACAGTCCGCACGTCTGTCCTATTGCACTGTCAAAATCTGAGGGGAAAAACCCGATGAGATGTTTGGGAAAGTGGCAAGGGCAGAGCCACGGTATAGGCCACAGCACGTCACAGAGGATTTAGGGGGTGGAGGTGAGGAAAGGTTGGGCAGAACTGCCTTACACGTCAGCCCTCCAACTCTGATGGGCCTCCACCTCTTCTGGTACCACCAGCAGGAGTTCACAGTTCTTTCCTCGCAAATGATGTTTTAGAAATTTCCTAAGGGAGAAAAGGGTAGATGAAAGAGAAGATGAAATGCTAGTAAAAATGCAAATTCCTGTCTTGGGGTCACATGTTCACCAGACAGTAACCTTGTCATTCAGACCCACGGCAATCCTCAACACTCTCTAGTAGTGATGTCTTCTTGGAGGACTCCACATTTGGTTACCCCTCAGGCTGTCTAGTTCAATTTCCAACCTGAATTTTTGCTCATCCTCATATATTACTACCAACAGTAGCAGTTCTGTGAGGAGTAGGGCCCAACGTACCCTAAAGTAAGGTCTTCTAATTGGTAAAAAAAAAAAAAGGAAGGAGGAAAAAAAAAAGTTTTTTCTTTGGTCCCAGGGAAATTTAGCCCTCTCTGGGCCCAAATGTCTGTCTTCCTTTCTCTGAACTGACAGCTATACTGTCACAGTTGTCTAAGTTAGAGAACGTTACAACACCAGTCCTACCAGACCAGAAAGCCAGCATCCCAGGTGCTGGGACTTCTCTGCCAAAGGGACTTAACATCCTCATGGGCCATCAAAGATTTAAGGTTTTCAAGTCTGAGACCCTATGATTCTAAAGTAACAGCAGGGAGAGGATCCCAGGAGCTAGGAATTTCCTTTGTCAAATAACCAAAAATAAGCTTAACTTGCCACCATTGCAGCCACACAGGTACCTGAGCTCGCTCTCGCCTCCAATCCATTCTGGCATCTTCAGTTTGGAGTCGAGGTTGTAGTAGGCCCCTCCCACCTCTCGAACACAGATCCAGTGCTGCCTTTTGAGTGGCAACTTCAGTGGACCCCAGCACAGGCTGGAGGGCAGATTCATGATGAAGCCCATGACGTTAGTGAGAGCAATGGCGCCGACATCCCTGAAGAACAGGAATGGTGTCAGGCTCTGAGGCAGCCAAGCCCCCAAGGTCCCCTGGCTGTAATGCCACAACTGGCCACCTCCCCACTTGAGTGCCAGTTCTCATCAAATCAAGTCTGGTTGGATTACCTGCGCTTATCCCACCAAACAGCTTCATAGCCTTTGGTCTGAAGTGCTGCCATAATGACGTTCACATCGTAGTTCCCATTTCCCAGCATACTCTTCTTGTGGGGGGTCACCATGGTGTTTGGAGACAACCTACAAGTGTCAAAGGAGGAAAGCTGAGACTTGCTGGTCTGCCTAACCCCACCTGGCCCTGCACGACCACGGACAGGACACTTTACACTGCTGCCCCTGGAAGCCTGTTTCCTCCCATTCAAGTAAATATAACCAGTTCTTACCCAAGTATTTTGTAGTCTGGGCTCCTGCTGCCCTAGGGACTGCCTTTATTTTTATGCAAAACAATAATTCAATAGTGGTGGGATCTATCTGCCTGCCATTTAAAAAGCGTGTCTACAGTGAATTCAATGAGTACAAAGAATGTTCCACAAAGGAATCTGATTTATGAAGGCCCCAGCCTACCCATTTCTGCAGTCTTCCTCCTTGCTGATCCTCCTGCCTTGATACAGGCTTTTTTTTTTTTTAACATTGGAAAATAGTATTGGTATTTTCATTTGCATACGTAATATTTGTTGTTACTCTTATTTATTTATTTTACAATTTAAATGCTTTCTTTTTAAGGCTTGCATACTTAGTAATCATTAATCATCAAATACTCAAAGGCCTTCAGGGGCCCAGACAGGTAACATAAATGTATGAACTGGGACCAAATGTCAGGCAATATAAAGTAGTCAGGCCAATATTAAACTGGAATGCATGACCCACCTAAAGGTATTCCAAATATACGTGTGTGTAAAATAACTGAATTAAAAAAAAATAAACAAATTGAAAAAAAGTTTGTGCTAGATAAACAATACTCAACTACAGTCTGACTTGCCCACTAGCTTTAAGCATTTTGGGCCAGGCCTCTTTAGCCACTCCTTCATCTCAAGACAAGGTCAGTTCTGAAGGCATTTCCAACCCTATTATTTTGCTTTCACAGGCTGCTCAGGCCAGGACCTGAGGAAAAGCATCTTGAAGGAAGGGGCAGCATGTCTTTCACCTTCGCGTGAAGGGGAGGAAGGGCAAAGTCACGAGTTCCTTAGGAATAAAAGCAGAGAGCAGATGTCTACCAGGTTGCTAAATGCCATCTCCAGAAGAGAATAAGATCTTTAGGTCAATTCTAAAAACTTCAGAAATCTTACAAAATTTTTTTCCAACTTCTCTATACATAGCAACCATAATGATATTTTTCCAACATAAAACATACTCTTGCCACTGCTTAATCTCTCCAACGGCTCCCAAAGCACTTAAATACAATCTAAACGACTTCCCCTGGCCTGCAAGGCCCTGAAGATCCCGCTGACCTCATCCCTACCTCTCAGCACAAAGACCTCTCTGCTACCTGGACACACAGAGCTCTTTCTCCCGGGAGGGCCTCTGCGCTCACTCACTGTTTCTGCCTGGAATGCTCTTCCCTCAGATCTTCACTCGGTTTGCTCCCCATTATTTGGGTCTCATGTGTTATTGCCCTAGAGACCTTTTCTGATCACCCGACCTTAAGTTGCTCCCTGTCACCTCATCATTTCCTCTTACATCCACCTGCTTTAATTTAATTACGGACAGTTTGACTACTGGGCATGTCACAGCCTCACTTGTCTGTATTTTCACACTAGAATGGCAGCAGGGGCCTTCTCTAGCCTGTTAACACTACATCACCAGCCCTCAAAGAGTGCCTGGCACATGACATGTGCTCAAGGGACATTTGTTGAAATGTTCTCCATGTTTATTTTGTTATCCTCACTCTTTTCCTCTAAGTATCAGTGAAACCAGCATCCAGAGTCAGCAAAGAAGGGGCATTAAGGACATTTTGCAACCAAACTTTGTTTAACCTGTAATAATAACTGCCACTGAGTGAAGACTTCTGTGCACGTCCTCTGACAGACGCTTTCACATATGTATCTCACTTAATCCTCACAATAAATCTATGAGATGCTATGAATTACTTCCATTTATAGGTTTAGAAACTGAAGTTTGGTGATTTAAAATGATTAGCCTGTGATCACTTGCTTTTTAAGTGACAGAACTAGGATTCAAATTGCAGTTTGTTTGAATCCAAAGTTCTGCTTACTGCTCATGGCAAGGACTCAAGAAACAGAATGGGTGGTGGTGACAGGCTGATAAGAGGAAAGGCTAGCTGAGTCTCTCGGCCTGGGCCTAAAATGTAGCTTAATAAGATAAAAGCTCTCAGTGGGTTCTTGGGCACTTGGATTAAATGAGAAAGCATATGAAAGAAAGTCAAGCTCAAGATGTATAAAGTTCCTTTCCCTTCACTAGTTTTCCAGCATCTTCTCCGTACCTTCAGTGAAGTCTCGAGCCAGCAGGCGCACGAAGGTTCCAACAAAGAAACTGCTGAGTCTTCCTCCTCTTTCACCATCTAAGTCCCTACCAGGCTCAACCCTTAGTGTCGCACTTTCCCAAATGTGTTCCCAGAGGATCACAGAAGGCATTCAATACAGTAAGGGCTGAATGAATCAGTAACAGGCTTCCTACAGAATTTCCTGAAGTCCCCAGTATGCTGATAGTTACCTTGACTCTTGAGGCGAGGGGGTCTAAACATTGACCACACAAACTTCTTCTCTGAGGTGCACCTTCTGGAACTAGTGTTGCAAGGATCTCTTCTTCTTGTCCTACATCTGCTCTCTCAGATTCAAATCCTTGCCTGTCTATTCCCACTGTCTGTGCCCTGACAGGAGGCCGCTCACTTCACACCTGGATTTTTGAAACAGGTTCCTTCCAAATGCTCCTTCCACCTATTCAGCCTATATTCCTGCCACACTCGCTAAAGGTATCATTCCACTCACTTATATAAGAACCGGCAATGGAGCCAACTGCCTGGTTGGCCAACTCCAACCCTCCCAGCCCCACTCAGCCTGCTGTTTCCCTTTCATTGGGCTTAGTGTACTTCAGGCACCAAGCCCATGTAACCTCTTTTCTTTTATCCATTTTCTGGTTACAAGCTAAATCCTAAAGCTTCTTCAAGCTCAACCTAACACCTTATCTCTTCCATGGAATCTTCCCTGGCTCCAGTGTAGTAGAAAAAAGAGGGAGATCAGGAGGACCACACATCTCTCTGTTCACATCCAAGCAGCATCAATACCAATTTTGAGATCTGATCTCCATTCCTGTTAGTTTATCTGTAAAAATAGGAATGATCCTTATCTCACAGGACCATTGAAGAATTCAGTTATTTTACACATGTCCACCCAAACAGTAAATTCCCGAAGCTAAGAGGATGACTCATCTACTCTATATCTCTCACATTTGGGCCCTGGCAACTGCATAACCATGTGCTTGCCAAACCAATCAATATAGGAAATGCTGAGAGTGGTTTCCATCTCACTGCCAGAGGAGTGGTCGTTTGAATAAGTGGGGTCCATTCAGTGTGCCCATTATACTAGTACTTGTTTTTACTTCAACAATAATCAAGTGCCCACTGTGCTAGCTTCTTTTCTGAGCTTTATCATTTAATCCTTCCAACAATCTTGAGATAGAGATTAACCCCACAGTGTAAATAAGGAAGCTGAGGTGCAAAATGTTACGGTGACTGGTACAGTCATCTTCAGCTAGGGAGTGACAGAGTGAGGATTCAACCACTAAACCTAAGGCTACGCTGAACAGTCTCCTGGATATTTCAAAGCACAGATCCCACTGAATTCCATGGGATTCTGTTCTGTCCCAGTGGAATGTTTTCTTGAGACTTCCATTCAGGACTCTTAATTATTTCCATAGAAATTCAGGACTAGACATGAGCCTCTCATTTTGGTCACCATGGGCAGAGGTTTAGAGCCACGAGATCTGCAGTGATCCACAAGCGAGAAGATGGGCTCTAGTCCAGGTCTCCACTGATGTCTGTACCCTCAGTTAAGTCTTTGGTCCTCTCTTGTGGTTACCACTGTGTCTGGCTGGGGTAATGTTTCAGATTTTAATGAAAAGGACTTGTAGAGACAATTCATCAAGATTCTTTTCCTCCTTTAATTTTTTTCTTGTAATGAGTTCTGAAGAGATGTGACTTTAGAAAATAAGGCTCAGAACTTCCAGATGTGTTTTTAAGTTATTACATACATAAAGCACAGATCACAGGGCTAGGCACACAGAAGTACTCCAGGTGTTGGCAACGATGATGATGATGAGGAGGAGGAGCCTGCTGGCCCTTGGATGAGATAATTTAAATCTCTAGAACTTAACACTCAACAACACCTTTTCTCAACTTAAACCACCATTTTTAATGTGGCTCAGGACTTTTAATGGGGAGGCAGGAGGACTTCTCCGTGGCAGAGAATGTTCACCAATAACTATCATCTCTTTGTCCCTTGCAGATTGCATTAAGGCTTTTCCCCCCAGCACCAAGTACCTCTATTTAGATTTTAACAGATGTTTTATTTGGGAGAGTAATGCATACCTAGGTGTACATACATTTGATTGCAGAAAAATTGAGATGAGTCTAGTGAAGATGTTTGAGGCCTGAGATTTTCAAAACAACCTAGTAAAATTGTTACTACATAATTTGACTTCTAAGTCCTTTCTTTTTCAAAGCATAGACACATATGTGATAAAATTTAAGATCAAACATCCACATCTATATCAATGCACACTGATGACACTTGCCCAGTTTCTGACCTTCTCTCCAATTTCAGTTTTTGATCCTTCTCAAACCAATGACCTCTTTTTGCTATCACTGCAGGCATTACCACTATCTTCAAATCCTGGACGGAGCCTGTCACAACTGACTCCTCTCTTCCTTGTTCCTATGTTGCTGCCGAGTCATTAGCTTAGTCCTTTCTAAAATCCTATTCATTTCTATTCCAAACATGAGTCATCTCATATCCACAACTGCACTTAAACTCCACCCTGCTTTTGTATTTCTTCTATCTGGCTAAAATTCAACTGCTAGAATGAACCTACTCTCAACAAATAGCATTCATCAAAATTTTTGTCCCATTTCTACCATTCATTAGCCACATTTTCAAAAAAGCATAGGACTTTATAGACCTGGGAATTTTAAATTATCTAGTTCCCAGTACTGCCAACATTACTCTTTTCTGTTAGGATCCAAATAGATTATCTTTTCCCCTTTAAATTGCTCTAAATCCCATGGTTCTAATTCAGTGCAATCTGTTCTCAAGGCCTGGTCAATGTACAGCTCTGAGATGTACTTCCCAGCGGCTGGGTCTTGTTCAATTTGTTTTCTTTACAGTGCCTAGCGGTGCCTGGCACACTGCAGGCAGCTAGTAAATGTTTGTTTTAAAAAATTCCATCTTCTTTCCCTCACCTTTTCTCCTTCTGCTTTTTTCTCTGATCCCTTTCACACTTCTTTGTTTCTATTAATCCACACAGAATCTTCCCACACAGAATACTCTATACAGAGGAGACAGAGTATATTCTCTTATGTACTGGCCTGCTATTACTTAGAGGTGAATCTTCACATTGTGCTGATAGGGAACTGGGGGATGTAGTGTAACTCGCTAAAGCTTTAAAACACAGGAATAGAACTCTGGTTCCACGTGAGTGTTTAGCAAATATTTAGCATTCTTTAATTCAGTTAAACACGGCTGAAAGAGTCCTGCTATTATTCACAAACAGTTTATACTCACAGTCCACATCTTCAGATCCAGGCCCAATTTACTAGCAAGGTAAATGGCTACTGATGATAAAATTGCTCTGACACACCTTCCCAATACTCAAGAAGCAGCAGAGCTGTTAGGAGGGCAGGCCCTCGAGTCACAAAGCTTGGGCCCAAATCCTGCAATTAACAGTTCTGTGAACTCTCTGTGCCATGATTTCCTCATCTGGAAAAACGAGAAATAGCAGAATCTACCTTATAATAAGATTAGTGTCAGGAGTGAGTTAACACAAGGAAAGCACTCAAAACAGTGCTTTGCACAGAGCGAAGGTTCATCTGTGTGAGTGATCATCATCATGTCAGATCGGGGCCAAAGTTACAGAAGTGAAAAACTTCCGAATGGACACAAGGTATGTCAGACTTGAAATTTATCAGAGTGAAACTGGACAAATTGCTTAAGTTGATCCAAGTTTCCTAGAATCACTATTGATAAGGTTGTTGCAAGACTGTTACAAAGCACCAAGCACATTCAAGTACTCACTGTGAGTCATTTCCTTCTCCCTTGTCTTCAACTAGGAAATAATTTGCAAATATCCAACTAGGAGTAGAAGGTATACTTATTAATGGCTGGCCAAGAGGAAGCAGTCTAAAGGACTGGCTTCCTTTCTACTGTCAGTTACATGACTTACTGATCTGAGACAAATTATCTCACCTCCCAGAGCCCTAATTTCCTGAAGACAGTTCATTCTACTTGCCAGATAATGGCCATGATGCAAAGGACACATATGCCCTGCTAAGACATTACAATGGGTTATTATTGGCATTGGAAAATAATTACCGTCATTATAATTTTGTCAGCACAGTGAAATTAATATTCTTCTAAGAGAGGGCCTATGATTCTTTCAGGACAAATGGTTCACACCTATGCTTCAGTCACCCCAAATAGGTTGTTACTAGCTGTAATTCAGGCCCTTCTGGGGCAATAATGTCATCTCTAAATGAAGGTAGACAGAGAAGGGTCTTCTGGAAATGCCAATATGCATTTCTCGAAGAATTCTTGAGCTTTCTCTGCACTAAGAACTGAAGAGGATAACTCTTTATAAGCTGGAGTAGTGAGAGAGGCTCACTGCCAAAGTTGCTACAGACGTGGACCACAGACGTGATACTGTGTTCATCCAGACACTGCAGAACCATTCCTCAAACTCTTTGATAGAAGAATTTTAGAATATCAGAGCTGAGAGAAAAAAGCTGACCTTCTACCAACCTGTCCAGCAGCATTGGACAATGTAGGTAAGAAAGCGATTTAGAATAAAGTAGAGAGGGGAGGGAATCTATAGTCAGCTTCAAATCACAGCTTTGCTACCTAGACACTATATGGAGAAAACACTGGACCTCTCTTCCTGTTTCTTTATCAGTAAATTAGACAGTAAATCAACTGTGAGGAGGGCTACTCAAAACACTGTATGAAAAGCACCAAGGCCAGCCCATGGCCTCATAGAAAAGGTGAGCATTGTGTATTTACCTTTCTAATGGAAACACAACTTTCCAACTCTGATGACAGGTTACTGAGTGTACATATCTTGTCCCCCTTCGAGACTCTAAACTCCCTGTGGGCAGGACTTGAGAAGCATTAATAGCATAGTGGTAAACAGCACAGCAACAACAAACCTGAATTCAAGCTTGGCTCCACCTCTCGTATGTTAACCTTGGGCAAATTATCGAACTTCTCTGAGGCCATAAGTCTTTACCCATAAACTGGAAATAGTAACAATTCCATGGGATTGTGGAGGGGATCACTTGAGATAACACAACTGAGACTTAGCGGGGTGCCTACCCCACTGTAAGTGGTCAATAAATAGTAGTGATTATCTTTCCCATTCTTGTGTCCCTTGTACCTGCTAACAGCATCTAGCTAATAATACCTGTTGGTGTGAAGGTTTATTATGCAGCAGAGGCATTGCCCCACCCCTCAAAATTCAGAAAACACGAAAAGTACAAAGATCCCAAGGAGAAGGGGTCCCCTACCTCTGGAAAATCTCTTGCAGCGTATCCCGGGTGAAGGCATTGCTGTCCTGGAAGACGTTATTGAGGGCATGCAGGGCACAAAGCTCCCTGCGCTGTTTCTCATGGTAGATATGTGGGGGTGCTGCCTGGGGCAGCTCCACTGATTCAGATTTAGCCTTGTCTCCTTTCCATGGCACGCAACTCATGTTTTTCGTTTTAGATTCCAGAGAGGGCTAAAAACACCCCACCCTTCCCTCCTGAGGAGGAATGTACGCTTCTCAGTCTTTTCAGAATTCCTGAGGTCCACGTTATTTTCTGGTGTCCATGATTTATGCTTTGTCACGGGAAGAAAAGGTTGGAATCAAAAGGAAAAAATAATCCCCCCTCTTCTCGATAGAAAGATAACTTTTGGATTAGTGTATTTCGCCACCACTGTCAAAGTGCATACGTTTTAAAAAATCGTATAAAATCTAAAACCTTGTTTTCCTTTTCACCCTCCTTTTCCACCCCCTCCAAACCCCCCCCCCACGATTTTCTTGCTGTATTTTTCTCTCCGCAAATGCCAACCAGGCCTCAAAGCAGGAGGACAGAACGAAATCGGTCACATCGCTCTTTTTCTTCCATGTCTTTCGAACCACAACGCCACTGACTCAGGAGACAAGGCCTAGGTGGTGGATAAAACGCAAATTTCAAGCAGCTAGCGAGGGCCGACCAGCGTGGGATCGCGGGCCGTGCAGGGGCCTCGGGGGAGGCTCTCCATCCCCTCGAGTGCGGTGGGACCCCGCGGGGCCAAGCCGGGAGCAGCTCCCTTGAAAGCGCGGATTCTCGCCCTCTCGCCGCGTCCCTGCGAAGGAGACAACGCCTGTCAGCGCCGGCGGTCGGGCGGGTCGCCCCGGAGGACCAGCCAGCCCCGGCAAGCAGCCTGGCGGGTCCGGCCCCAGCCCTAGCCCTAGGGAAGCTCCGGCGCGGCAGGCCCGCGAGGGGTGGGGCCGGACAATTCGCCTCGCCCTCGGGGGCCTGGGCCCACCCAGCTCGCAGCCCCCACCCCAACCTCCTCGCCCGTCACGTGAGTGCCAGGCGAGGCGCCTTCCCGCCGCTCCCCTAACCCCAGCCCCCGGCCCGGTCCCCCGAGCCGCCGGGACAGCGTGCGGACGCGCAGCCAGTCGCCCCCTCACCGCTGCAGGCCGCCACCTGGAGCTGCCGGCCACCACCTGGGCCGCGCTTGGGCGGGCGGGCGAGCGCGCGCACCTGAGCCCGACGTCAGCGGCCCCCGCCCGGCGCGTGCTCCGGAAACGCCCTCCTGCGCTGTCCCGGCTCCCGCCCCGCCGCGGCGTCACCTCTGACGTCAGCCCGACGTCAGCGGCGCCGGTTTCGGGGTTGTGGCCGCCGTGCGGCAGCGTTGGGCTCCCTGGGGGTGTCGGGCTTTGGAGCCCGGCGGCGATGCCGGCGCTTGCCGCAGGTAGGGCTGGTGCCCAGTTCCTCGGCTCTGTTTCTTCCAGGGCTGGGCTGGCCGGGCGGCAGGCGGGAGTCCCGCCCCGATGCCTGTCCCGCCCCTCGCCTCCCCTCCCTTTCCCCGGGCGTCGGCTCCTTTCCGGGGCGGCGACCCGGCCTGCGGCTGCACTTCGTTATTCTTCCTACCCCACCTCTCTCTGACCAGGCTTCTTGGGCAGAGTGCTTTCGCCAACCTGGACTAGCTGCTCCTGCGCTGACCGTTTTATGTTTGGCTAGCATGCCGTTCACCAGGTGATTTCAAACCACCTTACGCGGTTGGGCGCAAATTCTATTGGTTAGTGGGCCCGACCGCCCTCACTTTCCAGGAGCTCTGAGGGTAAGTGCCTCTCCGGGAGTCACGTTTCAAGTGGAATAGAGTCCTGTTTGAGTTCTTTGGTGTCGTATTTCAGTTTGCCACTCACACACCACTGTCCTCTTGGTTTCAGGCTCCTCTCTCGTCTCACGGTGGTGGCCACAGAGCCTTACTCTCTGAGTTAGCTCAAGGCATATCTTAGTGCCTTGTGTGTCAGGAAGATGGACTCAGTCCCACGTGGATCTTTTGCCCTTTTCTTACCCAAAGACATGAGGAAGGCATCAGCAAATATTCATCACCCACTTTAGTTGTTTTCCCTTTGGGTTTTTGTTCAGAAAATTGGAAAAACAATAAAGGAAAAGATCGCCCTTAACAATTCAGTTATTTCTTTAACCCTGCTTCAGCACTGTAAAACAAATTGTAACACTGTAAAAACAAAATTCAACTGAGTAAATTTGAAAATCTAATTGGCTTTGTTAAACAATTCATGAATCGGGCAGCATCCCGTCTAGTAAGTAGAAAAGTGCTCCTAGGAGCTGCACAAAATGGAAGGTTTTTAATAGGCAGAAGAAAGAGTGGATTGTTTCAGGGAAGGTCACATTCCCTTACAGGAAGGCAAAAGGTCTTATCAGGCAGATTACCTTACTAGTGTTGGTTAGGAAAATCCAGACTGATTCTTTTAAGATTCCACTCCTGACAGAGGCTGAAACTGCAATTAGGTTAGATGTTAAATCTTGGTGGGGCTTAACACAAGTGACTCCATTCGGGGCTTGTTTCTTTTTAACACCGCCATTAAACTCAGCACAGAATTAATCACTTAACACACATGCTTGACTGCCTACCACATGATTGGGAGTCCTTTGCCCTGAGACAGACAACTTTTGAATTATCTTAAAATTTTGTAACTTGTTAGCCACCTAAGGGTTACAGTTATAATTGCATAAAATTCATAATTGAGGCTTGTAAGCACTAAGTGTTTTGTGTATTTTAACTCATTTACTACTAACTATCCACTTTTTTTTTTAATTTTTTGAGGCAATAACTGAAGCAGAGAGGTTAATTAACTTGCTTGATGTCACATAGCTAGTAAGTAGTGGACCTAGGATTTGAACCTAGGTTCTAACCTGTCTTCAGAAAGAGGATGTAAGGATGGTAAGGAATTCCCTCTCTAAAATCTGATTTCAAACTTCTCTATTCAACTCAAGAAGCACCTTCTCTGAGAATTTTATTTTTTTTCTGGGCAAAACCCTATCGTGAGAAGGGCATTTTTTTTTTAGCCTACCATCTGATGTCAGCACATTCTGAACTTGAACTCTTTCTGGAAGAGCCAGTTGATAAGATGCTAAATATCAACATTATTCTATAGTATAATGCCATGACATTTGTCTCTTCTGCCAAATTGAAATTTTAATATTTTTATCTATCTCACGGAGGCATATGTAGGATAGTTGTGAGCAATTTAGCCAGGAAAAAAAAATGAAGAACTACTATTAAGACCTTTGGAGCTGCATGACTCCTTGTCCGAGATTCCCAGCTGTGTTTGTAGAGATAAAATTTGATTGTAGTTGCAAACAGGAACAAGAAGAGGTTGCCTCTCAACCCTCAAGTAGATCCCTGAAACTGAAGGCCATTTGGAACCCTGCCTCTTGCTGGCTAAATCTTGTATTCCAAAACCCTAAATCTGGGTACGTTATTTTCTGAAATGGTTGCTCTTTCTTGCTTGTTGCTTAGGACGAGTGGACATAGCATTATTAGAGTTTGACTAACCCCTAATGTCATCAAGCTTTTCAGTCTTTTGAAACTGGAATTCAAAAGACACTAAAACTTGTGTTGATAGTATTTTGGATTGGGGTTTTCCACGCTCATGACACTGGAAGAATCACCCATAGGAAACTACCTTAACAGACGCTATTTCTCGGCCTTACAGTTCACAAATGTAACGAGGTGCTTCTATTTGAGCTGGTTGCCTCATTTTGGTCTCGTAATTGCTCTTTCCGCAGAAACAGTGAATGGAGAATTCTCCCTAAGGTCTGAGGTTTAATTTCCTCTCTTTAGCCGCTATAGTATTCCAGGCATCGATCCTACCAGTAAAATTGCCTGGAGATTGCCAGCACATCTAAAGTCGGTCTTCAGTGACTGCTCGGAGTCAATGAGTTGAGTGGGAGGCACCTTGCGCAGTTTACTATCTCTGTGGGCGGTGGCCCGAGGCGCGGGACTTACCCGAATTCTGGATTGGGCCTTCCCCCTGTCTGTCATCGTAAGGCTCTCGCCCCCGACTGTTTTGCAGCAAGATTTGGAAGCTGAGCACCGCCTCAGCTGGAAACGAGGAGAGTGATGGGCGGTGAGGGTAAACGTTGTGTGTATTTCTCTCCTCATTGGATGGCTGCTGTGTCAGTCGTACTCCGCTTTGCTCCCATTGGCGACAAGGCTCCAGGCAGGTAGCGTGGACACGATGCTGCCCCCTCCTAAGATGCGATCGAAGCGCGTGACGTCTCAGACATTTGTTGGGGTTTGGGCCTTATTAATTATTCACTAGCTACTTGGAAGAGCTGTAGCGATTGGTGGCTGAGAGGCCTGGTCGGTTGTTTCTTCGCTAGAGATACGTGTCACCCTCTACGCGGCGGGAGAAGTTTCGCATAAATTATTCTGATGAGCTTTGGGGGGCGGGGCCCGCATATATTAGTCAAATGATCTGAGGAGGGAGGGCAGGTCGGCTACGAATTAGCCTAAGTTATTAAAGATGGCGGCGGAGCGGAGTCGCTCCCCGATGGACTCGCCGGTCCCGGCCTCTATGTTCGCCCCCGAACCCAGCTCTCCGGGGGCGGCCAAGGCTGCGGCGGCTGCCGCCCGGCTCCACAGCGGCTTCGACTCGGACTGCAGCGAGGACGGTGAAGCGCTCAACGGCGAGCCGGAGCTGGACCTCACCAGCAAGGTAGGCCCGGGCGCCGGCGGCGGCGCTGAGGGGACCGGGCGCTGAGGGGACCGGGCAGTGGGGCCCGGGCGTTGGGGCCGAGCTGTCTCCGGGGCGATGGCGGGGGCGGGAGGGGCCGAGCCCGCCCACCTGCCGATTCGGGACGCGCAGCGGGCTCCCAGACGAGGGGCGGCCCGGCGGCCCTCGGCACAGCCGTCCTTCCCCGGCGGTGCCCACCTGGCCTCCCGCCGTCCAGCTCCCGCCGAGATCACAGCCCCTCCGCTCCGCCACGTGGAACGCGGGCGCCCGACGCCGGCAGCGACCCGCGCAGTCGCTGTCCCCGCGCGGAGCGCCTACCCCCGCGGAGACCGAGAGTGGCCCTCTCCGTGGACTGTCCGCGGCAGCCGAGGGTCGGAGGTGGCTTGGGCAGGGCGAGCAGAGGCGCGGGAGGATCAGTGGAGCAGGGAGGGAGCTGCGTCTTCCTAGTGTCGGGAAAGGAAGCATTAAGTAGTCGCTCAGTCCGGGAGAGATGTCTGAAGAATATCTACTTTACAAATGCACACAAAACAAAAGTGAAAGATGGGCATGACCCATCATTTCGCCATCCTGGAAGTGGGACTTTATCTCGTATGAATGGAATAATGAAGGACGTTTTAAATAGTGTCTTTTGAGCTCGTGAGAAGATAGGCAGGATTTAAGGGCTCACCTTCTGCTTGGCAATGGGGGGATTAGAAAGTAAGCATAATTTGGGACTGGTGTTTTGAAGGTGCCTAACATTGCTAAAGGAAAGAATGCCAACTTGAGAGTCAGGCAGGGTTGGGTTCCCTTTCCTGCCCTGCCAGTTAAAAGGGCTTTGTGACCTTGGGGAAGTTTCTTAACCTCTCAGTTCTCCAGCAACATCATCATTTAAGTACAGATGTGTTGTAAAAGTGAGAAATGTATGTAAGAAACCTACAGTACTGCTGGATACATACTACTCAGTAAATGTTAGAAGTGAACTAGATAAACTAGTAATTTCCTGTGCAGATTAAATAGCAGCTGATGCAACATAGAACACCAGTATCACCTTCTACCTGTTGTTGGATACTTACAATAGAGATGTTTAATGAATTTTGAAAACATTTGTGACTTTTCAGTCTGTGGTGGGTGGCAAAATTGCATGAAACTTGGTCCAAACTGGGGAGAACTTTACCTGCAACTAACTGCTCTCCCTTTAGTCTCAGCTGATTACTTAGAAGCCAGTGCTCCACCTTATCACAGTGATCCTGTCTGGTGCCTCTAATACCATAATGAGGATGGCCAAGTTTGGAGAGAGGATAGTGAGGGGAAATGTGTGAGGCAATGGGACACAATGTAAAAGACCCAGGCAGCACCCAAGTTCAAAGTACAAGCTCTGATGAGTAAACTCAGGAAATTGTAAGACATGCACTTGACTCAGAAGCAGATGAGCTAGATATCAATTCATGGTCAAGGTGCTGAAGAAACCTGAAAACAATGGGAAATTGCATGACAGAATTGCAAAGAGAGTAGTACCTTCATTTCCTAACCAACTTATTTAATGTTCCAGGATAGGGAAGTGTTGTTTCATACCTAGTTGGGGAAATGCTTCTCACGGTTTTAGAGTAGAGAAGCTATAGATAAATTTGGTGTTATCAAAAAGAAAAACTGATGTGAAGGGAGAGACGAGATGGGTTGAATAGATTTGATTCCTGAGGGAAAGATTAAAAGCTATAAGTTTATATACTTTACTTGCTACAGTTAAATGTGGGGACAAACCTAAGGCTCTGAGAGCTTCCAAAGGGAGAAACAGTTAGTGAACTGTGGTGGCTATGTTCATCCAAGATTTTTCTAGGAATGATGGGGTAAAGAAAACTGTAATTATGACTTACTGAGTTGTGGACTAGATACTTTCCATGTTATCTTATTTGGTCTTTACAGTGGCCTTAGGATGCAAATGGTAGTGTCTCCATTTTGTAGATTAAAAAATTGGGACTCAGAGGTTAAGTCCTTTATCCAAGGTCACACATGAGTGGTGAGAGAATGGGATCTGATGTGTCTATTGGTAATGGCCTTCTCAAATAAGTGGTTGATATTTTAATGTTATTGGCAGAAATTTGCAAAATGATGGTGCTAATACCCATATTAGTGGTAATGGTGCTTTGTTGATAAAGATGACTCTTGTAGCAGTTTTTACTGCCGATTTCTAAATAATCAAGATAGTCACAACAAGATGGAATACAATTCTTTTGTTATTATGGGAATCATTGGCTTTGGGTGGAGGACATGGCAGTGTATGAGATCTCTGTCCTGTGAGTTGCAAGCTGCAGGTAGAAGATTTTGGCATGTAGGTCTAAAGCACTGCTCATTAGTTTCTACCTACAATGCCAGATTCTCAGTCATTGTGGATCCTGCCCCTCCTGTTAAGTAGCAGGATGCAGGCTGCTTACACCCTCTTTTCTGTGGGTTGTGGTTCAGACATACTCATTTTAGTACTCCATATAACTCAGCTCATGTAAGGCCTTGGGCTCAAAAGCTATTTAAGGAGAGGCAGAGAGGGCATGAGGGGGCTGCACAGCTATTTCAGATCAGTGTGCTGTGGGGTTCAGCCAGGGTCTTTGGTCAGGCTATTGATCTGCTTTGGCTGTGGTGCTCTTCTAGCAAGTGTGGTCCTAAGGCTGTTGGTTTCTCTTCTAGCTGGTTCTAGTGAGCCCTACATCAGAGCAGTATGACAGCCTACTTCGGCAAATGTGGGAGAGGATGGACGAGGGATGCGGAGAGACCATATATGTCATTGGGCAGGGATCAGGTGAGCATAGTTTTCCTTTCACTTTATTAAAAAAATTATTTAGAGCACATTTTCCCTCTTTAATCAACTTTTCCTGTTCATGTGTATCAGTTGCAATGATTCTTTAGTGTCTGCAGAACTGTTTGGGAGGACATAAAAGTACAAAGTGATAATTTTAATTCTCATCGTAGTGGTCATAATATGCTTGACTTTAAAGATTCACTTTCCAAGCGGTTTTACAGATACTTCTTTTCTACCTCCAGTACTCTACATTTGCATAAAGGGAGATGAAGCACAAAGCAAGGAAACTTCTTGTCCAAGGTAATAGAGTAAGTCACACTTAGGTCTGGAATTAAGCCTTCCCTAGGCAGCTCTAGGTCTTCCCCTCCAAACCTGTTTGCAGATCCCATTGCTACCTACTGCCTGCTTAGCAAGAAACCTCTGTGATACTTCTTGATGTCAGCGAGAAAAGGACACCCAGAATTCCTCTCTTCAGCAAGGCTGCCTTGCCCCTGACCACACTGACCTTTCAGTGGATATTGCTGTGATAACAAAGGTCCTCTTTTCTCCCTGTGAGATCCCATGAGACATGTAGCCTTGTTGCTGTTCTGGAAGGGACTTGTTACTGCCCTCCAGTCCCCTTATTCCATTGTAATGGGGCCCATTCCTTTAGAAGAAGGCAGCCCCCATTGTAGAATTCCAGATTATATCTTGGGCTTTTTTTCCCTGGTCATTCTTAGTTTATACCCTCAATACAAAGCCTGCTTACCCTCTTCTTCAATATGACATTATCCTTGCTGAAATGGTAGCTGGGCTTGTTTGAATAATTACGAATTTAGCCTGTACCAGATCTTGTGTCTCATCTTTGCAGAAATCCCTAATAGGCCTCAGTGCAATTAAAGGAACAGTTCTCTTTGGTGAGTGTAGGTGTTGTAAAGGCA
Organism: Camelus dromedarius; assembly: GCF_036321535.1. Lineage (NCBI taxonomy): Eukaryota > Metazoa > Chordata > Mammalia > Artiodactyla > Camelidae > Camelus > Camelus dromedarius. The sequence continues at coordinate 8,379,669 of NC_087446.1, read as the reverse complement.
AGTAATAATTCTTTTGTAGTCTTGAGTTTAAGGTGGAGGAAATCTCAAAAGTCATTCTGTAACTATTTGACAAATATCTATTGAGTATCTTCTTAAGTCTTGATACTGTTGCAAAGCACTTTTGGATACTTAAAATCTGGCCTCTGTCCCAAGAAGGAAAGATGGCTTGTATACAGTTAACCTCAGTTGAAAACAATATTTGGAAATACTGCAAGAATGACACGAGGAAGAAGGGTTTGATCTCCAAATATTGCTCTGCCATCCTTTGAAATGTTTCTCTTATCTGTCCTTTCCTTTCCATCTTTGCTGTCACCTCCCCAGTTTTAGGTCTTATCATGTCAAAGAAGGAATGGTCAGAGAGATAGGCAAACCAAGAGGCTGCATGTCAAAGAAGAGTGGAAGTTGGCCAGCATTGTCAAGTGTTACAAACACAACAAGAAGTCAGGCTCAGAAAAAGGCATTCCATTTGGTGACTAGGGGATCACTGGTTACCTTTTGAAAGCTTTTGTGTCAGGTGCACATCTGGCCCACTATAATAGAATGAACCATTCAAAGATCACTTCAGGCTTATAGAACTGAAGAAACCACATCCAGATCAATTTTGACAAGTGTTGGGACTGTTCTTTGAAGACCAAGATTCTTAAAGCCCTCTCTTTCCCCCTGTTCTTTAATGTGGACTCTTAGTGAATTTTACTATACCTTGATGGCTCACAGCTAATTAACCCTCCCATGACAAAGCTTAAGAAGATGTCAAACATTCATTAACACATATCTTACCCACCCAAACATTATCTTTGCATCTAGCAATTGGATGCTATTAGATTCATAGTGAGTCCTTTCCTGCTGGAATTCTTAAGAGGTAGAAAGAGATCATAACTAGTTAAACAAGTTGAACATCGAACAGAGGACAAACCAGATGCAAGACCCCCAGGAGTCAGCTGCATCACTGACTTCTGTGTGTGCTTGGTACTTCACGTCTGTTTATCACTTCCTTCATCTGTGAAATGGGGCTAATGACATCCCCCCAACCTCAGAGAAATTTTGTACAGATAAATTAGAGTTTAAAAACTTCTAAGCAGGGCAAAGGAATGTGTTCTTTGAGAATACATTCTTAAATTAAGGTTGGTATTTTAAAAGGAGGCAATGTGACCTAGTAGTTACTTCAGGGTCTGGAACCTGGCAGGTCTGAGTTTGCCTACTGGCTCTTTACCTTGTCTTAAAATGGGGATAAAAATAGAATCTAGTCTCTGGTGTCATGGTTAAGATTCACACTGGGCATATAGTAACCACTATATAAATGTTAGTATTAGTAGTTGCAGTAGTAATTTTTAAGAGTTCCAGGTTATAGTTGACTTACCCTGAGATTTCTTTCAAAAAGAACCTTGTTCATTCTGCAAATAGTAAATCATGACTTTCTAAGAACCAGGTAATGTAGTAAAAGTTCAGGGAACATGGGAGGAGTGTTGTCTTTGTTGGAGGGTCAGAAAAGTCTTGAAAGCATTTCTGGGAGGAGGTGCCCCTTGAGTGAATTCTAAAGGATGAGTAGAAATTTTCCAGGTTAATGGAGGCAGCAGTGAGTGAGTAGAGAAAGCCACATGCACAAAGGCATGGAGACATTAGTATGCCGCCTGTGGCATATTCGGTGGACCAGAAGTGATTCAGTAAAGTGAGGGTGTAGAGTATGAGGTTGAGAGTATTAGGAGGGGATACTGGACAAGTAGTCAGTGCCCAGCTCTGAGGGTCTTTGGATGCCATACCAGTGTGTTTAGAATTTTATCCTAAGTTTGGGGAGACTTTGTATCACCTTGAGCAGGAGAGTACAGATAGAAAAGACAAGTCAGTGGGCAGGACTCAAATCTGGTCCAGTTCCTGCATGGCTGAATATGCAACCTTTAGTAATTGGACCTCTACAGCTTTTCTTCTTGGCCTTTGTTTCCACTCCTACAGAGGGAGGAGTACAAGGCATGCTGGAGAAGAGTGAGCATTTTCTGGAAGCGTTGGATGGATAAGGTCACACCAGTGATTGCCCCCTAGTGTGGGACAAGACCTGAAAGCATTGCTTTTCATTGTACTAGAAGCAAGAAAGGTTGGGTAGAATTTGGGGGTCTCGCAGGAATGGCAGGACTATCAAGCCTTCTCTTAGGAACACTTCCAACAAGTCCTTCTCTAACCCAGATTTCCAGAGCTCAGTTGGCCATGCATTTAGAAACTCCTCAACCCAACTGCTCTCCCTTTGTTGATCTGTTTTGCATTTTACAAACATTTGAGGACTTAGTATAGGAAAGGCACCCCTGTGGAGCATCCAGGAATGTTTGAGATATGATCCTTGTCCTCAGGAGGCTTATGTATAGTGAGAAAAGACATGCATCCAAAACACTATCCATGGTAAATTGTGTAAGGGAGCAGAATGGGTAGGATTTGGACAAGTGGAGATACGCTGATTGGCTTTCTAGGATAGGAAATGCATGAACAAAGGTTTAGAGCTGGAAAAGTGCAGAGAACATGGGAGGATGGTAACTGGGCCACCTGCACTGGAACAAAACTTAAAAGGAGAAAATAGGTGCATGGGGTGGGATAAATGGGGGAAGCCTCTAAGGAATTGGAACTGAATGCTGCTGGTCCTGGGGAGCCCTTCCAAGGCTTTGACTCAGAAGTGACAGCATCAGAGCTGTGCTTTGTTAGGAACTTAAGCTAGTGTGTCTATGCAGGATGGGTTGGAAGGATTGCTAAGACCAGTTAGGGATCTCTTGTGGTGATTCAGGTAGAATAAGGGCCTGAAACAGACTAGTGGCATTGGGTTGACAAAAAGAGGACAGCAGGGACAAGGAAGGGGGCAAGATATAAAGCTAGAGTCAGTAGGACTGGAGTGATAAATGTTAATAAGCTTGGGTGACTGGAAGGACAGTGTTGTCATCAGAAATATGGAAGGTAAGAGGAGGAACTCATCTGGCGTTAAGAGGTACCCTTGCCAGAGGAAAAGACTATAAGTTTGGAATCATAAGACCCAAGCTCACATGGCCCCTCTACTCCCTACCAGCTCCAAGACCTCTCTGGGTTGTTTATCCCACTATTAAATGGGAACGGTAATGCCTGACTCATGGAGTTGCATTGAGGACTAACATGCTTTATTAAGTTTTTGTACTGTTGTTAAAAAACGGAGTGGAATGGTTGAGTTTGGACATCACGCTTCTAGAATTGTCATTTAGGCAATTGGAAATTCAGCCTGGAGCTCTGGGAAGAGGACTAGTTATGAATGTTTTTGTAGTTTTCAAAATGACTGTTGAAGCCATAGAATGAGATGGCCAAGGGGAATGTTTTGAGGCTAGAGAAGAGGGCCACTGACTGACTACTGAAAAAGATTGGCATCTGGGGACAGGAGCAGGAAGAGCCAGCAGAGGAGACAGAATAAAGAACAAGAGGGTAGGGGCATGAATCAGGAGATTTCGGGTCATAGGCAAGCAGTGTGGAAGAGAAGTGCTTCAGAAAACAAAGGGAGGGGGAACTATATTCAATATATTGTAGTAACCTATAATGAAAAAGAATATGAAAACGAATATATGTATGTATATGTATGACTGAACTATTATGCTGTACACCAGAAATTGACACAACATTGTAAACTGACTATACTTCAATAAAAAAAAAAGAAAGAAACAAAGGGAGGATGGCCAGCAGTGTCCACTGCTGCAGGAGTCAAGGAAGGGGCATTGGATGAATGGGTAGAAGGCTGTCGATGACTTGAAAACCAGTTTTTTCCAGAGATCAGCGAGTAGGTAGTGAGGAAATACAGTCAACAAGTGTTCATTACTCTGGAGATGCTTGGAGAAGATGGTAGCTCAGTAGATAAGCAGAGCCAAAGGAGGAGGGGCTGGGTCTTCTTTTTGTAGTTTAGAAATGACTTGAGCTTGTTTGTAAGGGGAGAAGTGGATAGGGGTGAGAGAAGGTGCTGCAGGGTCTTTCTAGGCAGGAAAAGAGAAGAGGTTGGGCACATGTGGGGCGGGGGGATGAGCCCAGAGAAGGAGCAGGGGTGCTCTTGGAGACAGGCTGGAGGAGAAGCTGAGGGAGTTACTGTGGGAATAAATATGATACGAGGCTGAAAGCACCTGACTGGGATTGTCATACCATAGGCACTCAATACATTATTGGTTGATTGATCAGTCCTTCCCCATCCTAAGCTCAGACTTGCTGGACGTTTCACCTGAGCCACCTCAGTTAAAAATCTACCCCTAAAATCATTCTTAAATTCTCTCCCCATTTTCCTTTGTCTCCTGTCCTCATTATCTCTTGCCTGGACTATTAGAATTACTTCCTAACTGGGCTCCCCGTTTCTGGTCTCTCGCTTGCCAGTGCACATGTTATACTGCTGCTCAAGAGGTCTTTCTGTCCTACAGCGATCTGATCATGTTACTCCCCTGTGTAACCCCCAAGGCTTCTGACTGTCTGACATATATGTGTTTTGCTGCTGTGTGATGTCCGTCTGCTTAACCGTTTCCACCTCTCATGTGGTTTCCTGCCACCCGACATCCTGCTTCCCAACACACTGTGCTGCTAACTGGTCCCTGTATGTGGCATGATCTGCCATGTTCCATGCTTTGTTCCACTGCCTGCCTAGGATGTCTTTCCTTCTTTCCCTGCAGGCCCTTTTTTCATGTTTGGAAGCCCAGCTTGGAGTCAGCACCCTGCAAAGCTGTCCTCAGCTTCCCTAGGCAATGCTAGTTGCTCATGCTTTACATTCTCTTTGTACAGTTCTGTCGTACAGCACTCAAGTTGTATTGCAGTTAATTAATTTCCTGTCTTTCCTGCTGGGCTGTAAGCCTGCTGAGGGCACATGTATTCCCCGTACCCAGCATGAGGCTTGGCATAAAACCTAGGAGAGTCTCAGTGATTACTGTTGAATGAATTAATGAATGCCCTGCTTAATGGGGAAGCCCTTGGTCCTATTATTTCTTAACTCTACATGTGCCCACATTTTTGAAATATCAGGTAGAGAGAGCCATGTTCTTCTCCAGTGTCCAGGGTGGGGCCTTGGTTAGGAGTGGTTGACTGGCTGGCTTGTTGGCAGGCTGACGTCTGGGCTCTTGTCACCAGATGGGACCGAGTACGGGCTGAGTGAAGCTGACATGGAGGCCTCCTACGCCACAGTGAAGAGCATGGCAGAACAGATAGAGGCTGATGTCATCCTCCTGCGGGAACGTCAAGAAGCTGGGGGCCGTGTGCGCGATTACCTAGTCCGGAAAAGAGTAGGAGACAATGACTTCCTGGAAGTCAGGTGAGGGGCCTTCAGAGCAGCTCAGGGGTCACCTGCAGCATGACCTTGGGGTCTAGGGCTTCACAAAGAATGGTGATTGAGCCTTTGACACCTGGCATTTGGGCTTCGCCCTTTCTCTTCCTGAAGCATGGAAGAAGTGTCCAGAGACATTGATAGCTCCATTCTCTATTTCTGTACTTCCTCATCCCTAAATATTTCCATTTGGGAAGAGTGGGAGAGAGGCCAGCCATACATCCTGTGGCCATTTTGGGGGCTGCATTTGCTTTTCGATCAGTGTGAGAAGCTAGAAACCAGGGGAATGGAGGGGAGCATTTTGTGCCTCTCTTGGCTTTAGGGCTCCTGTCTGGCAGCTTTGGGGAAGCTAGTGGAAGTTAAGGGAGAAAGCCATTGTGGTGGGAACCCAGTTCCTCCTGAATAACTTTCTATTCCCTGGATACATCTCCCAGTGTGCTCATCCATGAAGAGAAGGAGCAGTGAGCTGGAGAGGCTCAGGGGTGAACCTGGCCTTATGGATCCAGCTGCTGGGGTTCACTTCACTCACCCACTAACTCTCACACAAATGTATTGGTTCATGTACATGCAGGGTAGCAGTAGTGGGCAACGTGGATGCTGGCAAAAGTACGCTTCTTGGGGTCCTGACCCATGGAGAGCTGGACAATGGCCGAGGCTTTGCCCGCCAGAAACTCTTCCGCCACAAACACGAGATTGAATCTGGTCGCACCAGCAGTGTGGGCAATGACATTCTGGGCTTTGACAGTGAAGGCAATGTAGTGAACAAGCCAGACAGCCATGGTGGCAGCCTGGAGTGGACAAAGATCTGTGAGAAATCCACTAAGGTGATTACCTTCATCGACTTGGCTGGCCATGAGAAGTACCTGAAGACCACTGTGTTTGGCATGACGGGCCATTTACCTGACTTCTGCATGCTCATGGTAAGTGAGGTGATGCTGAGGGGGAGGGGAGGCTTCAGCGGGTCTCTTAGGGTGTGGTTATATGAAGTGTTTTGAAATTATTTTGAGACGAGGCCTTTTAGTTTAGGGTTTTGACATTGGGTAAGGACTACAGGTTTTGCAGATGTGCCCAGTCTTCTGAGCTCTGCAGTCTTCTCAAGGGGTGTACGTCAATCTTTCTCCTCGGCTAGGCCAGGAAGAGATCCTCGTAGCAGATACCGAGGTGCCATCTGCAGATCTCTCTTATTGTTTGGAGAGGCACAGAGGAGGGTTTCTCCTGGGGTGTTCCTATTACCTTCAGGAGGGTTTTCTCCTGGGGTTGGGCTACTTTGTGATGATACCAGGAGCACCCTTAAAGATGGGGAGGCCTGGGGAAGAAATGGAGGAGAGCACAGACAGTGATTGGAGAGGCCTGAGAGGTGGCCTCTTCTGAAGCCTGGAACGAGTGTCACCCAGACCTACAGGTACTTGTTGAGAGACTTCTGGATGCCTAGCACTGTGTGGGGCCTGAACAGGAGAGCAGTGAACAGGCTGTCCGGAGCTCACGTAGAGCTTACAGTCTAATGGGGATAGAGCTTTCAGCAGCTCATCACGTAGGTAAACTGAAAAGGAAAGGGAGCAGGGGCTTCTTTCAACATGCTGGCTCATGTTGTGAAGCGTGCATTGGGTCCCTTTGCTGTCTTCCTCCCTGGCCAGAGAGTTGGAGTCTGTGAGGCCCACAGCCTTGGTCAGGACTTCACAGCTTTCACACAGAGCACAGGCGAGCAAGTTTTCCTGTGGCAGATCCTTCTCAAAGCCCTTCCCCCGTTTCCCAGTTCCTCCAGCTGCCTGTATTAATAAGCATAGTAAATATAAGCATCTGTTCAGAGCAAACTTGATCAAGTTGCCCCACAAACTCAGGTTCTCAGGCAAATTCTCCCCAAACTGGAGACTAAAGAGAGGCAGAGCATATGTATGAACACTCTTGTCGGCTCTCTGCCCACAGTTCTTGGGATCTCAATGTGATTTCATCTCCCATATCTTTGAGCTTTGCATGGGGCCCTTACCAACCTTGACTGGCTAAGGAAAACTTTATAGGAAGGAGTTTCAGTGGAAGAGCTATAGGGTGTATTTGGGGCAGTTGTTGGGTTGTTACTAAAAAGGGTATAGAAATCAGTTTAAAATGAGCATTCTTCTAACTGGGCTACAGTGATCAAGGCCAATTAATGGAAATATCCTCACCCAGATAAAATGTTATATATTATCTGACTGTTAGACTATGAGCTAAATATTAAAAATGTCTGTAGAAAACAATGAAATATTTCATAATTGTTCTTGGCAGTCAATTTCCAGGAAAAAAATAAAAACTCTTGAAAATATGTAGACCACAGCGAGAGAGAGCATTCTCTTCTCCCACTTGGGAAGAACAAAAACAAGCCTGGATTGGTTAGGGAAGGTGGTTGGAGGGAATGGGAAAAATTAGGAGGAAGTTAGTGGAGGTACCTTGGTGTCGGTCAAAGGAAACATGTGTGGGACATCTGTGTCAGCGGGGTAGTGGCTCACCTGTGAACTGTGATGATCAAAGGAAAGCATCACTTAAACAGTCTGGAATGTATAAAGCCCTATATATATATAATATATGGTAATTTTAATTTTAATTTTATTTTATTTAGTAAGTAATACATTCAAATGGTACAAAAATAAAAAGGTACCAAAGGGCTTATAGTGAAACGTCTCTCTTCCTCCTCTGTTTTGTTTCTTGCCAGAGGCAACCAGTACTTCCAGTTTCTTATGTATCCTCCAGAGATATTTTGCAATCATACCACCAAATGTATATATATTTTCTCTCTCCAATTTCAGACATTGAGAAATGTTGAAAGAGTAGTCCAGTGAATACCATAAATCCTCCGCTTAGATTGTGATGGATGCATATGTGGGTTTTTTGCATGGGGTTTTTTTGGTTGGTTGGTTTTTTGGCTGAATCATGTGAAAGCAGATTATAGACATTGTGACTCTTCACCCCCAAATACTTCAGCACACAGTTCCTAAAACTTAAGAACTGTCTCCTACTGTTACTACAACTAAGAAGATGAACAATAGTTCCCTAATATTATACAATATCTAGTCTAAAAGTGTTTACATTACCTCAGATGTTCCCCAGATGTCTTATAGCTGCTTTTTTCAAACAATGATCCAATCACCACTCTATATGGTAGCATGGTATGCTGTATACCACCTTGCTTTTTTCCCTTAAAAACATATCTTAGAGATTACCCCACATCGGTAGATAAGAGTTTCCTTTTTCTTTTGTACGGCACACTTTTGCATGTGCTCTAATTTATTTAATCAGCCTTTTTGATCATATTTTAAAACATTGTTATGGGAAGGAATAGTAACAGCAGTAACAGCTGCCATTGCTTGAATACCTAATTCATGCTAGTTGTGTGCTGGACCTTTGACATATGTTTTGTCATTTAAACCTCAAGTGACCCTCTAAAGTGGATATTGTTATCCCCCATTTTATAGATGCAGAAACTCGGCCAGGGTTGTTAAACTGAAATCCATTATGATGACTCTAGATAGTTGTTTTCTCAGACTAAATTTGTTATTGTTTCCAAGTCTCAGATTTTGATAGCCCACGTCATTAAATTGGCGGCTAAACTAGGTTGTGCCCAGCCCAGCTTTCATCTACAGCCATTTTTTTCCTGGCCTAAGGCTTGTGCCTCCTGTGTCCTGTTCTAATGGTGGCCTCAGAGATGGGAATTCTTTTACTTCAGCCTTCTTTGAGCCCCTGTGCCCACTCAGCAGCAATCTCTGTCTCCCTTGTCCTGATGGTTCTTTCTGTGTTGGGGCAGGTGGGCAGCAATGCTGGCATTGTGGGGATGACCAAGGAGCACCTGGGCTTGGCATTGGCACTCAACGTGCCTGTCTTTGTGGTGGTCACCAAGATTGACATGTGTCCTGCCAACATCCTGCAAGGTAAGTGAAGCCAACAGCCAGCAGCAGTCTCTCTGTTTGGGGCAGTCACCCACTGTGGTTCCTTGTTGATCTGCTACCAGGGCTGCAGCCCAGGGTCTTCTGCTTCCTTGTATTGTGCTTAGAACTTGGCCTCAATAACCGTTGACCTAGAATCTTCTGTTTCCTCCCTGTTTGGCTCTTGGTCTGAGCATGGCCTAGAATTATCTTCTACTCTTTGTTCCTTCTGGTTCCAAATGCAGGATCCTTGAGATTCCTAATCTGGCACCTCTTTTCAGGTGATTCTAGGCAGAAGGGTGGGTTTTAACATCTAAGCTGGACAGATATGGTGACATTTGGGCAGAGAGTCTGATTACCTTTTACCACCAAAGGCTTCACAATAGGGTTGCAGGCCTAGGCTTTCGTGTATTTCTCCCGTATCGCTGAAGATGGCAGAAAAGAAGTGGAGGTGCATCCTTTTGGAAGGCCTCATGAGGGCTTCTGCCGGTATCTAAATGTCCTAGAGATCTTTTTGTCAGATGAATTTTTTTTCCAGGAAGCAAAGACTTCTGGGGCAGCGTTGTCCTTCTCATAGGATGTGGGTCTTCTGGAGACTTTGGAGAAACCTGACAGTGTTTAGACTCGTAACCTTAGCAGACAGGCCCCATCTGGACTCTCCTTCTACTTTAGCATGCACTTACCCATCCAAAGTTTCGATCCTCTTTTTGCTTCTCCAGGCATTGTGGCATTTAACACTGTCCATCTGTCTGTCTCCTGCTTACATCAGTAATGAGGAACCTATCTTGCCCTAGAAGCCTGGCCAGAGAGAAGGCTGTATCCTCCTAATTTTGTTCCATTTCACCCTTTAAGAAACTCTGAAGCTGTTACAGCGCCTGTTGAAGTCACCAGGCTGCCGGAAGATCCCTGTGTTGGTGCAGAGCAAGGATGATGTAATTGTAACGGCCTCCAACTTCAGCTCTGAGAGGTAATGGGTAGGGAGCACTCACTTCTGGGCAGGCATAGAGATTGGTTGAAATCAAACATTCTGCTCTCAGGAGTGTTGCTATGGGGCTGTATCAGGTAACTCAGATTCTGAGGTTCTGGCCTCCCTGAGGTTGGAGTCCTAGCTGAGACTTCAGTGTCCTTATCTGTGAAATTGGAATATTACCTTCTCCATAAGGCTCTCATAAATGTTGGAAACGATGTATGTAAAGCATTTAGTACTATGCCTAGCTGCTGTATGATAGATACACAACTATATTTATAACTGTTTTTTTATACTGTTATTTCTCAAAAGTACTCTAATCGTGGATCAGTTTGAGCATTTACATATCAGTGTATCCTTTGATTCTATAAATATTTATTGGATGTTTGTTCTGTGCTGGGCTTTTCATCTAGGCATTGAGGAGTCAGAGTTGCCTTGGGCATAATCCTTGTCCTCAAGGTGGTTGGCTCCTTGGTCAGAGATAACTTCCTGATAATAGTGAATTTTGTTAACTCTGCTCCTTCTCCCAGGGTCTTGGGCTGCTTAGTACAGGACCCAGAGCAGCCTGACTGTGGCTCTGCCCTGATGCTGTCTTCAGTACCACCAGTTGGCCAGCAGAGGGGGTCCATTTCAGCAGGCCACAATTCATTCATTTTGTTGAGGGCCTGTTCCTTGCAGTCCCTATTCTAGGAGCTGTGGGGCATGTATAATTCCTGATTCTGAGGAGTTTGATTAACCATGGATAGGAAATATAGAGGCCATGAGTAGGAAGTAAAGATAACTCTGACAGAAAATCAGATATAGTCATGTGTAACAGAGACACAAAAAGTTCTCCAAAAGTTCAGAGGGAGTCAAGGGTGCTCATCTGGGAAGGGTTCCCTGGAAGAGGTGGCATCTGATTGGAGATGGACTCTGAAGGATGAGAGGATTTGGTAGTTGTAAAAGAGGGAAGGAATTCAGGCAGAAGGATCAGAGTGAACAAGTACATGGGAACAAAAAAGTCCCAAGCTTTAGGAGAAGGGAAGATTCTCCGGTCTGGCTGGAATATAGGAATTTGAGAGAAATAAACTGGCAGAGATGTTGGGAGGAGGGAGTCTGGCTGTCATCTCTGCAGTGGAAAGTCAGTTAAGGATTTAAGCATGTGTGTACTTTAGGAAGAAGAGGCAGTCATGAGCCCCCCCCCCCCCCAACAGGGCAGTGGTGGTGAGACAGGTGGGGACAGATTTCAGAGATAAAACTGAGTAAGACAAGAAGACTTCAGAGCAGGTCTGGACAGGAGATCGTGGGCCGGGCAGAAGGTGGAGCCCTGGGAGCCGGTGAGAGGGTGGTGGGACCCTTAGCAGCAACAGCTGTTTCAGGAGCCCTCCTGCTGCTCCCACCCTATCAGGCAGGAGCTGGCCACCTGAGCTCCTTTCTTCTTTTCTCTCCACTCTCCCCTCACCCACCTCCTTTAGGATGTGCCCAATATTCCAGATCTCCAACGTTACAGGCGAAAACCTAGATCTGCTGAAGATGTTCCTCAACCTCCTGTCACCTCGCACCAGTTACCGGGAGGAAGAACCTGCTGAATTTCAGATTGATGACACCTACTCTGTCCCGGTGAGTGGGCTTTGGTGAACTGAACAGGGTGGGAGGCTGAGTGGTACTTCCGGCAGGACTGTTGGGGTGAGTCTGTGTTTGGGATGGACTTACTGGGCCAGGGTCTTCTCTGTAGGGTGTAGGAACAGTGGTGTCGGGGACAACACTGAGGGGCCTAATCAAGCTGAATGACACACTGCTGCTGGGCCCAGATCCCCTGGGTAACTTCCTGTCCATTGCTGTCAAATCGATCCATCGCAAGCGCATGCCTGTCAAGGAGGTTCGAGGGGGCCAGACGGCCTCTTTCGCACTGAAGAAGGTGAGTATTGATAATACCAAAAACTCCCCTCGGGCTCCACGTTATGCTAGGCCCTGGGCCGTCTCTAGTCCTCACAGCTGCTCTGTAAGACAGGAATTACTGACCTCACTTTTACAGATGAGGAAACTGAGGCTCAGAGAGCCTGAGTGACTTGCCCAGTAAGTGCAGAGCTGGGACTTGAACCCAGACCTACCTGCCTCCTAAGCTCTATTCTTCCACTGAGTGCCCAACCAGGGTACCTTGAGCTCAGAGGTGAGCTCAGCTGGGAGCCTCCTGCTGTGCAGAGGCTCTTTCTACATGGGGCTGTCGGGGTCCCCGCCAAATTACCATTTAGCTTTCTGTCCGCTGGGGATTGGGGTGAGTGCTAGTTCTGGGGTCACCTATCTTTCCCACCATCCCAAAGTAACCAGCAAAGTCAGATTTTCTTTATACTTTCCAACAATCATGTCATGGTGGCCCTATTCCTTCCACCTGAATGCTTGCCTGCCTTTGCCCTGTCACCACCCACTTAATTCTTACCCATCCCACAAGGCCTGGCTGAAATGCCACTTTCTACATGAAGTCTTTCCTGACCCTGGGTAGCAGTGTTGAGGTTTCCCACATGCCACTAAAGTCCGCCTTGGGCTGTCTACTCTAGAAGTCCTGTGGTCCAGTGCAGTGAGAGGGCAAGGCCAAGTTGGGGTGGTCCCAGTTTCCAGAAGGACTCCTGATCCTCCACGACCAAGGGGTGAAGCCAGAAGGCAATATTGTCCCTAAGGTCTGGGATTCCATCTTTTTTTCCAGATCAAGCGCTCATCCATCCGGAAGGGCATGGTGATGGTTTCTCCACGCTTGAATCCCCAAGCATCCTGGGAGTTTGAGGCCGAGATCCTCGTCCTCCATCACCCCACCACAATTAGCCCACGTTACCAGGCCATGGGTAGGTGTCTAAAGGCACTGCCAGCCAGAAGCTGCCTGCTCTAGGTCCTCCCACAAAGTGCTCCAGCAATCCAAACCCCGAAGTTTCAGCTACAGCCAAGAGTCAGGTCTCTGTCCCGTTGAGCGATGCCATCCCCTCTGTTCCACCCACGAGCTGCGGTGTTTATTCAGTCTTGCAAACACAGAGTGCTGGCTCTATACCAGGCTCTGGAGATCCACACCTGCCCTCAAGGACCTCACACTCAGTTCTTCAGTAGACATCTACCAAGCGCTGTTGTGTGCCAGGTAGTGTTGCCAAAGTGCTGGGGACAGAGACAAGATGGCAAGGGCCCTGCTGTCAGGAAGCCCACAGTGCAGAGGAGGCATGCATGCAAACAGAGTGCCCTGTGTTCAGGAACTCAGACTGTGGGTCCAGGGAAAAGTGGGGTCTAACTGGAGGAAAAGATGGGAGAGTATGAGGCAGGATCAAATCCAAGAGCAGGCCTCTGGCACTCAGCCACACTTGGCCCCGCACCGAGGTCTTCAGCCTGCCGCAGCTCCAGCATGTTTCATGCTTTTACTCACTGCCTCCCCTGCCCTGAGGCAACTGGCAGCTCAGGCCTATCCTGACCTCCTGGCTCCCTTGGCAGTGCACTGTGGGAGCATCAGGCAGACGGCCACCATTCTCAGCATGGACAAGGACTGTCTGCGCACCGGGGACAAGGCCACAGTGCACTTCCGCTTCATCAAGACCCCCGAGTACCTGCACATAGACCAGCGGCTGGTGTTCCGGGAAGGCCGCACCAAGGCTGTGGGCACCATCACCAAGGTATGGCCTGGCAGACCACCTTGCCTACCTGCAGGAAGTACGGGGGCCACTCCATTTCTAGACTGTGAGCACAGCAATCCCTTTTTGAGAAGCCCTGTGGAATTTCCCTCACTGCCAGGGGCAGAGGCACCAGTCCCTACCTTGGGAGAGCTGAAACTGCTCTAAGGTGTGGCCTCAGTGCCATCTTCTCTGCTCCCCTGAGAGGCGATGTCCCTAGACCTCCCATCTTTCTGGGCTTTGGTGGTGATCATGGAGGAGAGAAGGTGGGGTTGAAGCATGGCAGTCCTCAGCAGGAAAGGGTGGTGGGAAAGTGTCCAGGCCTAGCCAAGGTCGGCCTCTGAGATGCTGGGCACAGGCTTCGATGACCTGGCTGGGGCAGTGCACTTACAGCAGTGGGTCCAGATGGAATGAGTACTAGACAGTAGTGATGGGCTTGAGTTCCCTGGGGGCTTGAGCTGTCCGTCTCCTGGAGCCAACCTTATGCTCTCTGCAGACTTCATCCATGGCCTTGAGTAGGGGCACTTGATAGAGTGGTTTAACCCCTGCTCCATACAGCCTGTCTGAGATCTTGGAATCAGCCTCAGGCTCACATTTCCTCCAGAATGGCCTTCCTTAGGCCCACCCATGGTGACCTCAGAACTGCAGCGTATGTTGTGGGAGCAGGGAGGGGTCATATCCTTGAAGGCCCACTTGCCTTGGTCTGGCTAAGAGTTTGGCAGGAGCTGCCAGCACATGCTGTAGTGCCCTTAGGGTTGTAGCTGGGCCTCTTCCCTACTTTGTTTGAAATTGAACTTGGGCCACCAGGGAAGGCTCTGAGTCAGTCCTTCCTGGATGGTAGCTCTTAAGATTTCTGATGGCCACACTCCAAATGTTTCCTGCTCCTGAGACACTCGGTCTCTCTGGGAGGCCTGAAGTCAAAACTTGCCCCAGATTCTTGTTACAGGGGCAGCAGGAGATACAGCTTATTCTTTGGGCAGACTGGACCCCAGGCTGGGAGCTGGGCTGAGTAGGAGATGGCTGAGGTTCACAGATTGTCTGTGGGAAGAGCAGCTAGGGTGGGGAACAGGATGGCACCCTCCTGGGCTGGGCTGAGGCAGGTGAGACATCAGCCCGGGCCATGGCAGCCCTGGTACAGTGAGTGGAAAAGAAAACATCTCTGCGTCCACCCCCTGTCATTGTCCTCCTGCCACCCGCCTCACTCAGGACCAGCCAGGCCATGGAGTGAGAGGTCCTGAGACCTCTAGGGGTGGGGGATGGGGGGGTGGGAGAAGCTGAGCCCATATCACTGCCTGCAGCTCCAGTCTCATCCCCACCCCTTGGCTCCTGCAGCTTCTCCAGACCACCAACAACTCCCCAATGAACTCCAAGCCCCAGCAAATTAAAATGCAGTCGACGAAAAAGGGTCCCTTGAGCAAACGAGAAGAGGGGGGCCCCTCTGGAGGGCCAGCAGTAGGGGCACCCCCACCTGGAGATGAAGCTTGCTCTCTAGGGGCTGCACAGCCAGCTGCATCCAGCAGTCTTCAGTCACAGGTGGGTGTGCTTCCCAGGCCGGTCCTGGGCCCCTGACCACCTTGGGCAGGGTTGGGGTGGGAGTGCGGCTGTTTCTCTAGTCAGTGGGGGTGACTCATAGGAGAGCCCAGCCAACCTTTGCTGGCCCGTCACATCTTCCAGTTCATGGACAGGTGTTTACCGCAACTCCTGGCCTGTAAGTGCTAAGTGTGAGCTTTTTGTCTCTTAAGGCAGTGTTTTTCAAACTGAGGTGTGGCCTACATAAAGTCAACTTAATGGGTCCTGACCAACGTTTAGCTTTAATGAAATAGAGTAGAAAATGTCAGTTTCCCTGTCATAGTAAGTATTGTCTGTGAGAGTGCAAGTGTGCACTGCAGCCCTGAAGGTCTGAAAGACACTGCTTTAGAGGGTCCTTCTGGGCCCCTCCCCTGACATGCCACCTCCTGAGGGGTAGGTGACCTTGGGCCCTGTCAGTGTGGCTCTCGCTCAGTACCTCCTGCCAGCTCTGTCCCCCAGAAGTCATCTCCTGGTCCCTGTCACATCAGTCCTTTCCAGAGTCTCTTCATCTGACCCCTCTTTGGAGAAGGAAGCTTCTACCTAGACCTGTCCTTTCTGCTCTCCCTCCCCATCGAGTCTTTCCTTTCACTCCTTCATTCCCTTTCTCTTTCCACCTATCAGCGGTGGCCGATGTTAGCTCCCCCGCTCTCTCTGCTTCTCCACACAGCTCCTCTCACCCCGTTATCACCTGTGAACCACTGCCAGCGACAGAGGTGGGTGGGCACTGGCTCTGCCTGGCAGAGGATCTGACATAGCAGATGACCACTCAGGCCAGGCTGGGACCACACTGCCTGCTCGCTCGTCTCCCGCCCCCACTTCCCGCTGCTCCGGCCTCTCTGCCATCCTGCTCCCTATGGGCACTGCTTCTCAAGCTCCTTCTTCTCTCTTTCAGCCCAAGCCTGGCAGCGGGGGCCGGCGACGGGGGGGCCAGCGTCACAAGGTGAAGTCCCAGGGGGCCTGCATGACTCCTGCCAGTGGCTGCTGAATGTCCCCAGCCCCCCTCCACCACCCAAGGGATCCTCGTGCTCTGGCCACCGCTCCACCAGATGGGCCAGAGCCACTCTGACCGCCTCTCGCTCTCCCCCAGGCCGCAGCTGGACCCTCGTCATTCCCCCCACCCCCGTTTTCCAGGGGGGCTGTAATTTATAAGCTGAGGAAGGTGGTCAGACTTGCAGAGGACTGACCATCTCCCACCCTGTTCCCCGCCTTCTTCCTCACACATTTTTTGTACATCGGGGCCCTTAGTTTTTATTCTTTTTATTATATATCTGTCTCTCTCTCTCTCTCTCTCTAGTGTGCGTGTGGTTGTGTGTGTGGGAGTGTGTGAGGTGCAGAAGTGCGGCCGTTCAGGGCCCCGGCAGTCTTCTTCACCTCCTCCGTGGCTGGCCACCAGCCTCCATGAGCTAGCTGGCTACCTGTCCGTCCGTCTGTCCGTTTCTCTCTGTGAGAACCTTTCAGGGCTGTTGGGAGCTGAAGAGCACCCTCCTTCCCTGTGCTCACTCTCCTCTGCGCCTGGAGCCCCACCTTGGAGCCGGCCTCGGGGCTTCCAGGTGACATGTCTGCTGCTGCCAGAGCAGGGAGCCCTCCCTCTGAGACTTGGGGATTTTAGCAGAGTGGAGAGTGGTGGTTCCTCTTTTCTCTTTCTCTCTCTTGTTCCCCTTAAACCCCAAAAGAGATAATGCCGAAAGCTCTTAAGTTGTAACCTGTAGATGTGTGGAGGGTGTCAGTGATTGGATTGAAGGACCCTCCTTGCCCCTAACTCTGACTGTTGCCACTGACCCAAAGACAGCTGGTGGCTTTTCTTTCCCCTCGGAGACAATCCTTTGTTTGCCTGGCTGGCTGGGGCTACTCTTGCTCTGCTGATTCTGCTGAGCTGCCTCGCCCCAGGGCAGCCTCCTGCTTGAACTTCAACTCTGATTCTTGTTGGGCCTCGGGGCACTGATGACCAGGACTGGGGTCTGTCTGCTCAGGGCTGTGCTCACTAGCACCTCCTTTTGGTAGAGGTGCCAGCTGTTCCTCTGAGCCAGGTGGGGACTGGAGCCCCTCCTTCCCCACATCACCCCAGCATGGCTGCTACAGGAGTAAACAGTGAATGGCCTGAGCCCCAGATTCGGAAGCCTCAATTGAGGGAGGACAGGTAGGAGGTGGTTAAAAAAGACTTCCAGACTGTAAGCCCTCTGGAAGAATCATTGCCTGGGGTGGGGGTAGTGTTGCCCAGGCCAGAGATGGCAACATGGGCCCCAAACCAGTCTGGTCTGCACTGTAGATTGACGCCCTCACTTTAGAGTGGGCTGACGGGCAGAGATGTGTTCTTTCTCTAGCCTCGGCAGACACCCAAATGGCTGGGTCCTTCCTCAGCCTCACCTCCCTTCCGTCCCCAACCCTTCACCATTCTTCCTGCTTCTGGACTGCTGGTCCCCTCTCCTCCCCTCCTAACTATTTCTAGTTACCAGTGACCTGTGGCCATGGACCCACCAGACCAGCACACAAAATAAAAGTTTGTTCCAAGTTGACGGTGTCGTGTTCCCTGCCCAGCCCCTCCAGGTGGAGGTGCTGCCCTGGGGAACTCTTGCTCTGCCTGCCCTAGAGCCTCCAGCTGTGGGCTGGGCCGGGAGGAGCCAGCTTCTCCTGTCAGGCAGGCATGGCTTCAAAACCCAGGCTCCTCTGCCAGCTGTAACACAGGACAAGGTGCCAACATCTGAACCTCAGTTTCCTCATCCACAGCAAGAGGTAGATGCCTACATCAGGTTGTTGTGAGGATCCACTGCGAAAATGTATGTGAGGCCCTGATGTGTCCGGCACATGGGAGGTACCTGGTGAATGGTCACCACACTGCTTATCATCATTGACACCAGCTCCCAACTCCATAGCAGAGGCTGCAACTCGGGGGACAGGCTCAAAAGGAGAAATGTGGCACTGACACGTCTCTGCTGTGTAGCTGGGCTGTGCCAGGCATTTCCTTCACTTCATGTTTTTTGATGCTCACAGCTACCATCTGTGTGGCAGTTGGCGGTAGTTACGTTTTTCTAGTTAAGGAAACTGAAGCTCAGAGGAGCAGCGGAGTGCCCCCAGCCTCTAGCCATTCCCAGTCATCCTCTCCAGCGTGTCCTCTGGCTCTTCCTGGTTCCTTTGTCTACTGGTTCTTTCCCTCTTGCTTTTTGACTCTGGTTCTGCTTACAGGGCTGCTGCCCACCGGTGCCTTCATAGCAGGAGTTCCAGCGTTGAATAACACCCCTGCTCTCTGTCCCTGTGGTGGGTGCTGTGGAATTTGTGTTTCCACAGGATTTGGCCTTGCGGGACCTTGGACCAGGCAGAACTGCATTTTGCCCCTGTGAGCATAACCACTTTCTTTACATTTGGAACCTGTGGCCTACACCCTGGCCCCTCCCTTCAGACACTCAGGAGGTCAGTCTGGATCTCTGTGGTCACCAGGCCCACACCTGCTAGCCAGGGGGCTGACTATGGCATATTATTGTCATTAGCAGGGACTGCAAAGGTCTCATGTGGGTCTCAGCCCTACGAACTATCTATTTGGAATGAAACACCAGCCCTTTTATAGTTGACAAATAAAATTGTTAATCCAATCATCTCAGATGGCAAATCCTGACCCTTCTGTAATGCAGCTAGCATCTGTGGCATCATTTATTCATCCAGGCCCACTGTTCTTGCTTATTGGCCTCCCCAGCATGGAATAAGGTAACAGGAATGGGCTGTGGTGCAGCGGGAAGCACAGGTTTGGTTGGGGTTACGTGGGATGGACCAGAGAAAGGATGGTGTGAGGATTGTGCCATGAGGGGCCCAGAAGATTTGAGCTTGTGCACACGGGCTCCAGAGGGCATGGGCAGAGACCCTGAGCCCTGATGGTATGTGGCAAGTTCCAGGGACTCTTTTACTGGTGCTGTTCACAGGTGCCTCCTTTGTTGAAAAATGGTGCTAAAATGCACTGCAGGCGTTGAGTGTGAACTAGGAGGAGGTGAAGCGAGCAGCAGTTGCTTGTGGGGTGAGCCCTAGGATTAGCTCTTTCCCGGTGCAGAAAGCTGAGGGCTTAAGTTACTGGATTTGTTACTCCACCCAGCACCCTCTCCTGTGGCAGACTATCCCCTAATTCCTCCCTACTGACCTGTTCCTGCCTTTATTTTCTCAGCTGTATGGGGCCCAGCCCTGGGCCAGGTGCCATGGTCAGGAGAGGCGCATTTCAGAGTCCAGTTGGGGAACCACCCCAAGCCCTTCGAGCTGCTCTTTGGAGGCACTGAATCTGGGAAGATATTTGCAGGGAAGGGCCAGGACCTGTTCCCCTAAACTGGCAGGTTCTAGCTCTTCATCCCATCCCAACAAAGGTAAAAGGGACAAGTAAGTGTAATTCCCACAGAGGGGGTTTGCTGCACTGATGGTGGACAAGCTTAGTGGTGAAGTGGTAACTTTTTCTACCTTCTGCTCAAATGGCACTGAGAGGCCCAGGAAGAGCCTTCTGCTTCATAATGGGACATCAGTGATGGCTAATAAAGCCACCTCACTTCTTTCTCTTGTCAACCCTTGAGCCCAGAGTCACGGGAATAGGGCCTGCCTCAGATCCCATCTCAGCTGGGTTTTAGCTGAGAGGCTTTGCTCTCTAAAGTTTAGGAATAAGTCTTTGGGGCATTGTTCTGGCTAAGAATTTATTCTCTTTTCCCCAAGAACAGAGTCCCTGTACAACGGCCAGATAAAACCACACACTCCGTTAATCCTGGGCATAATTTATTTTTTGCATAGGCATAAATTAGAATCTGGAGATTTAAAAAATTAACCAACAGTGCAGCATTTGTGACAGGAGAGCGCAAAACCTGGTTGTCTGGGGGCAGAGGCCAGTGCTGGAGGACCACAGGGTGGCTGGGGAGCCTTGCCTTCATTCCAGCTCCATCCTCCAGGAAGCCATTCAGGGCACCCACCTGCACAGCAGCCTTTCCTGCCCCCTCCCCACAGGCCAGAATGACCCAGAGTTGGAACCAGTGTCCCAAGCCCCTCTTGGCAGCCAGGTTACAAGGAACTGAAATCACCCACTGCCCCACAGAACGGGGCTAGGAATCAAGCCCTTAGCTTTTCAGTTAAAAAAACAGACCTTGAAAAATATATACATAATACATCAGGGACTGCTGGGTCCAAAAGCCCACGTCAGCCCCCACCTTCTTCACCCAGCCCCCCACCCCTGACTGCCTACCCCCCATAGAAAATGAGTCTGAAAGGAAACAGAATTGAGCAAGAGCTGAGAAAGCCCCAACAGGGTGGCTGAGGGTTAGGGGCCTCTTACATCAGGGGCCTGATGAGGGTTAGGGTAGAGCCAACAATGCAGAGTCCAGGGAGTCTCCTGCTCCCTACACTTTTAGCTGACCCCAGATGGCCATGGCCTCAAAGAATGAGGGCTCCCCGCACCCTGGGGGACTGTGGCAAGCTTGCTCTGGGACACTGGCAGGCCCTAGCAGAAATGGGGAGCAGAGTGCCCCAGTCCTAGCATCAGAGAGAAAGCAAGTACTGTCCCAGCAGAAGGGAATCCTATAGGGCTGGCTCCAGCCTCAGCCACACAGGCAGCAGCCCTCAGAAGCTCACAGGAGCCAGACCTTCTAGGGTACAAGAAGCCCCATGGCTCACCTTGACCCAGGACAAATACAGTGTATAGAAGCCCTTCAGGAAACCCATGGACCAAGCTCCCCTAGGTTGCTGGCACTAGCTTTTTGGGGGAGCCCAGCTGCCCTCTCCCAGGAGCTTCCTGCCAGGGTACCAGTCCCAACCTGCACCCTGAGCACCCTCCTCCCAGAGGGTCTCACTTCCCTGCCTAGGGAGGGGGCGCAGCTCAGCTGCCCCAGGCCACAGCCTGGTACCGACGGCTTTGGCACCTGCTTCATTTACAACAGCAGCTCTCTGGATGCTGACCCTCCCCTCGGGCAAGGGGCAAGCAGGTCTCACCCATCTCTGCTGGAACACGTGCACTCATTGTCTCTCCCTGCCTCCATTCCCCGTGACTTGCTACATATATACACCCTCCCAGGAGTAGTGGCCGGTGCCTGGCACGCAGAGAGCAAAGAACGAAGAGAGACACCGGAGCCTGCTGTCCCCACTGAGCTGCCCGCCAGTCAAGAAAAGCCTGCGTGTTCTTTCTCATCTCCGCTGGGCCAAGGGCTCTTCTTTCTTGCTCCTGGAAGTCAGTGTGCTTCAAGCGTGTGGGGGAAGTGGCAGGGGTGCTGCTCACCTACCCCCAGAGAAGGGGGCACGTGCTGAGAGGCGCTGGCCTCCCAGCTGGCCGGCAGCTCAGAGAAGGCTTAGTGGGCGGGTTCCCCGTGCACCCTGAAGCGGTAGATGCAGGTGTACTCGGGGTGGCCCCAGTTAGTCAGGATCCGCAGCTCCACCACCTGGTACGTGGCCATTTGAGGGTCCTGGGTAGAGAAGGCAGGGGTAAGAGTCCTCAGGCCTCACTGACAGACAGCAGACCAGAGGGGAGACAGCCGCACCTAGGCCAGACACACCTCCCGCCCAGGCCGCTGCAGAGAACCGGGCTTCAGACCCTGGAGCAGTTTTCAGCTGGTGGGCCGAGGGGCCCCAGAGGCTTCAAGGGCCACCAACCCATGGAAGGCTGCACTCAAGGTCAGCTCATGGCCACATGAAGATGGCCTTGTAGCTGAGCACCAGCATGATTCATCCCAAACTGGGCTAAATTCACAGGAGCTCATTATTCACAATGAACAGAACTACCTTCATGGAGGGTTTGATAATGTTGATGCTGAAGAAGAATTCCTTTACTCTGAATTAAGCAGAATTATTTTCTCAAGTTCCTACCAGGCCTCTGTCTCCTCTGCTCATTTTCAGCTGAGGGCTGAAATTCCTTGGCCTGGTTGCCAGGCCTGCCTCTCTTCCTGCCTCTGTCCCTTTTCCACCTTACCCAGTTCTTCACACTAGGACTTGCCTGGGTGGCGCTCAGGCCACCTGCCACAGACTCACCTGAGCTGGAGACTGGTAATCTGTGTTTCTAACAAAGGCCTAGAAGACTGATGCCCACTCAGGTTGAGGCAAGAGGCCCCTCTCAGTGCCCCAGCCACACTGTGCTGCCTGATGCCCAGCAGGGCATGCTCCTCAGACACCTGCCCTTTCCAGGCAGCCTTCCCCAACACCCCCATCTGGAAGGGGCCCCTCCCCTGCACTGATGTCTACTTGGGGCACCTCTCCCTCGCCACTTGGACAGCTATCTGTTCTTTACCTTGAGCTGTGGGAAAGCAGGGCTTCTCAGAACCCCCAGTGCCCGGCCTAGGGTAAGTACTCAAGACGTTTGCTGAGCGGATGGGAAAATAAATATGCCCCCTCTGCTAGCAAAATGGAATCCCATACCTGAAAATAAAATGTCTGAATGGGTTCCCCATCCTGGTCATAGGTGAACTGGCCAAGGAGCATCCCCTCCTGCTGCAGGTCTTCATCAAACCCCTGAAAAGAGAGTGAAGAAGGGAGGGAAGATCCTGCTCTTATACGTGGGCCTTGGCCACCAGGGAGGAAGACCCTACCTCCCGATTCCCCCCTGGCCCCCTCCTAGCCGGCAGGGCAGGCACCAGCCTCTGCGGGGACTGCAGGGGCCTGAGCTCTGGACATGGGGCTGTCCTGTGGTCTGTGACAAGTCACTTAATGCCTTAGGCCTCGGTTTCTTCCTCTGCAGCCTGAGGAAATGCCATTTCCCACCTTGGCGCCATCTCTTCCGTATCTGCTCCCTTCCTCCCAGCCAAAGAATGACCCTAACTTTATCCTCAACAGAGACTCCCTGGGTCCTCCTGCAGCCCCTCTGGCCCCCCAGGTGGGATACTCACAAAGACAGCGAAGTCTTTGGGGGCACTGGAGATGGTGCTGTTGGGCGACAAGGACTTGGGTACATGCTCTAAGGTGACAGCAGTGGGGCGGATGCGGGCAGAAAGGCGAACCACAGCAAAGCCCTGGGGACCCTGGAAGGCCCAGCAGTTGCCTGGGTGCACATCTGGCTGGAGAGGAAGAAAGTTGGGTCAACACACAGCAGGTCACAAAGGCAGCCAGCCCTGAGTGCAGCTCTCGCTGACCTGGGAAGGGACAGTCACCCAGGCAACTAGTGCTCAGGGCCCCACTCACGCTGTTGTCCTCACTGGGTGCCTACCTGGAGAATGACTCGGGGAGACTGGGAGTGGTACCACAGGGGGATACCAAAGAGGCTGAGGAGGGCCGTCTTGGTCTCGTAGGTCTCAGAACATCGGGTACTGATAACACTGGCCCCTGAGACAAGAAAGAAAGACAGGGTGGGTGCCTGCGTGGCGAGGGAGACCCCGACAACCGCTTGGCTCGCCAGCTCAGGGAACCCGAACAGGGACTGCTATTGCCCATCTCCTCTTTGAGAGCCAGTCTTCACACCTAACCCAGACCACAGAGCAGCTGTAAGCATCAACTCCTCCCCAGCCAGGGATGGTGCTCAGGACATCCTGAATTCTTCCAGGTTTTCATCTGCCTTTGTTGTGAGTTCTGGGTTGGGTGATTTCTGCTGATCTTAAGCCCTGCCTGCCTAGCACCACGGCTGCCCTGGCAGATGCAGGGGGCCTGCCAGTGTGGGGGAAGGGAGGACAGGTGTACACACCTCCTGATTCCAGAGCATAGTCCACCATCCCGATGCGGTCCTCGCTGTAGCGCTTCAGAGCTTGGTTTACAATGTGGTGCACCTGCTAAAATACAGGCACCCAGAACAGTAGTAGTGGGACTCAGAGACTTTTCCACCCTTGTGCCCCCACTGTTAGGAGCCAGGAACCCATGGACTGAGCCCTCCTATGCCTGCACCATGCTGGTGTCCAGATAATCATGTCACTTACCTAGGCATATGCGCACCTTCCCAAACCAACCCCAAACCAATGTGTGTGTGTCGGGGGGACAGATTATCCATCGGGGGCAGTCCAGGGACATACAGTCCTCACCTCCTCTGTCACCCCAATCACGCCTTCCTTCTGCAGTGTCAGCCCCAGGCTGGCCACGGCCTCCCTCGCCGACTTGCCCTGCATCTCGGCCACGTGGGCGAGGACCTTGCTCTCCAGCTCCTGCAACTGAGCTTGCATCTCCTCTCGCTGAAGGAGCCCCGTACGGGTTCCCCCACCTCGGAGAAGGAACTGGCTGATCCAGGCAGGGAACTGAGACTCCACCTAGGCACCAAAAAAAGGTCTCACTCTGGGAGGCTCACAGGGACAGTGGAAGCTGCCATGGCACAGCCCTGGCCAGGGTGAGGTGGTGCTAGGCTTGGGTAGAGGGCACAGGGAACCCGCACCCTGCTGCAAGGGGAGAGCCCGCGCATGCCTGCTCAGGCCACAAGGATGCGAGTTATGAACCTTCCACGTAATCAATGAGAAAACAGGCAGAACTTCTGTCAAAGAAAGCCAGCAGCTGTGCTAAGTCCAAAGTGGGGGCTTGTGGGACTAAGGCTACAGGGGCAAGAGGCTCTCTGCTGTGCAGACTCCCAGGACTGTCTCAGAGGAGGGGTGTTCAGCAGGGGACTTGGATGGTTCCAACTCACGTCGTCCCGCACAGCCTGGAGCTGCTGGGGCAGCAGGCCCACTTGGTCCTCCACCGATCTCTGCTTCAGGGTCAGGGCTGCCAGCTCCTGCCGCAGGCCTGCCAGCTGGCTCTCCAGCCGCCCGAGCTCCTTCATAGCGCTCTCCTGGAAGGACTCCTGGGTCATCCTACTCCCAAAGAGAGAAGAGTAAGCCTTGGATCTCCGGTGAGGGTAAGGCTATGCTGGGGAAACAAGAGGATCCCCTATTGGCACCTGATATAAGTGCTTGCCCACCACCCACTGGGGAGGGCAAGGCCTGCTCTTGGAAGTTCTGGCTGTAGAATGCAGCTCTGGTGCCTGTGACTTGGCTTGCCTGTCCCAAGGAGCGAATTCTTATCCCATTCCCTTTCTAAGCCCAGACCCACAATTCACTCTGCCTTAGCTCTCACACCCTCCACAAGTACAGACGTCTGGGGCGTGGGAAGACAGCCTGCACGAGGCTGTACAGAGAAGACAGTATGCCCATCAGAGAACCCGTGAATCCCAATCCTGCAGTGCCTTAGCCCCCGCCCCACCTCCACTGCATCTCAAGGACGGACTCTGAGCAGGGGGCCTGAGCTAGTTTTCAGCCACCTCCCTCTCTGCTTCAAGCACAGTCAGAACTCTGCTGTGGGGCTCTGCTCCCCAAGTCCTGTCAGGGGGTGGGGGTGGGAAGGAGCAGGCCTAGGCTAGATGGCAGTGCCTGTTACCTTTGCCACTCGGACTTCAGCTGCTGGAGTCGAGCCTCAGACTCCTATAAGCGGGAAGAAGGGACCAATACAAGAAACGTCAGGCTCACAGCAATCAGTCTCCCAGAGCAGGGACTGTTCCCTGTGGGGTCTTTGTTTAACCACATCCCCATCCCGGGCCTCCCGACTGTTCCAGCAAGCATGACACTGACCTCCTGAGTGAGGTCCTTACAGGAGTCTCACCCTGCATCTGTGGCACTTAGGCGCTCACCAGTTCACCCATTCACTCAGCACGTTACACACAACACAACAGGCCGCTTGAAAGTAGCCCTTCCTGTCCTCAAGCGCACTCCCAGGGCATCCCCGCAGAGTGTTCCAGCCCAGGTGGATTCAGTTTAAGCAGAAGTCAGGAGGCTACATGCTCTTCTCCTCATTCTGCATCTAATCAGGCCCTTCGGGACCCAGCTGTCTCTCTCAGCCCGAGAACAGACAATGAACTGATCAGGCCCCACTGTAGGCCCCAAGTGCCCACAAGCCCACCAACCTGGGAGGCCTGGACAATCTTCTTGAAGAGGTCCTCTGAGTCTTGTTGATGCTCTGCCCTCAGGGTGACCAGTTCTTCCTACCAGGCATAGGAGAGAGGCTGAGGGTTTTACGAGTTGTGCTCAGAGAACTGCTTACAACCAGTAAGTGGTGTAACTAGAATTCGAACCAGGCCTGTTTGACTGCAAACTTCAGCTCACAGCCTTTCTGCTGCAGTGCTTCTTGGAAACATGCAAGACTCCTCTTGATCTTTACCACACACCTACATGGTGTGCCACACCCACGTGGGCCTCGTGCCAGGTACCCTGCACCCTCGTGTCCTCACAACCAGGGGCGGGCAGACAGGAGAGTCTCCATTTTAAAGAGGAAACTAAGGCTTAGAGAAGGTGAGTAACTGTCAAGGGGCAGAGCTGTCTGACCCCGAATGACACACTGCTGTCTCCCTCGTGTCAGGGTGGGCAGGGCCTCGCCTCCTCCACCCCACACAGCCAGGGTGTCGCCCAGCTCCTCTCTCCCACCTGGATCCGAGCAGCGGTGTCCCTGCGGAAGTCCTCCTTCAGGGCAGCCTCTCGGCGGCTGACCAGCCCCTCCAAAAGCGCCAGGGTGTCCTCGTGGCTCAGGCCGCCGCTGCCTCCCTGGCCCCCTGCCCCTTGCCGCAGCTCCAAGCGTTCCAGCCGCAGGGCCTCCTTCTGCCAGCTGGAGGAAAACTCGGCAGCAAGATCTTCCAGGCGCCGCTCCAGAGAGTGTACCCGGGACAGAATGCGCTGCTCAGCCTGGCAGGGCGGGGAGGGAAGAGCCACAGAGGTGAGGGACTTATGACAACAGTGCTGCCTGAAGAGAATCCCAGAAATACCCAAATGAAATTATGAAAGTCTGTCAAATATCGATTAAAAGGCAGGAGTCTACTGAATGCAGAGGCTGGGCTTAAGATATGTTCATTTTTTTACTTCCCCCATTTTACAAGATAAAGTAGTCCTGAAATTGAATTGCAGTTGATATCTTTACTAATGCTCAAAAAAGGAAAAGTTAAAGATGACAACATGTCATTGTTTTGTAAAATACAAAGTAAATTTGGGAAAGTAAAATCCACCAAAATAAATGGTTAAAAACGTGATACCACACTGAATTCAGCGGGATGCAAGCAAAGTTCAAACACTTACAAATAGGGAACACTGAGTTTTACACTTTTTTCTGGACCCCAGGACCTGCACACACACATTCTCGTTGTGTGCTCATCACCCTCCACCAGACCACAGGCACGGCCTGGGCCTGACCCATCTTTAGCCTCTGCAGGTTGCAAAAATGGCCACTCCCCGCGTCTGTGCCCTCTGCAATGCAGCCTTGCAGAGGTGGAGTTTTTCCTTGTCTGTGAATCTGGCCTGGCTCTGAGGTTTGCTTCAACCAACAGAACATGGCAGAAGTGACAGTGTGCTGGTTCTGAATCTGGGCCTCAAGGTCTGGCCCGATTCTGCTTTCTTGAAACCCTGCCCCACCGCTGAGAACAAGCCCAGGCTAGCCTGCTGGACAGCCAAGGTGCATGGAGAAGATGGCCCGCCTAGGCAAGGCCTAGGCCAGCCCGCACCTGCTGACCCACCAGTCAGCCGCAGACACACGAAGGGGCCCAGCCAAGATCAGCTGTCCTTGCTCAGACCATAAGAGCCACCCAGAGGACCTGCAGACTCATGAGCTACTCCAATGCTGGTACTTTAAAGGCACTGATTTGGGGGGGGGGGTGTATCTGGTGGTAACAGGTAACAGACCAGGACATTACCTGACTCATGGAAGGTGCTCAGTAAATCCCTGTGAAATTCTATTGAAAAGGAACAAAGTAGACAAGATGATTTGTCTGATTCTTTTTCCTTCTGTTTTCTGTGTTTAAGATGGCAAATAACTTTTGGACAGTTTTGAGTCATATTTAAGTGCAGACAAAACATCCCCCCGACACCTGCATCCCAAACAGTAGAAAAAGGGGTATCCTGGGAGACGAGGCAGCACCTCTCCAGCTGTGTGTAAGGAGTATGGGCAGGGACTGCGATGGTACCTACATTGTGAGGGGCAGCCTGCGACCTAAGATGCTCACCTGGAAATGTGGGGACGAGTCTCTGGACCCCCACACCTCATGCTGCCCACTGCTGCCCTTCGCGGCCCACCAGGAAACCAGGGCGGGGTGGAACGTCTGCAGCCCGTAGGGGTAGAAATGCCACGCTCCTGCAAACGGAGGATAGGATGGTTACCCAGGCCCCGGGCCACAAGCAAGGAGGTGCGCAAGGGCAAGGACCACAGCCTAATCAGCAGCGCATCTGCAAGATGCTCTACATTGTTCCCACCTCTATCACTGAACTTCCACACTTTTTACATAGTTGTAATTATTGTTCATATGTGTTCAACTTTTGATTTGATAATTTCATGTGAGTTTCACAATTTCATGAGTTGCCCCTATGCCCCCCAGGCTCAATTTTACCAATTTACAATTAAAGACCATGCTTTATTTTTTTTTAAGAGTTGGTTTTATGGGTTTAGCATCTACTCAAGTTGTATTTCTTTAATTATACTAAGGTAGAACATTTTTCCAAGTGTGGATTTCCTTTCTGTTTCCTGTTACAAGAACAGTGTGTTCATATCCAGTGGAAACTGGGCACTGCCCTTAAAATAATAATGATCCTTTATAATCTTATAGCGTTTTGTTCAGGAAGCATGTTCCCATGTGTTATTTCAGTTTATTTCACCATCCCCTTGTGGGATTGGTGGAGCCAAGTTCGTGATGGTGTCACAAGGAGATGCACAGGGAAAATCTGAAAGGCACAGGGGTGGAGTGACCAGCTCAGGGAGAACAGTAAGTGTGGGCCCGTCCAGAGGGTCTGACTCAAAGTCTGGTAGTCATGTGCTTCCTGTTGCACCTGCTGGAGGCAGACAATGTAGAGCATCTTGTAGATGACAGGCATCTTAGTGCCAAAAGGGGCTCTTACTTCTTTTTACTACTTCATTGTCTTGATCTTAAACATAGCTGAAGACTGAACTTGATGTAACAATTATTCACTCACCCAGACTACGTCCTGATTTGGAATGGAGGAAAATGACTACTAATCATAACAGTGTCAGAGTCCCTGCTTTTTACCCTAATACGCCTGTACTAGGGCATGTTCCAGCCCTGGGGGCTCCAAGGATGCTTGAGACATGTCAGGCAGTCTGGCATAGCAGCCCAAACCAAGGACAAAATCAGTGGATTGGGGCACTTCCCCTTCCACCCACCGGACATCCTGAGAATGTGGCAGCACTGGCCAGCGGAGGACACAGGAGAGGCAGACAGGATGCTGCCCAGGCTGGATCCAACCCCCCTCACCCTGCCTCCTTCCCTTTTTTGTAGGCAATCACTATCCCTCAAGGTTTCACACTTCTGCTCTGTACCAGCCTCGGCCCACACTCTGTCCTGCCCCTCTAGCTCGCCAGCCCATCTCTACAAGCTCTCACCCAACCCCTTCCTGTGACAGCGGGCAAGCTCACCATAGGTCAGGCCAGTCAGCAGCAGCAGCAGCAAGAGGAACCACAGGAACGTCTTCAGGGATGAGAAACGCCTGGACCACAGGAGGGGAGAGAGAGGAGGTGGAGGTGTCAGGAGGGCGCCAGGGCCTCTCTGTGCCTCCAGGAGGTTCTTTGAGACTTTTTCCTGAGTGCTGAACTAGCCTAGGAGGGAATGCCCTCAAGCCTCTGTCTTGCCAGGGCCAGATTAGATGCTTCAGGGCTTTACCTGAAGGGCTTGCTTGGAGTGATGGGGACAATTCTCACTCTGTGAATTTTATTGATTGTATTAAAAATAAAAACTGAGGCCTTTGAATAACCTAAAACTTTCACATATAAGAGGTCCTCTAAGCAAGCAAATATTTAAAAAAAACCCAAAAAACCCCACGGAACTCCTTAAACAAACAATGTTTTCTTTTAGAAAAATGAGGACCCTTTTCTGGTGACATGAATCCGTCCTTGCCCCTCTTCTCAACATAGCTAGCTGCCCACTACAACCAGGATTATGGCCAGAGGGACCCTGACTTCCTGGCTGTTTTCTTTCCTCTGCCCAAGGGTCAGTCCCCAAATTCTGGTTCTGCCAGGTCAGGGACCTGGGGAGCAAACCTAAAGTATCCTCAGGCAAAACCTGTTCATGGTTTCTGTACACGATGTGCTGAACACCAGGAGTCTAGATCACCACGGCCAATTGGGAAGCTGAACGTTCTGGGAAACACACTGGCTGCCTAGAGCCTCAGGCCTGGCCAGCAGGAGGAGGGCCAGGCTCGTCTGAGACTCAGAAGTGGCTGGGCTGGCATTTAGCAGGAAGTGCTCAGGAAGAAATCAGAACCTGTGTTCCAGAATACTCCCTGCAGAGCTGTCAATTCAAGGAGCAAAACCTGACTCTGAGTTCCAGCCTGTCAGGCAGGGAGGGGCTCTGCACCCACTCCACACTCACTAGTAAAAGGTGCAAGTTAACTGGGAAAAACCTTCAGAGAAACAACCACATTCCAGTTTAGATGCTTCGTCGGCCCCTTCTGTCCTGGGGCCTTCTGATTCCCTCTCAGTCTTGCTCACCTGGTTAAAACGAAGACATCAAGGAGGGAGGCAGCTGTCGTGAGGCGGTACCAAGTGGTGCCAATCCACCAGTAGAGGAGTCCGAAGAGCCGGCCTGGAAGAGGGCCCGTTGAGCCTAAGTGCCACCCTGAGCCATCGGCCCGTGTGTCCCCACCTGCAGCCCTCCCTGCCCCTACCCTGGCCCTGACTGCCAGTGCGCCTGTGTCCTGTTCTCCGATACCCAGTTCTTATAATCCCACCTGCCCACTCTGCCAATGCCCTCCATCCAGCTTCCAAATGAGGGTGCTCCCAAGGCTCCTAGCTCCCAGTGATTACTCTAGAAGGAGCTTTCCCCCACGGTCCTACAGTCCCTTTGTAATGGGCTGGATGCCTGACTGCAGAGAGATGGGAGCAAGAGGCTGCCAGAGAGAGTGGAAACACGTGCCCAGAGCAGCCAGCACCCACCTGGAGAAGTGACCACCATCCAGAAAAAAGAGGCCACCTGAGACACAGCGTTTCGGAGCCGTGAACCTGAACCCCGCTGGTCTGTCTCTGAGTAACCTGCAGGGAAGGAGAGGGAACCAGCTCAGCTTGTCCTCACTCTTAAGAGCCCTGGGACATGGAGACTGTCACTTGTCTTCCCCTTTAGACTGTGAGCTGAGACCCTGTGTCACTCTCCTTTGAGCCCCCAAATGATACAGGCTGGCAGCTAGCAGGTTAGTAAACGCTGGCAGAATGAAGTGCCAGGCTTCTGACATTTTATTTCCCTTGAAGTCTGTGTCTGCTTCCCTCTCCTCGCCAGCAATCTTCAAACCACTGATCAGAACTGGACTAGGGGATCAAGCACCTCCTACATGTGAAATCCCACATTAAAACCCTTTCTGGGAATGAGTGAAACAAGGGAATTGGCCACAGGCTGCTCAGGCCATGTGGGGCCAGGGCAATCTCAGCCCAGTGTATTGAGGGCCACTCAGGCCTGGGCTCAGGGTACCATGGTGGCATAGCAAGGATGCCCAGCCAAATACTGGGCTCTCCCAAGCTGTCAGGGGTGCCTTTCCTGGCTTCCCATCACCTCCCCAGCAGCCCGGGAACCTGGTGGAGCATCTCCCTGAGGCTAGGGAGGGAGGGCGTCCCCTACCTACGTAGTCATCCTCGGAAGAGTAGCCCGAGGAAGACCCGAGGAAGTCCTCAGAGAGCTTGTTCTCAGGGAGCCCGTTGATTTTGCTGCTCTCAGTGCCACCTGTGCCTCGCCTCCTTCTCACCCGCAGGTCCTCACCTGCAGAGGGAAGAATGTGGGGTTCTCCTGGGGCTGAGATGCCCTGAGGAGGGTGTTCCAGAGGGACTTATGGGGACACCCTGGGGAGCAACTCTGATAAGCAGATGGACTCTGCTCTTAGCCCCTCCCGAGCTCTCTGGGTCCAAAGGAAGGTGAGGTGGGACTGGTCCCTTTAAGATGATAAAGTGGCTATTTTATCATCTTAAAGGGCCTGGGAGTTCAGACACTAGGCTGCTCTTCCAAGGGTTTCCAAAGACAGGGAGCCCCACTTCTGGCCCAGCAGTGGTTTGAAAATTTCCCCGGGGGAGACTTTTGGGCCATAAATTTCCAGAGGAAGCAGAGAAAGCAAAGGCCTTGGAGAAAGGTGGTGGACACTCACTCCAGTAGGAGTCCCCATGCAGCTGGTCGTCCAGGATGGAGTTCCTAGTGAGGGAGGCGGCGAGGGCGGCGGCCCGGGGGCTGCCTATGTAGGACTCCCTGACCACAGACTCGCTGTAGTAGGAGGTGTGTGCGTCGGAGGAAGGGCCCAGCTGCGGTGCTGGGGAGAGGCGCTTCATGTTGCTGGACTTCCTCTTCAACGTCCTGTGGGATATCAGCCAGGAAGAGGGGAGGTGGGAGCAGGCAGGTGAGCCTGGCTGGGAATGGGAAAGCGGCTGCTCTGCCCTCCTCTGGTGAGTGGGTCGGCCCTGTTGCTGGGCAACTAACAACTTCCACCTGCTGACTGTCTAGTCCGCAAAGCAGGTACTTTCTCTGCTCCCACTATCTCTATATCTCACAAGCAGTTAGGTGACATCATCAGTAAGTGATGGAGCCAGGATTCAAATCCAGGTCTCTAACTTCAAAGCCAAAGTGTTCTCTCATGCTTCCTAATGGATTAGTAATTTCTACAACCCACTGAAAACCCAGGCAAATCCGACCCAGCCTCCTAGTGCTAGTCAAAGCCTCAGGCGCTTGCCATCCGGGCCTCCTGGCTGCAAGCAGAGCAGGCTGAGGCGGGGGCCTGCCTTAGCTCGTGTCCCAGTGCCCCTCGGACTTGCTCCTCTCCTCAGCTGCTTCGCTGGCCCTACCGAGGCCCTATAGATGGTGTGACACATGGGTGTGGGGCTGGGAGGATAGCCAGACTGGCACACCCATCCATCCACAGCAGAAGGGGTTCCTGTGAGCCCGGCTCTCTGTTCTGGGGTTTCCGGACTGGCTTATTCTTGAAGCTGCCTCTCCCCACTTCCTGTTCTCTGAACACGAGGGCAGCAGCCTGGCTCATAGTACGGGGAGAGGACACAGCCGTGAGCCCTGGCATCCCCATAGGTGTGCATGTCCCTCGGACTGGACATGGATGTCTGACCTCTGCCCACAAAGGCTGCAAGAGGAAGAGGTTATGCAGTAAACCGCCCAAGCCACATGCTGTGTGGTCAGAGTGATCCATGGTTGGGGGCGGGGCAGCCCTACCTGAGAGGGCTGTCTTTAAACGCAGTGCTCTGGCTCCCCATCACCGAGCTCCCTCCACTGCTGCTGCTGCCGTCATCGTCACCCTGGGAGTAGCGCGTGAGGCGCTGGCTTCGTCGAGACATGATGAGGTGGGATGAGGACCCTGCCCCTGAAGAAGTCTTGGGAGAGAAAGGAGGCCAC
Source organism: Camelus dromedarius (assembly GCF_036321535.1). Lineage (NCBI taxonomy): Eukaryota > Metazoa > Chordata > Mammalia > Artiodactyla > Camelidae > Camelus > Camelus dromedarius. The sequence goes on along the minus strand of NC_087446.1, from coordinate 8,346,113 downwards.
ATGAGGCTTGGGGCTGTTCTCAGCCCCTCCCCAGGGGAGGAGAGACAAGGCACTGGACCCCAGCAAACAGACCACCTCCTGTATGTTCAACAAAAACAGCCCGAGATGTGGGTGAGATGGGGCATCAATTAAGCATCCCAGGTACCCGGCTGCTTACATACCCATTTCTGATCCTTATGACCAAGGGAGCAAGGGAGGTGTCACTACTCTCATCGTGCAAGGGGGGAAACTGAGACACTAAGGTGATCAGTAACCTGCCCACAGCCATCCAGCCTGTAAGTGACAGAGTCAGGGTTTGAGCTCAGATCTGACAGGCAGCAGGGCCTGGGCCTTTCCACTCTACCAAAAAGTTTTCAAGTTGTTTCCGGAGTGTGTTGTTGTGTCTCCAACTAGAGTCTTTTATAGCCTCCAATATGTTCAGAACAGGCTGCAGACAGAGTTGTTACACAACAAATACTTGTTAACAAACTAACAAAATAGTCAAGTGGAGCAGCAGTATGAGTGTGGGATTACGGTCAATCTCTTCCAACCACATCAGTCACTACGTGGGTGGGAAACCAAGGCTCTGGAATTGATAACAAGGACTCAAAGGAGGCCAAGGCGAAAAGATCTGGTAAAGCGCGGCATTCTACAACTCGAGGAGGATTCATAAACTTTTCAGCTCTAGAAACCCAAATTCAAAATCTCGAAGACCAGCGTGAGCAGTGTGAACACGTTGCCTTTGCTGGCCTGTATCACAAAGTAACTGTTTCACTTCAGCTGGCTCAGGAGTCCCTAGTACTTGCAACTTGTTATCACACCTAATATTCCTGGTTGATACTTAAATGACTAGTTCTCTGGGTTGTGCGGTGGCCATAGGCTCTAATACATCCCAATTCAGACTACAGAAACCAGAAGATCTGGTTAGTCCAGCTGAGGAATTCTAGAAAGTCCTCTTCTGCAAAACAAGCTGCCTCATGTCTTGGTCTTATTGGTGTCTTCACAGGTAGGAGGCCCACCTGGCATCCTGCCCTAGTTTTAGGTGATATTGATAGTAGCCACAGCAGGGTCTGGGTCTGGGTCTGGGTCTGGGTCTTTTTCTAGATTCCACTCCTTATAAGGTAATTCCACCCCCACTACTGCCCTCCCCACCTGAAAGCTCCAGAGGCCCACACAGGCTCCTCCTCTTAAGCCCTGCCCTGCTGAAGTTGAAGCTTTTGCCCCGGAGTAGGAACAAAGCAGTGTGTTTCTACAGAACTCAAGCTGCCGCTGGCAAAAATATAAATAAATATTCAGATGGAGGTGTGTGTTTGTGTGTGGAAGGGGGAAGGGGTGCTGAAAACCGCCAGCAGTCTGCCTCCACCCTCCCAGGGGTGCCTTTTAGTCTTTCCCGTACAGTCGGCTATCACAAAACTGTTTATCACTGAGTCTGGGTTTCACAAAATGCAGGTCAAGGTCCATCCTCCAAAACAAAACAAGACGTGAGCCTATAGGAGAGTCAGAATAAACCCCCCCCCACCTCACACACAAATACAGTCAGTTAAGAAACCCTCAAATAAAACATCCCTCCCGACGAGTGAGCTGAACCACATCCTTTTCTTAGCTCCATCTTTCCGCGCCCCCGTCACAAACTTTTACGGCAGTATCCATCCAGTCTTCAGACTTAATCTAGATCCTGGGCGTCCTCCGCAGGACGTTTTCGCACTTTATTCCCTCGTGGGACCTGTAAAAATCTCCAGGTGCTATCTCCATTCTCCCTTCATTTCCTACTGGCTGAACCTGCGGAGGTTATTTACCAACCACGCGCCTGCCCTGCCTCTCGCTCTAAGTCACACCCCCGCCCCCTATTTGTTTTGTTTGGCTGCTGCTTCTTCTTTTCAGAACTGAACAAAATGGTCCTTCCTCCTATTCCCAGAGTTCTGACAGGCGGCGGCAGGAGCAGAGAACTGCCTGCCCCTGGAAACTGCCTGACTGGCACGGAAACGCAGGCACTGCCCTGAGCCAGTTTGGGACAGCGGGGCCTTCTCTCCCCTCCTGCCGGGGAGGTTCGGCCCGGGGAAGTCCCGCCTGGAGACATCCGCCCTCCGGACTGACCAGTGGGACCGGGAGTTGCCGATGAGTCAGGGCGGCCTTTGCATAGTGCTGACCCTTCCCGATCGGCCCAGGGGCGTGCGCCGGGCGGGGCTGGAGCCCGGCCCAGCTTGGCCCGGAGACGAAGAACCAGGCCTGGGCAGTTTGGCTCTGGCCGGTGCCGCCCAACGATGACCCCGGGGTCAGGCCGGGTCCTGGACCCGAGGGGAGGCGGACGAGGCCAGCCCACCACCCTCGCCCCGTGCGTCCGCCCGCCAGAGGCCCACGGCCGGCTGTTACCTGCTGCCGCCGCTGCTCGGGGAAGGGCCGGGAACGTCGGAGGCCCGCCGCGTCGCCCAGGCGCCCCCCCCCTTACCGCGTCAGAGTCCGGGGACCAGCGCTCGGCGCGGGGGTCCGGGGCAAGCTGGGAGCGGCGACGCTGGACAAGGCGGGCAGGCGGGCGGACGGACAATACGGCCCGCGCAGAACGGCGCTGCGCGAGTGGGGCCAGGCGGCGCGCTCGTGGCCAAGTGTGTATGTGTGTGCCTGTCAGTCAACGCTGACAGGCCGCAGCCCATTGGCCAGGCCCCTCCCCGCGTCACCGCCCACTGTCGCCGCCCATTGGACGATTTGAACACAAAGGCCCCCGGCTCGCCCCGCCCGCCGCGTGGGCCCCGCAAGCGGGGCGCGGCCAGGCGAGAGTCTGCTCGTGGGAGGTGCGGGCGTGGGAGCGACACCTGGCTGCGGGAGGACTCCACTGGGGTCTGCCAGCAGGGGCTCGGCCGGGCCTGACTGCGCACTTGATTCCGGAGCTGGTGGCTCAAAACACCTGAGCCGTCTACTAGCGCTGCCTCGTGAGCCTCCCCCCACTCACGGCCTTCTGGGTTCCAGCGCTCAGCAAGCTGACTCCACAGGGCCGGGGTGCCAGGACCCTAAAGGCACTATGGTTGGGGGCACAGCCTCCCCGAGGATGGCCCAAGGGAATAAGGAGGCTGATGACCCCTGGCCTAGGGCCCACTGGGAGGGGTAGCACCTAGTTGGCCCTTACTGAACCCTCAAATGATTGTTGGAGGCACAAGTGTTCTTTTGGGCATTTCTACACTTTTTTTTTTTTTTTTTACAATAAATAAACGGGTTCATAGAGTTTTTAAGTGATTTGCTTAAAGTCACACAGTTAAAGAGGCAAAATTGAAATTAGAAGATTCTCTCTACACCCAAGCCTGAGTGTTTTCCATTTCAAGGTTGACTTGGGGATTCCAGATCAGGCAGAAGGCTCTGCCGCTTCCCAGTCTGACCCCAGGGCCCCCAAATTTCAGGGCAGAAGCTTTTATGGGTTTTAAGGAGGAAGCATGCCACAGTTGGCGCCGAGAAGGTGAGGATGGCTACCTGTTCCTCTGCCTTTCTCAGATCTGCATGTGGAATGAGCGCTGAATACTAAATGAAGAAAATGCTGCCTGACTCCAAGGGTCCCTGCCCTGGCTCCCCACTGACCAACTCTACAGATGCAGAGAAAGGGCCCAGCTTGGGAGGAGTTACTTCCTGTGCAAGCTCTTGTAAGGGAGAAGTGTCGTTATTTCACTTTTAAAGTGCCAAGAGGAAGAGACTAGAAACGACAAAACCACTGAGACCGGACAGGAAGGTGCTGGGGTAGGAGAGTGAAGAAATGTGAAGCCCTTATGCTAAGTCCACTCCAGACAAAAACAACCCACCTTCCCTCGGCCTGCATTGCCCCACCTGGAAAAGAGGGGCCTCACCTGCACTCACAGCATCTTGAAGACAACAGTGCTTGCTTCTGGGGTTAGACTGCATACGAGCTCCCTGAGGACAAGGGCCGGCACTTCAGAACCTGGCACAGGGCCTGGATCATGTCTGAGCATCTGCTGAACGTGGAATGAGTGAAATAAGAATTCAAATCAGATTTAGAGTCAGTGTCCAGGTAGGGAGGGGCCTTATCTTGACACCTTCTTCTCCTCGGTGCTTAACTCCCTGGTTCTGTCCTCGCCAGTTCCAGGGGAGTCTCCACATCCCGCCACCTGCACTGCAGAGCCGGCTTCACTCCTCTCTGAGGACCTTTCCCAGGATGTGCTGGTTTGTAAAGCAAGAGGCTGCGTGCCTTCCACTGGTTTCAGGCAAGGGCCAGGCCCACAGGCTGGCTGGAGGCAGCCCTCTAGTAAACTGTGTTGCTTCTGTGGGCCTGTAGTAAGTGAATTATTAGCCCCAAAGATGTTAGGTCCTAATCCCTGGAAGCAGTGAATGTTACTGGACATGGAAAGTCTTTGCAGATGTGATTGAATGAAGGATTTTGAGATGGGGAGGTTATCCTGGATTATCGGGGTGGGCTCTAAATGTAATATCACCAGTGTCCTTATAAGAGACAGAGGAAGGAGCAAAGGGACTGACCGCAGAGTGTGTGGCCATGAGACCCGGAATGCTGGCAGCCACCAGAAGCTGGGAAAAGCCAGGAACGGCTTCTTCCCTAGAGACTCTCTAGAAAGCAGGGCCCTGCTGACACTTTGATTTTGGCCCAGTGATTTTGATTTTGGACTTGTGGTCTTCTAAAGTGTAAGAGAATAAATATCTCTTGCTTTAAGTCACCAAATTTGTGGTAACTTGTTACAGCAGCCACATAGGGTCTGTCATAAGGGCCCCTGGGAAATTCCTGGCCTAGTTGTTCAAGGCTCCCACACTTGTGCCAAGCCCCTCCCTCTTTCTGGACCATCCTCTCTGACAGCACCTGTCAGCCGAGTGTGTTCACACAGCCCTGCCTCCCCGTCTCTGCTGCCCCGGCCTCTCTGCCATCTTCTCCCTCAGCAGGGCTCGGTCCTTCCAGACTCCGCTGTCTGTCCGGCAGCTGTTCATTTGTCTAGTCTTTTCCTGTCACCCCTCTTCTCTTTTTCACTGCTCGGTTCTTACCACTCCTTTCTCCCATCATCATTTCATAAACAGTGGCAGGGTGGAGGTGGCCAGCTTGGCCCTGGCTGGAACAGGGTCCTGGTGGCTGACAATGTGGCCACTGCTGTGGGGCCACAGGATGCCTTTCTCCGTTGCCAGGCCCTTTTGCCTTGGGGACCCCTTCCTTCATAAAAAAGATTTAAAATTATCTTCTACCACCACATTGGTAGAAAGACGACTATTATCTAGGCTTGATTCATGAGTAAGTGTTCATCATTATTATACTTAATTTTTCTTCCAGTTTTTCTTCTTCTTCCAGTTTTAAAAGAAATGAAAAGATTTCCAGGGGCCCCCAAAGCATCCTGCATCCTGGGCGTCATGCCTGCCCTGCTTCATGGAGAAGTTGGCTCTGCACTGGGAATGCTGAGGAACAGCTCAGTGAGAGGAGCCTCAGCTGGCTCCTGCCCCAGCGCCTGCTTGCCAGGGGACCAACCCGAGTGCTTTGGGGCCACAGAACCCCCCCCACACACACACACAGATCCAGAGCAGCAGCAGCCCTGAGAGGTCCCGCATCAGCGTGGGCTGCGGTGAAAAGCAAGGAGGATGCAGAATCTGTGGCCCCGGGTCTAGGCCGGGGCACCACTGGCTTGCTCTGTGACCTGCTCTGTGAGCCACTGCACCTCTCATTTGTAAAATGCGAATAATAACAACTGTCCTGTCTGTCACGCAACTGGCTGTGTGACGGTCAACTCGACAAGGCTTCTTGGCCTGTTTCCTCGGTGACGTCAAGTGAGGGGCGGAGCTGCTTCAGCACAAAGGGCTTGTGCCACCTGTGGTCTTCAGAAGGGAGAAGGGTTTATTTTGGCCTTGGAGGCGAGTCAGGTAGCTTCCAGAGACCAGACTTCCCCATTCCCCCCCACGTGGTGGTGGAATGAGCCGTGTCCTGTCTGCCTCCCCCATGACTCCGAATACTTGTGCCCGGACCCACCCTACTAGTGCTCAGAATGCTTGTGTCAAATGCACACCTAGTAGGCACGTCTAGCCACTTCCCTGCAGCCAAGGCCACATCTGTATCTTCCTCCTGGCTGTCTGTGCCCATCAGCTGCCAGGGTGTCAGCGTCTGTCATTTAACCATCACAGACAGAGTGTCCTGGGTGAGAGGAGGCTTTATTTCAGGCTTTCTGCCTGTGGGAACACGTCTGACAGCTGACAGGAGGCAGTAACCTCAGAGAATCTTGGTGCCTCCTGACCCCCAAGGGCTGTTTCTCTGCCTCCTGGGGATCTGATGTGGGCTCCCTACTCCACCCCGCCCAGTCTGGCGACAGGGCTCCTATTTTACACAATCTTTTATCCAGGTTGCTCAAAGAGCCCCATCACCAGGTGGCAAGTGCAGTTAAGCCTGTTTTATGGAAGGAGAAGTCCAGTCCAAGGAGGGAAGGATTCTGGATCCAGGTTACTGGGGCCAGCCGGGGCTCTAGGAACAGAATGTAGGTCCCCAGCTGAGATGGCCTCTCCCAGCCGGGTTCTAATGGGTGACTGTGCCTTAGTCATTGCTGCTCCCCAATGCCTATTACAGAGCCTGGCTCCTAATAAATGCTCAATAAACATACAGCAACCATTGCTCTCCTCAATCTTCAAACACCCTACTCCCTTGCACGGCCTCTGAAGCCAGCAACCCGAAACCCCCTGCGACCTTGCTTGTGGTTCCCAGCTGAGCCCTCCTTAGCTTCACCCCAGGCCCCCCTCCCACTCCCACCCCTTTGCTCAGGCTGTGCCCTGGCCTGGAATGCCCTGTCCCCATCACTGCCTGATGAAATTCTAATCTTTCACGGATGGACTCAAACCTCTCTTGTCTCATGAAGGCTTGTTCCCTTGCCTCTGAGTTCCTAAGGCAGAAGGAATGGCTCCCTCCTCCCTCTCTCAGTGTACTTCTCAGGCTGTGTTCTGGAATGGGAATAACAGTCACGCAGCCCCCAGGGATACCGTGAAGATTAGATGGCTTAATGCCTGGTACTCAGTGAGCCTGAGCTACAATTATCACTCATTGTCCCCACAGCACAGCACCTGGCCGCATGGAGAAATGGTCTACATGGGCTGTGCGGTCTGGAGGAAGGTCAGGGCAGCACTGGGGCCTTTGAAGGCACTGGTGCGTGGGTCAGAACTCATAGACATCCGGGACTTGCCTGATATCTATGTGAGGTTGTCCCTCCTGGAAATGACACACCTACCAGTTGCTCCACCTCCATAGGGACGTTGCTGGGCCAGTGGTCCAGGGTGCAGGCTTGACACTCAGGCTTCCTGGTGAACAACTCGGGCAAGTCCTTTAGCCTTGCTGTCCTCATCTGTAAAATGGGTGTGACGGTAATGTGCCTGCTTCATAGGAGCCGAGCACAGCACCTGGCACAGGGCAAGTGCTCAGTCAGCATAAACTACTTTTTCACTTACAAGCATGTACTTATTCGCCCAGTGCCCGCTGCGTGTCCGCTGTGACAGTAAGACAAGGCCCTGCTGGAGGAGGCAGTCGAGTGAGCAGGTCATTACCGCACAGTGAGGCCCCAGCAGGGACACAGGCCTATAAGTGTCCTTCATGACCAGGGCTTCAGAATGACTTTCGTGGGCACCTTCCAAAAAAAATATTTAAAATTCTATTTTGCGACTGTGCTTCTGTAAAGAAGAATATAACCCAGGCTGGGTGATGGCCATTTTCCTCCTTCTGACAAAAATAATTTAAACATTTCTGTGGGCCCTGACAGTGCGCCTACTGTGGGTAAGGGTCTGTTTGTGACCCCTCACCCAGATTTGGGGAGTCTGAGGCTGCCGGAGATGGTGACCAGAAAAGTGAGCAGAGTAGCCAGGGGACAGAGGGGACAAGAGGGAGAGGGCCTAGCTCGTGGGGACATTGCCAGATCTGTTAGGCCCACGATGTGGGGACAGCCTCTGCCGCATCCCAGCCCTGTCACCGGATCCTTCAGCCTTGACCCCTGGGCTAACCTGAGCCACCCCAGCACAACTCCAGCCCCTCCCGAACCTCAGCTAAACCTCCGCCGCTCACCCAGCTCCCTCCTCCAGGGCCGCAGCACACACTCCACTGCCAGGTCTTAGCTGTCCCACTGCACAGTGGTGACAGTAACTCCCGCCCTTCCCCACTGTCCAAGGCCTGGGGAGAGGGGGCTGCACCGTGACCCAGGAGGCGGCCAGTCCTTGCCACAGCACCGTTGGCGGTGTGGCCGGTAGGCATTTTTACGGCAGGACAGAGCTGAGGGGGCCCCCCCCCCTCAGCACCCAGCCATCAGCACTGCAGCCCACCTGGGGAGGAATGTTCCATCATGAGTCACTCAGTGTCCCCAGAGAGGCTGCAGGACTGGCGGGCCCTTGGTCACGCCTGAGGGCATTTCAGTCTGGGCACCCCAGTTCCTCCAGTCCTCCTTCTGTGCTGACTGTCTCCCCCACTGCTCGTTTCCTGCAGGTCTGTACTTGCCGAGAGCCAAAGCCCTCCAGGTGTGGGGGAATCTGGGTGGCCAGCTTTGGTGGCATACAAGTGGAACGGGGCAGGGCTGCAGAGACTAGATGTAGTCATCTGCCCAGCTCAGTCCTACTGGCCGGCAAGCTCCTCCAAGGGCCCCCGGGCATCATACCAGCAGAGCCTGCAGCTGCCAGCCCAGGGCCTCCTGGTGCTTAGAGACTCCCATGTGCCATCTCATGGGCCACAGGGCCTCGTGGCAGGGTGCTGTGGGCTCAAAAGTTTGACTTCTTGATGCTGAAGAATGGGAGGGCGGGGCGAGATCAGCGAGGGCTGGCCTGGGGCTGCCCCTTCACCAGACTGGTCCAAGAAAGGACTGGCCTTTAGCAGCTGGGGCATGCCTGTGTGTGTACTGCACACAGACAGTAGACTAGGGCTGTCAGTTTGGAGTGACGTGACCTTGGGTGAGCCTGCGCACCCAAGGGTTGAATAAACTGCCTCTTGGGTCCCTTCCAGAGCCCATCCCGGGCTCAGCCCTCCCCACTGGCTATAGCTGCCCCTGTCTTTGCTCCGGTCACCCTTCCTGAACCTGCCCAGCCCCCAGGACATGCCCAGGAGTGAGTTCCCTGACTCCACACCCAGTGCAGTGCTGCCCGCACAGGGGCCGCTCAGTTGGGGTGTGCTGAGGGATGTCGGGGTGCGACTGAACTGATACCTGTCCTCCTCTTTGTCTGAAGTGTGCCCAGCTCTCCCGCTTTCTGTCCATCTCCCTGTACCTGTGTTTAATTCTCAACAGCTTTGTTCTAGGGGCCCGAGGTGGCTGAGGTTATCTGTAACTCAGGCAATTTCTGTCTTCCTCTTCCGGCCTCTCCCCACCGCCACCCACACCCCACATCCTCCAGAGCTGGGTTCCTGCCCCCACCTCATGCCCCACCCCTAACCTGCCAGCCTCCCTCCCAGGACAGGCTCCTAGGATCCTGCCCCACCTTCTGCCTCCACCCTAGGCTCAAACAATTCCCCCCCGGGGCCCTCAAAGAGCAGCACCACCTCCTCCCGCCAGACAACTTCTCTGCCCCTTGAGGCCTCTCTTGCTGCTGGCTTCCCCAGTGCACCTCAGTTCCAGAACTAGACTCCGGGTGATTTCTGTAGCTTCCTAGCTGCCTCTTCTCCCCTCTAGCCTCCACAAAGCTTCCAGAAGGAGAGTCCTTAAGCACAGGCTGGACCTTGTCACCTGCCTCCAGCTCATCACCTGCCCATGGCGCCATCACCCACATGATCAAGTCCAGCTTGATCCAGAAGGCCTTCCCTGATGTGGCCTCCATCTGCCCCCTTGGCCTCATGGCCTCCCTCCCCACCTTCATTCTAACCATCCAGAGAAGAACTGACTCAGCAGGCCTGAGACAAAGGCCTGCCACAGGCTGGACCTTGGCTGACATCTGGAAACTTGGATTTCAGGAAAGTTCCCACCACTTCCTGATAAGAGCAGCCACTGGGCTTAAACTGTTTGTACCGACAGCCTGGTTCGTGCTGAACCACTGCTTTCCTTCTGGGGTTCTGGATTTGGGTAAATGTGAGGCAGAAGGTGCCTAGGTGGCCAGCCCACAATTAAAACCTTGAGTGCTGAGTTTCTACCAAGCTTCCCTGGTTGGCAACACTTCATGCGTGTCGTCACAACTCACTACTGAAGACATTAAGCGCATCCTGTGTGACTCCACTAGACGTCACCCTGGTGCCCGTTCCCTTTGCTGATTAAGCTCTGTATCCTTTTGCTAAAATTGCCATGAGAATGACTCTGTGCCAGGCCCTCATGGTACCTGGGGGTGTTCAGGGGGAGCCCCAGCACACTGACCCTTTCTCAGATATTCCAGGATGTTCATGTGCTTTTGCTCCGGCTGTCCCTGCTTTGTGAACTGACCTCCCCGCCTTGCCTGGTGGGCCAGTCGACACCTACAGGACCAGGACACAGCACAGGCTGCCTCCTCTGAGCTCCCCTGCGTTGTGGGCAGTGCCTGACAGGACTGTTTCCACTGGCTGGGGCTCCTGGAGGGTGGGGGCCGCACCTCTTCACATGGCATCTGAACGAGGCCCCAGGGAAGATCTGCAAACTTGGCTGGAGACATTTTGTAGCTGCAACAGGGGCCCCAGGATGGGAGGGGGTTGCTGCCCTGACTCCTGGGGTCGCCTGTGTGGGATGTGAGGGGCAACTTACCTGTTCCAGGGGGTCCAGGATGGAGAACTTGTCCTAAGAGTGTCAGCCAGACCCACTTGGCAGGCAACAGCCCATCAGAGGGGGCGCAGGCTTGTGTGTGTGGGCACATGGGCGGGAGGGTTGGGGGCACTTGAGGGTCTGTGCACGCCGGCCAAGCCCACTCTGCTGGGTGCTCACGAAGGGCACGGGTGTGCTCAAGCCGGTGCTGGCTGAAAGGGGACCCCAAAGTAATTAGGGAGTGGTTATTCCTTCAGCAAAAGCTTCTTCACTTGACCAGGGAGGTGAAGGAGGGTCCCTTCTCTTCTCGAATTCCTTGTCATTCACAAGCCCCTCCAGGGTGCTGTTAATGAAAGACTGAGTTTTGCATATAGCTTTTGGGGGGCCCTCCTGTCTGTGAAGTGGGGTGAACCAGAGCCTGAGGGTCGGGCTGACAGGACGCCTGACTTGCTTCATGTATTGATAACAACACTCCTGGCTGGCCAGGGACTAGGAACGCCCCGTCGTACCAAGCTCTGGAGTGCCTGGTGAGGACCGGGCTGGGCAGGGGAAAGAACTCAGCGGGGACAGAGAAACAGGCCAGGCTTTGGCTGTTACGAATTGCTCCCCTCCTTTATCCTCGGGGTTCCGGGGCCCATTCTGGGGTGGTCACTGCTGTCCCAGCCATCATGAGGGAGGCCAGGTCACCAGGGGCCACAAGCCTCTTTGAATAGAGCTACCCCAGCCTCGGCCCCAGTGGAGAGAACTAGAAGGGGACCGTCCCTGCAGCTCACTTGGCCGTGGCCGCAAACCAGGCCAGGGGTCGGGGTGGGGGTGGGCGAGGTCACTGATGCTGCTTCCAGGAGCAGGGGCTGTGAGCCTCGCTGGGGACAGTCATGCTTCATGGGATTATTGTGAGGGTTACATGAAATGATTTTTATTTCAAATGATTTTTTTTGAAAAAATCATTTGAAATATTCTGACTGAACTAATGAATCTGTGCTGCACATTTTAGGGCAAAGAAGGGGTGGGACTGTGCAGCCTCTGGGTCCCCCGCCAGGTTTGAAACTCAGTGTCTGTGTCTGACGCTCACCTGTGCTGGTTCATGGATGTCTTCAGAGCACGGACAGCCGCAGCAGACAAAACTCCCCAGGGGTGGCCCTCTTCAGCTCTCTTAGCTCTCGAAGAGGTGGAGGGAAATTTCGGGTCACCTCCAAACACACACCCAGACACACACAAACACAAACACACATACAGACAACACAAGAGACACATGCAGACATCATACATCAGAGACACACTTGGATACACAGAGACCAAGACACACACACACACACACACACACACACACACACACACACACACACTCTCCCGAGGGGCCCCTGCTGGTCCTGGCCTAACCTCCAGCTGTTGTCTGGGTATAACAGGAAGTTGTCATTGCCTAACTCTTGAAACCTCTCATAATAGTGCTGGTCGGCGGGGAGGGTATAGCTCAGTGGTAAAGTGCGTGCTTAGCATGCCTGAGGTCCTGGGTTCAATCCCCAGTACCTTTATTTAAAAAAAAAAAAAAAAAAGAATATGCTGGTTAAGGTTCCCTGGGGTGGGGATAAGGAGGGAGGAGAGAGGCTCTAGGGAGGGCTGGCTGGCCCCTGGGGGGCTCCCAGGGAAAAGGTAGGAAGGGCCTGGGGGGCACTGGAGTAACAGTGAGGGGTTGGCCATTAAAGACTTATAGCTACTGTCACCCTAGAAGTGCTCAGGTCGGGAAGGCCCCTGAAATCTGGGTGAGGGGAGACACAGGGCAGCGTAGGGAGGCCAGTGGGATCTCAGGCACGGGGAGGCAGCAGCCTGCACGCCGCACCCACTGAGCTGCGAGTCAGGAGCGAGTCAGGAGCGGGTCAGGAGCGGGTCCCACCCAGCGCTGGAGGACAGGCCCGGAGACAGTGGGCCCGGCTACCAGCCAGGCTGACCGGCTGCTCCATGCTCAGGCCTCTGAGCCCCACTGGCCCGTGGAGAGGACGACAGGTGGCCAAGACAAGCAGTTTGTCAAGTGTTCCCTCAGATCTGAGAGGGCTCCGGGGCCTCCTGGAGGCTGGGCTTCCCCCATCACTACAACTAGAGCTGTTCTGTACTCTCCGTTCCCCACCCTGGGGTTCCCTAGACAAAGTTGTTTGGAGAAAGAATCCTGTGGCCAAAAACAAATCAAATAAACCAAAAGGATGATTGGCTTGGCCAGCATCCCAGCATCCCAGTGCCCGCTTCTCACCCAGGAGGAAGTCCAGGACGGTCATGTAATGACAAGGAGCAGGTGGGAGGCCCTCGGACCTGGCACAGCAGTCCTGCTCCACCCCTCTGAGAGGGAATGTGGGGTACAGCTTGGCTCAGCAGCGCCAGGGAGCCCCATGCCCAGCCCAGTGATGGGGAAATGGCCAGACCAGCGGGAAGAGGGCGATGGTTGATAGGCTTGGGGTCGGGAGGCTGTTGGCAGCCCAGGACCCAATCCCCCCTGTGCCCTTAGCTCAGGGAAGGAGCTCAGCTCAGGCACCAGTCCTCTCTGGGCCTCGGTTTTCTTCTAGTAAAGGATGTGGCCACTGGTGAATTCATCTCACCTGTGCTGGGCCCTGGGGTTCCCAGTGAGCGGGACCCATGATGCCTGTCCGCCAGGGGTCGACCTCTGGTGGGGAGAAGAGCCAGTGCCCAGACCCCAGCGAGCACAGCACCCACCTGATCTCCAGCCCCACCTCAGCCCTTGCTCCGCTGCTCCCCCTGCCTGGAGCCCGTCCCCGCGATGGACACGTGGCTCGATCTCCAGCCTCCCAGTGAGGCTGTGCTCTTCTCAAACCGCGCTGCTGAAAGCTCCCCCGCCTCCCCTCCCTCCAGGCCCCCTCCCTCGCTGCGCTTTCTCCACAGGCCACTGTCTGACAGACACACCGACGCTTCACTTCCTTGCGGCGGTTGATTTTGCTGCTGGTACTGGTTCTCCTGAGAGGAAGCGCGTAAAGGGCAGGGGTTTGGCCCGTTTTGCTCACCGCTCTTCTCCCCGGGGCTAACAGAGAGTCAGGCACAGAGTGGGCGCTCAGTAGACATTTGTGGAATGAATGAATACTACCTGCCCCTGGTGGGCATTGTTGCCTCCATTTTACAGATGAGAAAACAGAGGCTCAGAGCTGTGATTTGTTTAGGTCACACAGCCAGTTACTAATAAAACCTGGGCCTTCTGACTCCAAAGCAGTCTTCCCTTTCCTTTTGACCAATCACTGCCCTAGAGCTCAGAGGAGAAGCCCAGGGACTACGGTGGGCAATGAGAAAGGGGGCCGTGGCCTTGACCAGAGCTGTTCTAGATGAGAGATTGGCCCTGACTCACTTGGCCTCCTTGCTCGTGCTGTAAGAGCATCTGTAGGGGACGGCCAGGCTGGCTTGGGGCAGAAAGGGGGTTCTGGAGTCCTGTGACACCGGTGCGGGCTCCACACCGCAGTAGGCGGCGCGTGCATGGTTGTTTGCCGAGGGAGGAGGGAGGCCGTGGGCAGTGCCACATGGGCCACATCCTGGGGCAGGCCTGCCCGGCTCCTGTCCCTCACCAGGCTCCCCCGGGCTCAGCCCACGCAAGGCCCCAGCCCCTGATACTGGGGCTGGGGTGGGGGACAGAAGGACGCCTGCCCCACATTCTGTCATGAAGAGGCGACTCCCTTGGGATCTGACTCTGCACCCACCTCTGGTTTATCTGATTTCTGCCACTTTCCCCAGATCCCAGCAACACCTGTGCCGGATTCTGACAACTGCGCCATCTCTGTGGCCGGCCTGGGGCAGGAGAGCAAGCACGGGCTGGGGGCCAGCTGTGCTGCGAGGTCAGTCACTCCACTCCTCTGAACCTCGGTCCCCAGTCTGTTCCTTTCTCTCCTCAAATTCCAGGAACTGCCTCAGCGACCTGCCTGTGCTCCCCTCACCCGTCATGCTGTTTCCAAGCTCCATGCCTCTATTCGCTCTGCGACCTCTACCTGGCAGCCTGTCTCACCTTTCCTGGCTTGGCCAACTCTCATCTAACTCACACACTCCCACTCTTCAGTCCTTCAAATCCTAGTGATAATGGCATCTCCTCCAGGAAGCCCCTCCAGACACCAGGGTGAGCTGTGTGTCCCTTCACAGTGCCCTGTAACCTCTGCTGCCTTCGTCATTAGCACTGCCCCCCTGTTCCCTGCCAGAGACCCGCCAGTGCGTGAGGCTCCATCTCTGGGGCTGGCAAGGAGAAGGCTCAGAGCCTGAGTGGGTGGAGTCCAGAGGACCGTGTTAGCATCTAGCGGGATATGGGGTGCCCAGGGAGAAGCTCTGGGATGCAGCCAGTGTTGGGGGACAGTGTGGGGGTGCGGGAAGGCCGGGGGTGGCTCAGCATGAGGAGGGCTCTCAATTCACCTACCTTCCAGGCCCACTTACCTGGAGACCTGAAGAAGGCTTGGCAGAGCTTTTGTCAGTAGTGATGTCTCAAATCTCCTTGACAATATTCACCCTTTGGCCCACGGCCAGGGGGACCCTCCTGTAAGCCAGGATTCTGCCTCAGAAGGAAGGGAAGAGAAAGGAACCCGCTGTATTTAGTGTCTGTTAGTCAGGCCCTGGGCACTTTCCTACTACCTTTTAGCTCCCTGAAATCTCTGCAAAGTGAGATGCAGGGTGACCATCACCTTTACAGGAAGCTGGGCTTGGAGAAATTAAGGGGCTTGTCAATGATAAGTATCTGGTGAACAGTGAGGCCAGAGGGTCTGACTCAAAGCAGATGCCCCTTCTGGCCCCCAGGTGGCCCCCAGGCACGGGGCCAAGCACCAGGGGAGAATCTGTACCTGGAAAGGCGGGGTGGGGGCAGGGAACCCCAGGGCCAGGATGAGCTTGAGGAAACCTGCTGATCCGTCTGTGCTCCCGAGGGACCCAGCGCTGCTGGGAACCTGGCCGGCGGAGTCTCACCCAGCCCGGAGAAAAGCCAAGCTTTCTGAGCTGTGCTCCTCAAAGTCAGAGAAGCAGAAGTTGGCAGGAGTCTCAGTCCTCGGTCAGCCTGACATTAGACAGAAAGGCCCCCTGCCCACTCCCTTACCTGGCCCTCCACCCTGGAGCCCAGCGGCTGGAAGCCTTGCTCAAGGCCAGAGACCCGCTGGTCCTGGTGGGGGAGCATATCAGCCTCCTGCCCACAGTGCCAGGGACAGAAGCCAGTACCTGTGAGAGAGCTGTGTGGCTTCGCCTCCCTGGTCCTTGTGTCCTCATCTGTCAAAAGTGCCATCATGCCGTGTACCTAGAAGAATCCTGGTAAGGATGAGAGGAGAACAAGCACAGAGACTTGCACTTACTCACCGGCTCCCTAGCTTCCTTTTCAGGCTGGTCCACAGGCAGGTCTTTCTGAAATCAAGCAAGATGGTCCAGGAAAACAAACCTGGGGTCTCTGAAAAACACAGCACTCGCAGTCTGCTCTGGATCCACCTCTGCACAGCTCCCAGTTGCTGTGTGACCCCGGGCAGGATCCTAAACCTCTCTGTGCTTCAGTCTTCACCCTGCCTCATCAGGTAAATCACAGATGCATGAGTGGTTGTGGAGGAATGTCCCTGGGGTTGATTTTTTCTTTTTTGGGGTGGAGTGTGGAGCATGGCAAGCGTCCTTTCCCAAGAAGACTGTAGGCTTGGGGTGGTGGTGCTCTGCTCTGGAGGTGACACTCCCAGTCACAGAATGGAGAAGTGCCCACGGTCTCCCTTCTTGCTTTCTGGGAGGACTCCCTGGGGGCTGAGAGGGACTGGCCCAGCCTGGGTTTTCCTCCAGGGCCTCGGATGGCATTACCTATGCCCAGATCCTCTGGCCTGTGTTGGCCACTGGAGAGGGAGGGGCTCAGAACTGCCCTGCTTTAAGCAAACCTGCTAAGCAGAAAATCCAAAGGGGCCTCAAAGGCAAATTTTAGAATGCTCTCTTACTCTATGAAAGGATCTTTATTTTATACAAAGCTTCCCACTCAGATTCCATTAACTTGACCCCTTCCCTGGCGGGGGTGGCAGGGGAGGGTAAAGTGAGAATCATTTGGCACCAAAACAATCTCCCGAAGGAGGCACCCGAGCATGGAGGGAGGTGCTAAAGGATTGGGATTTGGGGGTCCAGCTGGGAGCCCTTGGGACAACCCTCTGGAAAAAGGGGCAGCAGAGCGTGAGGTGGGAGTGGCTGGAGGAGGAGGACGGGGTGGCGATCTGCTGAGGGAGTCACTAGGTCCGGGTGTCCAACCTGGTTCAGGTCCTGAGCAGCTGCACCTCTATCCTCACGGCAGCCCTGTGAGGTGGGGACTGTTGAGCAGGCAAAGTCACAGGAGGAACGTGGGGCTCAGAGTGTGAAGTGGAGGCGCTGGGCCAGCCTGAACTGTAACTTCAGTGCCGTGGAGACCTGCCTTCTCTTAGTTTGCTGCTTCAGTCCTCACACAGGCAAGGCACACTGTAGGTGCTCAATAAATGTTTGCAAATGAAGAGCAGAAAGAAGTCGGGTATGACTGACTCAAAGCCACCACACCTTTTCCCACTTGGACCAGATGAACCTGAGGATGTGTCCTGTGGCCTCCGGGGCCTGGAAGAAGGGCAGGTGTGGGCAGAGCCCAGTCAGCTCCCCGGGCGCCCTCTTGGGATCCCGGCGGGGGCAGTCGTGGTGAATCATGTCATGCCTACATGTGGCCACCAGAGGTCGCCCCGTACCGCCAGCCGCAGTGAGACCAGCCTCCCAGGCGACTCCTAGCGGTGGAGGAAGGAACTCACCTTGGAGAAACAGCCGGATGCCGTGGGAACAGGTCTGTACCATCTGTAGGATGGGCTGAAGGGCCGCAAAAGGCAAAGAGGAAGAAACGGGCCCAGAGGAGGGTAGCTGGTCCTGGGAACACACAACCAGTCCATGGCAGAGCTGAGAGGTCCCGCCTCATGGGTTTGCAGAGGGTCTGCTCTTGCTGGGGCATGTTATGGTCCACTTTGTCTGGATTCCCCCAGACTTCTGGACTGCAAGGTAGAGATGGGGTCGGGGATGGCAAGGCTGGTGCAGGGGGAGCATGGGGTGGGACCACGGGGGTGCACTTGGCTGTACCACCAAGGCCACAACCCTCTTGGTAGCCACCTCGTCCATCAGGGCCGGCCCAGCCTGTCACGCTGGGGTATAGCTCATCCCCATTGATGTGGAAGTGTCACCAGGTGAGGTAGGTGCCCCAAGGGGATCTGGCTCGGCAGCTCTGTCAACCTGGCTTGGCCCTCGCTGACCCTGGGATCCCACACCTGAGAGTCAGGGCTGGACCTGGAGGCCAGGCAGCTGAGCCGTGCTGAGAGGCAGTGAGGCCAGGCCATGCTGGGCCTTGCAGACCGGGCGAGGAGTTGCACTTTTTCCTGGGGCAGCGGGGAGACTATCGGGTGGCGGTTAAGTTGAAGAGCAGCGGGGTCCTTCCAGCTACTGCTGGGCGAGTGAGGTGTGGGTGGGAAGCTGGGTGAGGAGGCCATGGTCTCCTGTGCCTACAGCATAGCTCTCAGTCCAGGTCACCCTGACTAGCGGAGCAGGGGACTGGCCCTCTGGCTGTCTCCCGTCAGCCCTCCGCGCTGGGAGAAGAGGCCTGTTTTCCTGGCTCTATGGCATCACGATCCTGCAAGAAGCCCTCCCTGGCTCCCTGATGCTGGTCGGGTAACATGCGTACCCCTCACCCAGCTCTACCCACTCCCACCCACAGCTCCTTTAGCTGCAAGGCCCTGACCCCTCCCTCCTCACCAACCTGGTGACTCACCTTCCAGGCCCAGCTCAAACGTCACTTCCTCTGAGATGCCCTCCTGGCCAGTCTGGGCATCAAGGTCTCTCCCTGGTGGCCCCATCCTTTGGGAGCTCAGCGCTCACCATGTTGGCTGGGTTCTCGGCCAAGACCTGGGTGGGTAGAGACACTGCTGAACGCGGGGACTGGCCCAGTGGCACACGCAGCATTCAGGGACCGGGACGCGAGAAGGGGCGACAGAGGGAGTCTGGGACAGAGGGGCCCAGCGGGGAGGGAGAAACCATCTGAGCCCCACCCGGAAGTCCCTGAATGTCAGAGCCATGCAGGCTTTGCGGAGGCCCCTCGCTTCTCACCCAGCTGGGGAGGTGGGACAGGCTGGTCTTCAGCCATGGCTACAGATCACCTGGAGGCTGGTCTGCCGGACTCTTACCGTTGGGCACTCTCACTGTCGGTCAGCGAACTCCTTAGCATGACATGAGAGAGCGTGTCCTCCCCCAGCACAGCACGGCTGCGTTAGACGGGGTGGGCAGAGAAGAACCAAGCTACCACTCCCCACGCATCCTCAAGGCCCTCCATCCACCCTGACTTCCCAACAATCGATATGTCACTGTGTACTGCTGGCTCCTCTGGTTCAGCACCCCCTCTCCAGCCTGGGGTAGGCTTCCCCCTGAACCCCCAGTCTGCCCTCTATGTGGCAGCCGGACCCTCCTTCACTGCTCCCACTTCCATCCTTACCTGAGCAAACGAGGCCCACAAAGGCCTGGCCCCTGCCCACTCTCAGGAGCCATCTCTCAATTGACCCCCTACAACACCTGCTCATCCCCGCCCCCCTGCTCCCTCCACCCTGGCCACACCAAATGGCCTTGTTTTCTGAAAATGTCACCCTCTTATTCTTCAGGGCTTGTGTAGACACTCAGAGTTCTGCCTCAATTCCTTCCTCTCGGGTTGAACGGCAGGTCAAGTTTAGTTCAGTGTCCCTCCTGGGTCTCGGCGCCCCATCCTGGGCACGCCCATGGCCCGAGACGGCACTCTGCCCGTGGAGCTGTCCTGTTGCTCCACATCTGCCTAACTGCAGACCCCCGCAGGGTGGCACACTTGTCCTGCTGCCCCGTGTCCCCAGCCCCAGCGGAAGCAGCACAAAGATATGCTGCAAAGTTTTGCAAACAATAACAAGGGCATTCAATTAATAAACATTTATTGAGCACTGACTGTCTAGGTAGCCCTGTGCTAAGCCTCGTAGTGGGTTACATAATGCAAGGCCCCTCAACTCTCAAAAGAGCTCCAGACTAGACAGCATTCAAGTGGGAGGTTCTGCCCCCATGAGGGTGGTCAGGGGCTTTGGCAGGGGTTTGCCAGAACACATGCCTCCCGAACACCCGCTGGCTTCCCTGGGCTCCACCCGCACAGCGCTCTCCAGGAAGCCCCTTTAGACTGTGTCCCCCCTTAGACTCTGTGCCCCCGGGCAGGGACCACAGTGGATGCCTATTTCCTCTGCACAGGGTCGGGCATCTCTGGAGCTCATTAAATATTTGCTGAGTGATGGCTAGAAAGAACACCAGGACAGCAGGCAAAGGGCAGTGGTCACAGGCCAACCCAGGGCGCAGGGTCCGAGTTGATGGCTCACTTGCCAGTGGTGATGCTCTGGCAGACGCTTTAACAATGCCTCATCTCCGACCCCCTTTTAATTGCTGCTCCATAGGCTTAATGCTCCAGTGATCTCTGGGGTAGGAGGGCAAGGGCTTCACCCCACTTTACACATGGAGAGAATGGGGCTCAGGAGGTGAAGGGACTCCCTCAAGGCCACATAGGTGGCAAGTGGTGGAACTGGTGTTGGAACTCAGGTCTAATCTCAAACCCAGCGCTCTTCTTGCGTTGCTGCTCCTTAGCGAGCTCTTCCACTCTGGGGAATCCACTCATGCTGCTTCTGGGTTCTCATCTTTTCTTAGGAACCAGGTCAAAGGGGAGTGACTTTCTGAGTCCCAAATAAACCTGAGGCCTCCTGTGAGGGGCCTGGAACCTTGGCCAAGAGCATCAGAAATCAAGGGACAAGGTCCTGCCCCGGACCCAGTTGTTGCTGACTTATCTGCCCCTGTTGCTCTAGCTTCCTGGGGAAGACTTTCCCAGTCATTTATCAGCCACTTAGCCATCCATCCATCCATCCATCCAACCATCCATTCCTCCAACCACCCATCCAACCATCCCTGCTGTTAGGGTGGGACATCCTCGTGGAATCTACCTGGCCCACTTCACTGGGCCATTCTGAGGCTAGAAGGACAGACACAGCTTGGAGAAAGCTGGGGCAACAGCAAAGTCCTCACAAGCACTGGCTACTGAGAGTGCCCTTCCTGGCTCAGGATGGATGGATGGGGTCTCGCCCCAGCTATTAGGGATCCCTGGCCACTGGATGTGTGTGTGGTCATCCTGCCTGTCACACTCTGGCCCTGCAGGGCCTTGGAGGCAATTACCTACCTGCCCCACTGAGCCCAGACTTCCAGACTCCCAAGTCTCCCAGCAGAAGTGGGGGCCTAAGGGTGGCAGATGGCTCCCCAGACTGGCCCTGAACCCAACCCTTGATCATCCCTTCCAACCTTAAAGCATGGCCACCATCTTCTTGGTACCCTACAATAACCCCGGGAAGGAGGCAGGGCAGGAGCTGGGAGCCCTATTTTGCAGGTGAGAAAACAGGTCTGAGAAGCTGAGTGGCCTGTCCCAGCTGGCGGGCAGACCCCTGGAGAGGCTGAAAGCTGGGGCTCTGGTGTCCTGTAGGCCTGTGGTGAATTCTGGCTCTGCCACTGAATCACTGTGTGACCCAAGGCTTAACCTCTCTGGGTCTCGGTGCCTCATCTGTAAAAGGGGTACTGTTGGTACAGAGTGGACGTAAGGATTCAATGAGATCGAGTTTGGAAAATGCTTAGTGCAATGCCTGGCACACGTGGGGCACCCAATAGTTTGGAAAATTGTGAACACTGATTTAGGTCTCCTGCCTCCTAAACTTGTTCCCCCTCTACCTCTCACCAACCCCACCCACCCACCCACCCCGCCTTTCCAAGGATTGAAGACAGCAGCTGGCAGTAGGAGGTGGTTGCTTTAAATATGAGATGAGGAGAACAAAGGGAAAATAGAACAGGGTGGTGGCTTGGGGATAAAATTTAACAACTCCCCTCCCAGACTTGGGGGAGGGATCTGAAGGACACCATCAGATGTTCCTGCCTCCTAGTCTCAAGGAACTGAGCCTCGCTTCACCGCTCAGTTGGCCTGCTGTGGGGAGGGGGATGCTGGGCTAGGACCCTGAGGCCCAAGGGGACACCCCCCTGTCTGCCTGTAGGCTCTGTTCTCCAGAGAAGCAGGAAGCAGGCTAAGCGGAGAAGCTCTGGAGCTTCTCCGCATCACTTCCAAGACGGCATTAAATATTCACCAGATTTCTCCACAGGCCCGCTGAGAGCTTCAAAGGCAGCCTGCCCCCTTGGCGGCATGCCCAACGCCTTGGTTGCCGTGGGGCCCCTTCCTTGCTCGTCATCTCACACTGACTGCCTTGGTGCCCCTGGCCCCTTCCCACCCCCTACTCTGGTGAGGCCTGTGGTTCTGGCGTCTGTGTGGGCCCCATGGGGGGACCTGCATTTCATTCTCTCTGATCTGGAATCTGGCCAGCACTCACTGCTCTCCCAGGCAGGGGGCTGGGGCCCTGAGGGTTGGGACCTGTGATTCCAGATGAGTCCAGAAAAGGCTGCCAACTTCCCCTTTGCGGACTCTGGCTGGGCCCAGCAGGGGGACTGAGGTGTCAGTGGGCAAATCACTGCCGCCCACACACAGATGGAGTGGAGGGGCTGGGCTGGCGGCGGCCGGCCGCAGGGCTGTGGTCGCTGTCTCCACGAGTGAATGCCTGGGGCTGCTGTCGTCTGAGCAGGGGGCGAGGCGCAGGCCTGAGGCCCGCAGGAGCCCAATGAACTGCGGCTCGGACATGCCATGGCGACCCCAGCTCTCCATGGTCTGGGAGGTAAACAGCAGGCCTGTGAACACAGCTCATGCCCTGATGAGCGGGGACAGTGAGGCTGGCAGACCGGGGTCTGGGTCCCTGCTGGAGTCACTTCTGAACGGACCTGGGCAAGAGCTCTCACCCACCCAGCCTGAGTTCGTTCATTTGTGAATGGGGACAGTGATCACCACCTGGAGGTCTGTTGAGAATACAGGACATCACAGTCACAAGGGAGGGAGCCCTCTGCCTGCCAAGTAGGGGACACTCAACAGATGGAAGTTTCCTCCTCCTCAAAACCTGCAACCCTCCTACCTTCAGCCCGCTCTCCCTCCTTCCTGCCCTCTCAGGAACTCCACGCCTAAATACTCCACTTTCCTGAACATCTATCTCACCAGCTTCCTCGGGGCATGGTTTTTATACACACGTCGTTGTCCCCTCAATGGAGGCGCCCTCCCCAGGCGTTCACCCTGTCTCATCCCTCCCCTGGAAGATGCCATGGCCTAGTTCAATGCCACCTCCTCTGTGACATGTTCCCTGGAATTGCATCCTCCCTCTCCTCCTAGCAGGTATTTAAATGTGTCCTGCTTTTCTGTCCAGGGTCCGCCTCCCTCAACAGACTGCCAGCCCTGTGCTCCCAAGGGCTGCATGTCCCTCACTGTGATGACCCTCCCCTTTTTAGCCCCTGTCAGCAAATGCTGGTGGGACCACTGGCCACGAGCAGGGAGGGGCCTGGGAGGAGGGTCAGGGTGACTGTGGCTGGCGTGGATCTTGGGGAGTAGAGGGAAGGAAAGCCTCTGAGGTCAAGAGAAGAAATGCCAGGGAAACACAGATGCCATGGTCCCTGGTCACCTGGTCCAGCCCGACAGTGACCACACTGCCTTCTGGGAGCAGGATGGTGAAGCGAGTGGGGAGGGGTCCGCAGTGGACAGAAGTGCACCTGGACTGTGCCTGCTAGGGCGGCACTGCACAAGCTGATCTCGCTGAATTTCCACCCCGTCCCTGGAGCTGGGTGTCAGCATCCCATCTCCAGGTGGCAAGACAGCAGCTTGCCCATGCACCCGGAACACGTGCCACCCGGGCATCTCTTGCTCCAGATGCTGCCAGTGACTCCCAAACACCTCAGGAGGCTGATGCCTTTTATTCCCATTTTATAGACAAAGCAACTGAGGCACAGAGAGGTTGGGGAGAGTGGAGCTGGGCCCGATCCAGGCCTGTGGACCTCAGGGCCCACACTCCCCACTGCCACCCCACCACCTTGGATGAGAGCTGAGCCAGCCTCACTCTTTGGCACCCACGTGTGGCAGATTACAGGAGAGAACAGCTGCAAAGCCGGCAGTTAGTAAACCGAAACTATTCCAGGCCTTGGCGCCCCCTCTCCTTTCATTCCATCTGCACGCCTCGCCAGTCTCTCCAGCAGCACCTGGCGTGGCACAGGGCTCAGGGCAGCACAGGCCCAAGGTCAAGGAGCTGCCCACCCCCTGTGCCCTCCCCAAGTCTCTGAGGGCCAGGACCCGCTCCACAGTTAGATCCAGATGGTCAGCCTTGGGGCAGTGACCTTGACTTTTCGTTCTTCCGTCTGCCCCACTGCACTCAGCTCAGGGCCCCATGCACGGTGGCAACTCAGCCAGCACTAGTGAAGTGCACGAGGGGACCGACGGCGCTCCTCTCCCTGCTCAGCAGCGCTGGTCTTTGAGCAGAACTTAGCTGACGGACGCAGTGTAGTCCAGCAGATCCCATTACAAATGGACCCTCCGCCTCAGGAGGGCGTGCCTGGGCCAGATGCCGGGACTGCCAGCCTGAATGTGCTGGGTGGGCCATCTCAGGAGGCCCCCGTGAGCGTGGGGGAGGGCGGCTGGGGTGAATGACAGGTGATCCCAGCTCTGTCCAGACCCGGCATTGTCAGGTCTGAGACTCAGATTCAGGGGCCAGCCCCTGAGCGGAAGGGGCTTCTCGGGTCTGCAACGTGGCTCCTCATCCTCAAGTCCCTTCTGCCCCCATGCATTTACTCCCACTGTCCCTTGGCCTGGAGCACCTCCTCCCCGGGCAAAATCCGCTCTCCCTTCAAGAGCTGGCTTTCAGGGCTCTCCCTGCCAGAGGCTCCCCACTACTCCCAGGCTGAGCCTGGAGGCCCTCCTTCCACCCCGACAACGCCCTGTCCTGTCTCTCATTATATCACTGTCCATGTCCAGCTGAAACAGCTGGGTTCAAGTGTTCCTCCGCAGTAGACTGTGAGCTCACCGAGGGCAGGGCCTGTGGCCTTTCCGTCTTTGTGTCCCCACTCCTGGGGCCTGGCACTCAATGGTTGCCAAGTAAATTGTCTTTTAACTGAACTCCATTGTGTGAGACTGAAAACTTCTTTACTGTGACTCAGTCCGGCCACCAAAGGTGTCTCAGTGTCCACATGGCCCCGTCCAACCTTGCCCAGCCTGCACTTGCGACGTAATGGGGAGTGGGCAGGGCCCAGGCGCATGGGGTTGTTCCCGGGCACGGGGTGTCCAGCAGCCTCGCTGTCTGGCCAGAAGACTCTCCGGTTCCTGGGACCCAGCACAGCCTGAGGACACAGCATGCCCTCCCCCAACCTCAAGAAGCTGTAGATCAAAGTCAGTTTTCAGTTACTTTAATTGTAAAAACCAAGACATTTATATAAATAAGACCGCTGTGTAAAATAGGATTCACCCTTCTACTAAAACCCTTCTCCCCACACTCAGAAAGAACATAGAAAACCCAGCAGAGATAAGAAGTACAAATCAGCATGCGGTCCCTGATGAGAAGTAAGTGGCAGGCCAGGTTCCCTGCTGAAACAGGCCTCTCGGTGAGTGCACTCCTGGCCCAGGCGTCTCACCGGAGGCTCAGTGACACTTTGAGAAACTGCTCAGTCACAGTTCCCACACCCTCAGCCACTGGTTACCAACTGCACGGGTGGAGGCAACGTAAAAGGTTCACGTGGCCTGGCGGCTGGGGAGGAGGAGGGGACAGAGGGGGATGGCTGCTTGGTCCTCATGCCAAAGCCAGGGGCTGTGGACCTGACGGTCCAGTGAGATGCAGTGGTTTGTTCAGCCTCGGGTCAGGCTAGGGGAGGGGCTTCTGGGGGGGGTCAGCGCTTCTCCAGAGGACAAGGAGGCAAGCGACCAGTGACCCCCGAGAGGAGCAGCTCCCTCTTGATGCCATCTGCATATGGCCGGTAAAGACAAGGACAGCGGACCCCTGCCCACAGTGCCAGGGGTGGGAAGGCGGGGGGCTCCCGGGAGGCGAGGGGAGGGCAGCCGCCGAGAGAGGTGGGGCTGGCATGTCCCTGTGAGAAAAATTCCACCTTCCCCCTCCTTCTACCCTGTCACATCTCCCGGCTCCTCCCCTGCTGCCCCTTCACACCCGAGGACTCAGCGTGAGATGGCTGTGAGCCTGGGGACAGAGATGTCAACAAATTCACACACTGGGCGTGGCTCAGGAAACGGGTACACAGGACAACAGAAAAGACCAGGCTTTCCTTTGGAAAGCCAGGCCCTGCCTGGGGCTGCTCCCCATCCCAGAGGAAGGGCAGGAAAAGACCCTGCAGGGGATGGGGGCAGGGGTGGGGGACAGCGTCAGGAGCACTTCCAGACACACACAGCCAGGGTCCCCCCGAAGTACAGGTAGAGGAGGTTCTTCACCTCGTGTGTGATCTCGAAGCCAAAGCCTTCACCGATCACCACGTGCCAGGAGGAGCCGAACTTCTTGTCCATGGTCTCTTTGATCATCTTGGCGGCACTCTGGAACGGAGAGGGTGCTCATCAGGGGAGGGTATTTGGGGGAGAGTGTGGGCAGGCATCAATGCCCTCTCCGGGAAGCAGAAGTCTTGGCAAGGGAAAGGCCCTATTACTGTTGTTCTGCTCATGGAAACTTCAGGAAGGGTTTCTGCACAGGCCATCTCCTGCGGGGCTGTGAGACCGGGACAGAAGACCAGACATTACCTCACCAGTCAGAAGACACTGGCAAGGAGGTAGAGCAGGCATCGTGGATTTCTGGCTCTGCCCTTAGTGCTCACTTCCGGTCTGCGGGCCACAGGGCTGTTCTCAGGGCTAAACGAACAAGCTCTCTGCGAGCAGACTGCGTGGAGTGGTGTTGCTGCGAGGGGTCAGGTTTACCTTCGGGGAACAGGAAGGCTTTTCCCTAATGGGTCTGGTAGACTCCTGGAAGAGAAGCTGGACTGCTTCCCTCAGCTGTGGCAACAGCCTACTCTTTCCTGTGTTCACTCTTTCAAGAAGTTTCTTTCAAGGAGAGTCGACGGAGGGGCAGAGGCCCGGCCTTTGAGGGGTAAGTCCCGGGCCCAGGCACTTGCTGTGCACCAGCAGGGTCCACCACCGAGCTGTGCGCCACGCCGCATGCCTCACCCACATCATCACAGCACATACCGCCTCACGACTGCCCAGCATGGAGGCAGCATCCTTGCCCCCAGTCATAGACGAGGAAACTGTCCAGGGTTAAAGAGCTAGGAAGGGATGGAGACAGGATTTGAACCTGGGCTTTCCTGGCCCAAAGCCTGGGTTCTCACTGGCCAGGGTCTGCCTCCTCCCTGACTTCCATGACTCTGATTTCTTTCTTGCTCACCAACAGATTGATGAATGACATTCCTGTATCAATGCCTAGCTGTCATCTCGCCAGCACCTAGGACAGTGCCTGGCACAGAGATGGTGTGTAACATCTCTTCTGAATGGATGAATGGATACATGAGTGAATGCCTGGGCATGCGTCTGTTCTCCACTGGGATGGAGCTGATGGGGAGGTGCCCTACTCAGCAGCCCACCTGAGACAAGGAACCTGCGCAGGGGCGTCATGGAAAGCCCTCTGGCTCTTCTCCCTCTAGGGCTGGGAGTGATCAGTGTCTGGAGACAGCACCAGCCTCTGCCCTCACCGGCCTTCCCCACACTCCACAAGCTTCCAAGGAAGGCCCTAGCCTGGTCCCAGTGGGACCCTCTGGAGCTGGCTGTGGGAACAGGGACTACTCAATTCACCCACAGGGGTCACCAAAGACATGAGGGGCCGCCTGCACTGATGGCAATACCTCGTTGTTGTTGGAGAATTTCTCACAGGCCGTGACACACAGCTCCATGGTCTCCACTCGCATCTCCTCTGGCATGTCCGAGTGCTGGAGGCAGGGCAGGGGACAAACAGAGAGAGGCTTAGCCTATGACCTGGCTTTCTGGGCTGGCCTCTCTGTCCTAGGCTTAAGGCACAGACACTGGGAAGCTTCCTGGGCATAGCCCTGGGCAGAGCCCAGAGAGAGGACCCATCTCCTGATGGAATCAAGCTGAGCCTCATGGGCTCTAATGCCCAGGCCCCTCTGCAGCCAACAATTCCAGCCGACAGACATGAGGAAGAAGACTGGCCCAGGCAGGAGCACGCTGGCTACAGACATGGTTTACCAGGGGCCTCAGAGCACAGCTGGCTTGCTCATTAGCCTGAAGAGGTGGCTCGGCCACTCTTAAGCCTCCTGCTTTCCCTCCTGCCTCCCTGGGTGCTCCTGCTTAGCCCACTTTGCTGGATTCCCTCCTCCTCCCAAGTGCTGGAAGGCCCTGGGCTTCATTGCCACCCTCGCCTCTTCTCCAGCTATCTGCTCTCTGGGGATCCCACCATTTCCTGGATTTAGACATCTTTGATGTGGGGAGGGTACCCACATGTTCATTCTTAGCTTCAACTTCTTTTACGGGCTCTGGATTCATATATCCAGCTGCCTGTTTGACATTCTCAGATGTCTGAGAGATAACTTGATTTTTCCCATAAACCTATTCTTCTGTTTTCCCTCTCTTGGTGATTGACACCATTTTCTCTCCCATGTTCAGGACAAAAGAGACCCTAAGAGGCACCCTTCACCCCCTTTCCCTCATATCCAGCATCCAATGTGCTGGTGAATTCTATTGCTCTACCTTTAAGATCTGTCCAGAATCCTACCATGTCTTGCCACCTCTACTCTGTAAACTGGACCCAGCTGTCCTCATTATTCTAGGCCTCTGTACTAGCATCCTCACTGGTCTCCCCACTTCCATTCTGGTTCCTCCAAATCCATTCTCCTTCCAACAGCTGGAGTGATCTTTTTAGAAACAGAAAACAGATCACATTACTTCTCTGCTTAAAACCCTCCACTCTTCCTCTTTGAACTCAGGATAGAATCCATATTTCTCATCGTGGCCCACCACACCGTGAGGTCTGACGTGAAGTCTGGCCCGGCTGTCACCCTGACACATGTCCTGCCGCCCCTCTCAGCGCTCTGCTCCAGGCACACTGGACTTCCTTCTGTTCCTCCCCAGTGCTAAGCCCACTCCCACCTCGATTTTTCTGTGCCTGTTGCTTCCCCTGCTTGGGAAACATTCCTTCCCAGACCTTCGGAAGGCTTGCTCCCTAACTTTATTCAGGTCTCTGATCAGAGAAACCTTTCCAGAAGCCAACCTCTACTCTCTAGCCCCATATACCTGCTTTATTTTCCTTCATAGCACTTGTTACCTGGAACTACGTTCTTTAAACCTTCCTTTCATGTGAGCCAGGCCTTTGTCTGTCATGTTTACTACTATATCCACAAGCCTAGAACAGTGCCCAGTATACAGTAGGTGGCCTAAATAGATAATTGTCAAATGGATGGATGAATGAAAGAATGAATCACTGTTGACCCCTTGGTCTCTAGATCTGGACAGCAAGCCCTTCTTAACTTCTTCCCACTGCTATCCCGCAGGGGACAAGCTCCCCCGCCTCTCTCTAAGGCTCTGTGGGCCGGCCCTGCAGGCCACACTGCCTCCCTCCCCTGGGGCTTACCCTGACCAGAGGGAAGGTCTGCAGCCGTTTATAATCAGCCTCATCTTTCTTCCCTTCTGTTTCTCCCATGATCCTTCCACTGTGACCCGGAGGAGAGAGTGGGGATTTCAGGAGGTGCTGGGACCGGTAATTAAGACAAACCCAGGAGACTCAGGAGGCAGGCCCTGCCAGCTCAGTGGGAGCAGAAAATGTCTTTCCCCAAGGGGTGCTGTAGAAAACAGGAAAAACCACGAGAAATGAGTTGGCTTTAAAATCATACATCACAAATTAGAAATGTCTCAGTAACAATTTGACACCTCCCCATCTCAACTCCTCCACATCCTTTTCCAAATGGCCAGCAAGTCTGCAGACGGGAGGATGAGTCAACACGAGATGCTGGGACCTGGTTAAGAACACGCTGGTACGATGCTGCAAGCCCACACTGTCATTATCAAGACAAATACTGACTGCGGGCCAGGCCGAGGGCGGAGCCTGGAGCTAGCAATTAACGAATGCAGCTTCTCTGCATGCCCACTATGTATGTACACAGTCCTCACTTCCCAGCAGACGTGCTTAGGAAGTTAAATGTCAGGTCACGTTCAACAGCCCCGGGCTTATGGGCAAGCAAGTGCCTCCTTCCGTGGGCCCTGGCTCTGTGGGAGGAATGGAACAGCGATGCTCTGTGCCCTCCTTGGCAGGCCAGGCTGCCCAGCTCCTCCTGTCCACTCCCCCAGGCCACCGTGTCCTGGTGGGCTGGTCCAGGAGTTGGGAGGCCTGGGTACTAGTTAGGCCTGCTCACTAGCCGTGTGGTTCTGGGGCTCAGATTCCTCATCAGTAACACGATGGTAGTCCTGTCTCTGTCATGGGGCTGTTATGAGAATCAAATGACATGATGTATGTAAAGCAACTAACACAGTGCAAGGCACACAGTAGGCGCTCAATAAACTGTCCTTCCCTCCCTCTGACTCCTGGGGGAATCACATGAGGATAGGAGTGGAAAGTTATAAAGCCTAATACACACATAGAGATTTTTTTCCCTTCCAAATCTAGTTACCGAAAAACAGATGGGGCTTTTCCTGAAAGGTTGGGCCTGGATCCTAAATGACTGGGAGCAGTGCTGGAAATTCTGCTGTTTCTCTTTATCCTACAATTCAATTTATCCTATAATTCAAAGAATTTTTTATCTCAGAAATATCATTATATAAGTGAATACAAGCCACTGTGTTGTTAAACCCTTTTTAACCACCCATATTGGTTAAAATACAGCCAAATAATGTTATTCCAGCATTTTCCCCATTTCCAAATAAATTTACTTTCACCATACAGCACCACCAAACCCTGACGATGCTTAGCACAGTAACTAACAGGGAGGTGGAGACATGTGACGTTCACTGGATTTCCTGTGTGCTGGACGCTATTCTAAATGCTCCATGTGCATTTACACAGCCCAGCGCCACCGACATCCCCAGACTCAGGTCCTGCACGAATGGAGGCACATAACCGCAGTGGGGCTACCCTGAGGGTCAGACAATGGGCGGCAGAGCTGGGGTTTGAATCTGGGTACCATCTCCAGTATGGGCACTCCTGACCCCTCCTCCTGAGGCCTCCTCCCTCAATGGCACACAGTAGGCACCCACAAAACTGATCTCTGTGTGACCGCTTGCGCGGCTCTTACAAGCCCAGCAGTGAGATAAACATTTGATCATCCCTGTCAGTGTTTCCTGTTCTAACGATAACTTGAGCCTTGTTTGGCCAAGCATTGAACTTTCTGTGCATTTTTTCCGGGCTGTGCTCTCAGCCCCTGCTCTCACTCCCTGATGCTTCAGAAGTCCTCAGCGCCACTCCATGTGGTCGGCTCCCTCGAGCGAGGCTAGAAGCCTGGCACCGACTCCACCATGCCACAACACTGGTATTTTCTGATTTCCCAGTGGACGGACGGCTCCTCTTAGCTCATCAATTCTGGGCATTTGTACCACTCAGATATTAGCAGTTTTTGTTTGTCTCTACGTAGAAGCTGGCAAATTACCAAGCACCATCTCATTGTACTTTCTGCTCATGTTTCTTACTTCACAAAATCCAGTGCATCATTTTGTCTTTTCTCATTAATGTTAAGGCCCAGTACCACTCCATCGTCCTAGCTTTCCTTGGTAAAGGCCACCTGATTGCCTCCTCCTCCACATTATGGAGGGGTGACAGAGGGCGGGGGTTGCACTGACAATCAAAGGACAGGGCTGTGAGCTTTGATGGCCTCCCGACATTTTCCAGTGAGAACAACGCAAAATGCTGAAGTGGCTGCTTAGGCACTTTCCACTTGAATATTTCAATTCGATTCAGTTCATCCTCTGAGCTAGGAGGTGCTTGCCTGGAGGGGAACTCAGAGGCAATGTGCCCACGCCTGCCCTCGGTGGAGTTAGGGTCTGTGACCACTGCTTGGACTCTGCTTTAATATGTGGAATCCTGATGAAGACATCAGAGGTATTACCAAAGCCCACTCTTCAGGAACAAAGCGGGAAAAGCCACTGGGACAGGTGTTTTTTTTCCTTTGTGGGAGGACATCACCTTGTAGAGAAGGTACAGGACCACAGGGCGGAGTATTCAAGCTGGAATGCTAGCTCTAGAACTGAAATCAACTCTGCCCTCTTCCCTGCTGCGCAGCCTTGGGCAAGTAATTTAACTTGAGCCTTGGTTTCCTCTTTTGTGAAATGGGATAACCCCATCTCATTCTCAGAGAGCTGTTACAAGCACCAAGTATCGGCATGTGAGTGTTTTGAAATTTTATAAGCTCTCTGCACTCTCAACATCACGCTGCTCCTATCACCACCATTTTCCCAGCCAGGACTTCGTCAGCATCATTCAACCATGTTTATTGAGGATCACAATTGCGAATAGCTCTTCCTAACTGCTACACAAACTTCTGGGGAGCCAAAAGGGATGAGACTTAACAGAATAAAAAGGAACAGTTACAGATGATGTGCTTCCAAATATGGAAAGGTAGGAGAATTTTTTATGACACTGTATCATTATAGTACAGCTATAGTCATTCAGCCACAATTTAAAAACCCTGCTGAAAGAATGCTACTGAAAATAGCAGAACTAGAGGTTTTAATAACCTTATCAATCTTCCATGCAAATGAGTGTGTGCCTGACAGGCCCAGGCCAGGAAGAAGCTGGGTCAGGCCTAAAAGAGAGCCTTTTTAATAATGTAAGTGTGTCCTGGGCCAGGGCACTTGCATCTGCTGGGTCCCAGGCTCAGCCGTCCCAGGGCCCAGCCTGGCGCGCAGAGCCAGTGGTGGCCTTGCTCCCCCTCCTGCCCTTCATTCTCCTCCTCATCCAAGGGCCCCTCTAAGCACTTTATACAGCCTGGCCCGTGTCTGCTGCAAGGCTTCTCCTAGGGAACAGGAGGCAAAGGCTCTTTATCTCATCATCTTGTCAAAGCTAGCATCCCTTTTCCCACTGTCCCTTGTTCTTTTGTGGTGCCGATCTCAGTCACCATTTATTATTTTGCTTCTGAAGAGTTTGGGAAGAATCTTTAAGAGGGTTAGGGGATGTGGGAAGGATGAGGAAAAATGAATGAATTTGGGGAAGTAACACCCCAAGTGTCCGCCAGCCCCCTAGAGGGGCCCCAGCCACTCAGTGCCTAACCACGCTTGGCTCATAGACCATGGCTCGCCACCCTTTACCACCTTCCGCATCTGAGAGAGCATGGCACTATGGTTTGAGTGCAGGCTCCACAGGCAGGTCTGAATTCACATCTCATTCTGTCTTGGATGAGTGTTTACCTCTCTCTCAGCCTCGGTTTTCTCATTTGGAAAATGGTCCTATGAAGAGACTCTAGCTCACGGTGAATGTCAGCTCTCGTTAGCGGTGCAGTAGGAAGGGGAAGGCAATGTCCTTCTTCAGATATTCGCCACCTAAACTGCTCAGCACTCAGCCAAACAAACCAACCTTCACCGGGTTCCCACTTGGTGCTGTTAGAACTGAAGTAGGAAAGAGTCCCACGGAGATGCTGGGCACACAGCTGGGCCGGGGTTGGGTGACGGTGGTGTGGTTACACTGCTTTCACACTTACTGTCTCATTTCAGCCCCTCACCGCCTGTAGGGGCAGCACCCACTCCCAGTTCTCACACAAGGCACTGGGGCTCAGAGAGGTTTGGGGGCTGGCCTGTGGGTACACAGCCGGCCCTGAGAGAGCCAGGATCAGAACCTGATCTTCTGACTCTACCTTCTATGCTTCCTCCCGTCACAAGCAAGTCGGAGACAAGACAGTAACACAAATAATGTCACTCCTCAGCAGTCCCCAGTCCGACCTCCTGTCCAGGCGCGCCCCCTCCCTCCAGCAGTATCAGGGATACACATGCACTTGGGCACCTCGGTCACCCTCCTGCCTCTGCCTGACACGTCCGCTCTCTGTCTTCTGGCAAACAAAGAGCAAAGCCGGTAAGGTGAGGAGGAAGGAACCGAAGGACTTGAGGGCATTCATCTAAGATGTCAGTGCTGAAGTCAGGAAACAACATGGAAGATCTGTATTTCACAATCAGTTTAAAATGGGGGAAGCAAATAGGATTGCCATTTTAAAATTTTGTTAAATAAGAGCATTAAAAAATTACCATCTACTATAAAAGAAAGTTTCAATAGTAAGAAGGAGGTGATTGCAGAATAAAGAAGAATCCTACTTGAGAAAAGACCATTACTTTTCATACACACAAAGGTTTTTTTTTTTCTCATCACCCCCACTTTTTCTCATTTCACTGAGGTCCAGTGAAAACTTCTGATGTGCCTTAAACCATGGGGGTGGGGGGAGAGAAAGAAAGAGAGGGAAGGAGAGAAAGAGATGGAGAGATGGAGAGAGACAGAGACATTTTCTTTATGTATAAGATGATGTAATAAACAACTCTGATTCACGTGGTACACCCTTGCGGACATAACCAAATTTGGATGAAATCCAAACATTTCTGTCAAGATACAAAGCATAGCTATCGCAGCCATTAGATCCACAGGAGAACAGACGCTTTCCGGCAGACAGCGGATTATGTAGTCTCCAGCTCCCCTTTCCCACCCCCACTCCCGCTTTCTCACTCAAGAGTACAGATTTGAACATAAGGGACTAAGAATGACGTTATTACAGAAATAAATTGGAGTCAGCACTGATTTGTTTTTAAATCATTCATGATTACTAATTACTGGTGACATCTCACAAGCAGTCACGGCTCAGCAGTGTGTCGTGAGTCCAGACCGTCACCGGGGGTGAAGGATTTGATCTGTTCTCCTGTAGATGCCCCGGAGCACAGAGTCCAGTGTCTGGCACGTGGTAAAAGCCCAACGAATACCTACATTGTAATTAAGTTATATTTCATTTGCCCCCTGGGAAGGGAGAGAACCTATCAAATCCATTCACTATTTATTGAGCACTGACCTTGAGCAAGGCAATGGGGTGGCTGTTGTACATAGAGGAGCTCATTTACTTACCCCCAAGAATTCTGTTATATGGGTACTATTATCCCTACTTTTCTGATGGCCACTCAGGCTGAGAAAAGGAAAGTGACTTTCCACCTGGCCGATAAATGGAGGAGTTAGGACTCAATCAGCTATATATGACTTCAGGATTATGCTTTTTCAACTGCTCTGCTATAAGCAAGAGACAGTCTCTACTTTCAAGGAGACCAACACAGACACACAAGGAACTAATGATGGTTCATGGAAGAAAGCAGTAAGTGCCACAAGATAGATGTAGAGATAGAGGAAAGAGGAGAATTCTGGAGGGGGTAGGGGAGGACGGAAAAAATACTTGGTGGCAGGGGCAGCATCTAAGTCAGACCTTAAAGGTGAGTGGGAATCCTGACAGGTGGGCAAGGTGAGGAAGCCTTTCCAGGCAGAGAGATGAACAAACACAATGATGTCAAAGCAGAAAGCTCAGTATTTTCTGGGAAAGCCCAATAGTCCCGTTTGGCTGAAAGAACTTGGCAAAGGAGAAGAAAGCAGGCTGGGAAAAAGGCTGGGGTTGGCTGTGGACGTGTAGAAGGGTCCTAAGACCCAGGCTTAAGAAGTATGGCTATTTTCAGTGGAAAACGAGAAGCCCTCTGGAGGTCTCTTGGGGATTGGCGACATGGTTGTGTTAACTCCTGCGGGTTAACAGGAGGAGAGACTGGAGGCTTGAATACCAGTTAGGAAGCTACAGCAATGGCTTGGATGACAGGCATTAAAAACTTGAACTGGGATGGTGGCTTCAGGCATGGAGAGAATGTGACATCCTCGCAGAAGCAGAATCAAAGTGACTTGACATTGCCTGAGTGGGATGGGCATGGCAGAGTGATGGACAATGCCCCAGGAGGATTGTGGTGTCACTGAGAGAGACAGGGGAAATCAGGTAGAACAAATGGGTAGCTAGAGATGCAGGCCAGCTTGATTTCTGAACTACTGAGTTTTAAGTTGTTGGCAAGATACGCAAATTGAGGTGTCCCATCAGGAGTAGGTAATCACGGAATCATGGATTATCGCCGGCAGAGGGGAAGCCATCAAATCCAACCACCACACCCGCATATCAATCTCCACTCCAACTCCCACCCCCAAAGTATCCCTAACCATGGAAGTCCAGAAGAAAGATCAGAGCTGGAGATGTAGATCTGAGGGTGAAATGGAGAAATGACAGCTGACACAGGGGGAGCTGGTGACGCCTTTCAGAGGGGGAAAATGTGCAGAAGTAAGAGACACAGGAAGTTAAGTACATATTATCTTCAGAATCCTCCAAGGAGATGTGCTGCAGTATCCTAATTCTATATATACTCAGACTGGAGCCCAGGGAGATTAGGTAACTTGCTAGGGTCCTGCAATTGGGAATCTAAAGTAGGTTTGTCAAGTTCTTTTCATTACACCTGATACCTCCCACGAGTACCACATCCTGGGGGAAGCCTACAGTTAGTTGGGTCAAAGAATCACATCCTAGAACGTCGGAGTCGAAGAGGCCTTCGGCATCATTCAACTTAATTTCTTATTTACAGATAGGGAACTGAGGCCCAAAGAGGGAAATGACCAGCCTGGAGTCCCAGCACGTCGTCAACTATCCAAGTCAAGTGGTCTGGATGGAAGCGACGGCAACCACCCGCTCAGCCACAGGAGGAGGGGGTTACTTCGCGAAAGATGGGGGAATCAAGGTGCAGGAGGGAGTCGGGTTAGGGAGGACGAGGGAGCGTGAAGCTGGAGGGGGCCTCAGGTGGGTGGGGAGAAGCGGCCTGCAGAGTCGCGACGACGAAACTGTCTGGACCGAGCTTGCAGGTCCCCGAAGAGGGGGGGCGGAGGGCGGTTGGGAGGATCTGGAACTGGGACCAACAGGCAGGAGGCTGAGGTGGGGCCTCCGCGGTGGACGAGGCTCCGCCCGCTCCGCCAAGCCTCCCGGCGCCCCTTCGGGACGGCCCTCCCAGCCCGGCTGCCCGTCGCGCCCCGGGGCCTCACCTGCTCCCGCGGGGGCCGGAGCCAGGGCCTCACCGAGCGCACCCCCGCCAGGGTTGTCAAGGAGCGAAACAAGAGTGTCTTAGCAACAGCAAGGAAGTCCTGCCCCCTCACCGGACGTTGACTGGAATTTTACTTGTTATTGGTGAATAAAAATGTCAATCAACATTGAAGGGTCCTACAACGTAGAGATTTGTACGGAAAGGGGCGTGACTTATATGTTAGGGAGGCGGGGCTTCACTTATAGTTGTCTTAAATGGGCCTGAGGAGCTGGGCAAACACACAAGTTCTCATTTTAGAAAAACTTAGCAAAGCAGTATTGCCTGGGGCGTTTCTTTTAGTCATTTGAAATAACAAATGCAACTTGTCGGTGTCATGACAACTGATATGCTTCTTTATTAGGACCTCAAAAACCTAATAATAAGTAGCATTTATGTAGGGCTTTACAAAGAGTATCGCACCTGATTCTCACCACAATTCTTTTAGGTAATAGTATTCGTAACCACATCCATCTGAAGTAATGTTCAGAGAGATTAAATAACTTGTAAAGGGAAAGAATCAATGTTAAGTTCCTGGAAGAGGACCCCAAGGGCTCTTTCCGCTGCAGCACGCCCTCATATAGTTGCCTAGTGACTTAAAGATACAGTTGTCCAGAGCTTGCCTTTTCTTCCCCTTAGGAGGGAAAATTAATCTGAAAGTATAAGTACAACTAGGAAGAAGGGAAATGGGGGAAGGGAGAACCACCTGCAGATCTAATTGTGTGATTGGTGGATCAAAGGGTCAGTAGAGTACTCCATATTTTTAAAATTTACTTTATCATGATGGGTACTTTGGGGGAAACTCCACTTCAAATTCACTGGCACCTACTGGGAACTCAGCCCTGGCCAGGTGCTGATGATTCAGAGAGGAGTAAGATGAGGACCTTGCTCCCAGAGAAGTGGGGGGAAAGTTATGTCAACAAATAGATACAGAGTAACTCACTCTATTTGTGCTCAGGTAGAAGTGTGGGCAAGGTGCTGGTTCTTTCCAAGGAGGGAGTAACTCTCAGAGAAGGTGGTGCTTGAGTTGACTGAGTCTAAGATGACCAGTGGGCTAATGAGGGTGAGGGAGCACAGTTCACTTGGGAACCACTGGTGGCTCCATGAGCCCTGGGTGGAGGATGAATGTGGTGTGAATGGGAGAGAATGAGAAGAGGATGGAGGTGAAGATGCAGAGGAAAGGGTATCAAATGCAAGGTTCAGGGAGATGAGGTGAGAGTGGAAGAAGGTAGCTATTGGAGGGTTTTAAGTAGGGCAGAAACATGGGAAGATTTGGGTAATGGAAAGATCATTTGGGTGAAGGAGATGGTGGACTGGACTTGGAATAGGTAGATGAAGGCAGGCACAGCGGGTTTAATTTTGAGACTTGGAAGCTTGAGGTGTTTCAGGCCCTTGCCTATTCCCAACTTGCCTCCCTGGTGCGTCTGAGGGTCCATGGAATATCTGACTCAGCCTCCAGATTTCCCCAATCCTCTTTGCCAGGTTTCTCCAGGAGATGAAAGGTGGCCTTTGAGGGGGATGAATCTCTCGCTTCCGCCTCTCATCCAAATTTCTCCCCAAAGGGGTCCACATTTGCTGTCTTCTCTTTCTCACCTCCCATTCATTCTTCAACCCACTGCAATCTGGTTTCCACTCCCACTACACCACCAAAATTCCCTCTTCCGTGGTTACCAGTGACCTCCTGAAGAGCAGAATCTGATAGACCCTTTTAGTCTTTATCTTACTGGAACCATCCCCTCTGCTGGTGTATATCTGTTGACTACACCCATCTTCATGAAATTCTCCACCCCAGAGATAGTCCCTGCAGAACTCTTTACAATGCAGATTCCAGGGCCCCTCAGCATCAGAATGGTGAAGGGCAGTAATTTTTATTTTTCACAAGCACTCCTGGTGCACACTCACAATGGAGAGTCACTGCTCTATCCTAACACCTGGGGCACCTCATTCTCCTGGATCTCCTCAAACCTCTCTTCCTTTCTGGCTCCTTCTTCCTTTGATCTCTGTGCCCACCTTTATCCTCTTTTCTTTTCATCAGTTGCCTCAAATTCCTTCCTACCCCTCTTCATCAGCAAGAGTTTCCCTTGGTCATGCTTCCTAGAGTATTTACTGGAATTGAGGGTTGGGTATGTATTTTGGAAAACCTCTCTGGTGATTCCAAACACTCTCCCAGGGAGTTAGGCCACCCATATCTCCACACATATCTTGTGGAGAATTGCTGCCTTATCTACTGTCCTTTGGGGAACTCATCCTCTCCATGGTTCCATTGTCAATGTCCTTGTAGATTCTGATGGTGCCTATGTTTCTCTCGCCAGATTAGACCTCTTATGGGAGCTACCAGCCTAAATATCCAACAAATCCCTGGCTATCTCCACCAGAATGTCCCACAAACCCTTCAAACTCAATGTGTCCCAAACTGAATTGATCATCTTCCTCCAACCTGCTCCCCTGAATTCCCCATCTCAGTAAATGGCACCCCCCCCCCCCGTTTCCTCTATCAGAAACCAAGGAATCTTCTCCTTCCCTCTTCCCCCTCCCATCACTCATCTCAAGTCAATCACAAGCCTGCTGATTCTGACTCCTGTGTCTTGAATACAGTTCCTTCTGGCCATCTTCGTGGCACTCCCTATGTACACAGCACCATAATCCCACCTGTATTATTGCAACAGCTTCCTGATAGAACTGCCTGACTGCAATCTTGCCCTTCTCTAAATCCACCTTCCTTACTGCAGTCAACGTGGTACTTCTAACACCCAAATTTCACCACTACATTCCTCTCCTTAACTATGCCTTCCCTCCCTCCACAGTTCCCTATCGCTTACTGAGTGACATCTAGATACCATGACCTGGAAATCGAGCCCCCTGTGGCATGGCCCATGGGTGCTTCCATCTCCTTGCTCTTCCTTCCTCTGTGCTTTATGCGCCAGGCACCCCAACTCTTATGGCTCCCCAGGTGCTCCATGCTGTTTCTCACCTCCCTGCATTTGCTCATGCATCCTCTTTGCCCATATTCTCCCTCTGCTCTTCCCTCCTTTTAGCTATAGGAGCCCATACACTTTTGGTCTTAGCTTGCACACATTGGGATTCTGTCACTTGCAACCAGAAAACTCCTTTGTACTCCTATCTCATGTGGTGTGCATTCCTGTCACTTCTCTTCTTCACTGTTTTATACTTGAGTTTAATTCTCCATCTTCCCCTGTGAGCTCCAGGAGATCAAGGACCTTGTCTTATTCCTCTCTACAACCCTGTGTTCCACACAGGGTCTAGCAGAGAGTAGGTGCTTAGTAAATGTTTCACGAATGAATGTGTGAGTAAATGAAATAGAATCCTACCCTACTTCTTCAGACTCAGCTCTTGTTCCCCGAGACTCAGCCATTCCAGCTACACCCTTTCATGTGCTGCTCCTGCTGTTGAGAATGGTTAATGGCAGACACCCCAGAATCAGTTAGCAATTGGATCAGCTGTAAGTAACAGATATTGGGAAAATAGTGACTTAAAATGACACAAATTTACTGTCTTACAGTTTTGGAATCAGAAGTCTGAAATGGGCTTCAGTATGATCCCAGGGCTGTGTTCCTTCCTGAGGCTCTGAAACTATTTCCTTCTCTTCTCCAGCTTTTAGAGACTTCCTGCCTTCCTCTGACACTGACTCTTCAGTCTCTTTCATATCTAAGGACCCTTGTGATTACATTGGGCCCAACGAGATAATCCTAGTTCATCTCTTTATTTCATGGTCATTTGACTGATTAGCAACCTTAATTCCATTTGCAGCCTTATTTCCCTTTGCCATGTGACAAGTATTCACAGGTCCTGGGGATCAGGATGTAGACATCTTTGTGGTGGGCATTAATTTACTTACTTACTCAGTATGGGTAAAATTTTCACATGTCATTGGAAAGAATGTCTATTCTGTAGTTGCTCTATTAGGTCAAGTTTGCTTATCATTTTGTTCAAATGCTCTGTACTCATACTGAATTTTTTCATCTGCTAGCCCTATAAATTACTGAGATAGGTGTGTTAAAATATCCCACTCAATTATGGATTGGCAACTTTTCCTTTTGTTTCTATCAATTTTTACTTTATATGTTATGAAGCTGTGTTAATACATGCCTGTGAATTTATAGTTGTTATATCTTCCTAAGAGATCGATTCTTTATCATCATGAAATGTGCCTTTTATCTCTATCAGTGATTCTTGTCTTTTTTTTAAATTGAAGTATAGTCAGTTACAATGTGAATGCTTGTCTTAAAGTCTACTTTGAACTAAGTATATCTACACCAACTTTCTTTGAATTAGTATTTGCATGGTCTATATTTTTCTATCTTCTTAATTTCAACCTTTCTATAGAATACTTTTAAAGTCCAATTTGACAATATTAATATTTTCACTGGAATATTTATCTTTTAATATTTAATATAATTACCTACTGACATTAAATTTAGGTTTAAATCAATCACCTTACCATTTCTTACTTATTCTACCCTTTCTGTGTTTTTTTTCTCCCTTCCTTTTTTGGCCTTCTTTGGATTTTTATTATTCTACTTTTTTCTCCTGTAGGAACTTGTTACACATCCTTTTATTTAGTGATTACTCTAGGAAGATATAATATTGATTCTAGACTTACTAAAGTCTAAAGTAAAATTAATACTTTGACTACTTCCAGGACCATGCAAGGATATTAGAATATTTTAATAGCATTTACCTCTTTCTGCTTTTTAGTCTGTTGCTGCCATGAATTTTAAAGCTTACGAGACATATATATTTTTTCAGTTGATACTAACTTAGATTTGTCCACATAGTTACCCTTTCCTTGTTCTTCGTTGAAATTCCCATGTTTCCTTTCAGGACCTTTCTCCTTCTTCCTAAGGAATTTCCTCTAGTCTGTCCTTTAGAGAAGCTCTGTTGGTAACAAAAACCATTGGTAATAAATATTGTTTTTTCCTTTGTCTGAAAACACTTCATTTCATCTTCATTTTTGAAGGGTTTTCAATGAATATAGAATTTCCAGGGTGGCAGTTATTTCCTTTCAGCACTTTCAAGGTGTCATTTTATTGTCTTCCTTTTCCCATTCCTTCTATTGAGAAGTTAGCTGTTGTTCTGTCCACTGCTCCTTGGAAGGTAATGCATCTTTTCCTCTGGGACCTTTTAAGAATTTTTCTTTGTCTTTGATTTTTCAGCTGTTTCACTGTCAAAGTCCTAGTTAGGGTTTTCTTTGCATTTCTTGTGCTTGGAGTTCCATGAGATTCTTGAATCTGTGGCTTAATGTCTTTCAATGGTTTCTGGAAAATTCTCAGACATTGTCTACTCACATATTATTTCTGCCCTATTTTCCCTCCCCACGTCTGGGACTCATGCCATGTTAGACCTTTTCAATATGTCCCATGTTAAGCTTATGCTTTTTTTCTCCAGTACTTTCTGTTCTTTTCCCTCAGTCTTTTTTAAGGATCATTTCTTTTGAGATCTCTAATAGAGTTCACAAGTCCTTCTTCAGCTGTGTCTGGTCTGCTGTTGAGCTCCTAAGTTCAGTGAATGTATTTTTCAGTTCTAGAATTTTCATTTGAGTATTTTTTATAGTTTACAGTTCTCGGTTGAAATTCTGTTTGTCATCTGAATTCTTAAAGATGTTAATCATAATTATTTTCAGGCCTAGGTCTTAAAACATCACTGTATGACTCTCCTATAGAGATCTTTTTAAAATCAGACTTTGAATTTTGAGATAATTATAGATTCACATTAAGTTGTAAGAAACAATACAGAGAAATTCTATGTGCCCTTTATCTAGTTACCTCCAATGGTAACATCCTGCAAAACTGTAGTACAATATCACAACCAAGATGTTGACATTGATACAATATTATTGTTCCCTAAATTTCCCCAGTTTCACTTAAACTCGTGTGTGTGTGTGTGTGCGTGTGTGTGCGTGCACGCATGTGTGTATGTTTATTTACTTCCATAGAATTTTATCATATGTGTAGATCCATTTGCTTTAAAATTGTTTTCCGTCTTGATTCTCAGTCACTCAGTTTTGTCTCCAGATATGTCTGACAATTTCTTATTGAATGCCAAACCTTGTGCAGCAAAAATATGTGAGTTTGAATGATGTTATCTTCCTCCAGAGAGAATTTACTTGCTGGAAAGGGAGGCACACCCCTTGGAGATCCCTGGTCATGAATTTAAAATGAGAGTCAAGACACATTAGAGCCCTGTGCTTTTCCACATCAGTGTTCAGCTCTGCAGGTGCTGGCATGAAGTAGGTGGACAGCGGGATTTAACCAAGGTTGGACAGAGCCAGCTGAGTGGGACAGAGGGACAGAGGGTGTTTGTAAGTAAATCAGTGCAAGAGAGGATAAACAAGGAGAATCTGCCTCCAGCTTAATTTTGCTCAGTGGTAAGTAATTAAAAGCAGTATTTTAAGACAAATCTGGATTCGTTCTGGAGTAGAATGAGGAAAGCACACAAGTTTTTCAGATTACTCAGTAGACTTCAAATATGGTTTTCCTCTTTGAAGTGCTGCTTCCAGCTATACCCCTTGGTCCTCATGGGGTAAACTCACTCTTGTTGGAAGTTTGGGAGGCTTTGGGAAAGTCTGAGAAGGCCTGTTCTGCTGGTGTGACCCCTCCGACCTCTGACTGGCCCCCTGGCATTTCATAGGGACCATCTGAGGACATGGTCCAACTAAGAGCAATGACAATATTGATGGAGCAGGAGGGTGGAGGCTGTGCCCCTCAGATGGTGGGGACAGGGGACCAGATCAAGACCTCTTAGGGATGGGGTGGGCACTGGAGGGACAGATGGGGGTCATAAACCAGTTTAGAGGCCACATGAGTCAGAGGAATCCAGTTAGACCATGGGGAGGGGACATGGAATACAATAG
The DNA here is from genome assembly GCF_036321535.1 of Camelus dromedarius. Taxonomy (NCBI): domain Eukaryota; kingdom Metazoa; phylum Chordata; class Mammalia; order Artiodactyla; family Camelidae; genus Camelus; species Camelus dromedarius. The sequence continues at coordinate 8,302,705 of NC_087446.1, read as the reverse complement.
GGCCCCCCCATTCCCCTCCCTCATCTCCCAGGACCCCAAGGGGAGCAACACTCTAAGGGTCCAGGCAAGCAATGTCTCAGGGAACAACTCAGGGACCTGGTTGCCATAACTGGGGCAGGAGGTGGGGATGAGGTGTTAGGAATGAGGCCAAAGCCCAGTTATCAGAACTGGGACACTTTCCATGTGGGACCTGTGTTCTTTACATCCTTCCTGCATAAATCCTGGGGAGAGGGGTGTGTCTGCACCAGGACCTGGCAGAACCTGTCAGGTTGGGGGACACAGGTCAGGTTGGGTGAGGCTTTGGGGCACCAAGATGGCACCCTTTCTGTCTCTGCCTATCACCCTGCCCCAAGTAGCCACCTCATTCCTGCTTGACACCAAGGTAGCCCCACCCGTGCAAGAAGAGCCTCAGAGTAAACATCATGTTTATTTAACATTCAAATTTACAAAAACAAAAAGGTAACAAAAACCATGACATATATCACACACACACACATACACACATACCCACATGTTGCATCTCATGTCACTTTATGTACAAAATCAGGCGAGGAGCTGGGGAGGGGGGTGGGTTGCCAGTAGGATGCACTAATTTCACAGTGTCCAACAGCTTGACATGCTCACTCACTGCTCAGCCTGGGCCCACGTGAGCCCTTCCCAACCCAGGAGGGTCAGGGGTCTGGGGGAGATGGGGCTTGGAGTGGCAGGCAGCTGAGACAAAGGGGGTGAAGAGAATGATTCCATCTCTGGGAGGGGGCCCCTTCCCCAGTTTGCTCAGGGCAAGGGTGCTGGGAAACATGTAAAAGGGGGGACCCAGTTTTGGGGGGAGTGGGGTCACTGTGTCATGGAGAGAGCACTGAATACAGAGTCAGAAAGCTGGGTTCAGGTCTCCCAGTGTGCAGGTTGGGTGACCTTGAAGGCTGCTCACCTTCCCTGGGCACTGACATCCTCATCTGTAAAACAAGGGCTTCAGAGACTTTCCTGCCCAAATCTGTGGTCCTAGGTCACGCACAATTGTGGCAAGGTGATCTGTCCCCTTGGGATGTTGACTGGGGGCACAATGTGCCACAAGGTGGGAAAATCTGGCAGATAAGAGCTGTGAAGCACCTGGCGCAGGGCTTGGCCCAAAGCAGGGGTCTGAGAAATATCAGCTTCCTCCCTTTCACAGCCTGGCACTCTTGGGAGACGTCCAGCTTGCCCTCCCCTTCAGCTCTCCTGGAAATTCCAGCCGGTGAGAGAAGGGCTCAGGTGGGGCACACTGCACAGGGATGTGTTCCCCGAAGGGGCCAAGAACCCTACCACAGCCTCACCCAAGGTCCTGGGGCCAGCCCATCCCACACCTCCATTCCGCTCAAGTGGTGAACACGGTCAGGAGCAATGGATGACCAAACCTCACTCCACAGAGAGTGACACAGTGCCTGTCCCCTCTGGCTGAAGGGCGGGCCCTGGATGATACCTGCCCTGGCTCTGTCACTTGCTGGCTGATTGACATGAGCAAGTTACTTAACCTCTCTGGGCCCCAGTTTCTTCACCTGTATAATGGGGCTAAGGACAGTCCTAGCTTAGACCTGTTGTGAGTATAAATGAGACGATGCCTGTAAGGTGCTGAGCATGGTGCCTGACACTTAAAAAGGATTTAACATACAGGGCTCCAGCCTTGTTTTTAGCCAGGAGACGCTTGAGGATGCAATGAACACCATTTCCCCTCTGTCTTCTTGGCTGTGCCTCGGAGCAGCTAAAGGTCAAAGCTGGAGTCCAAAGAGCAGGCATTCAGCAAAGGTAAGAAGGATGATCAGTAAATAAATGAGGGGTGGGGACTTTGGAGCATTCATCTTTCTGGAATGGAAATGGGGACCCAGGCAATTCACCAATGGCCCAGACTCAGAACCTACATCGGAATGGCTCTAATTTGTCTGTTTCCTCTGGAGGGCTGACCAGGGTGACTCAGCGCAGGTCAGATGTCTCATTACCATGACAAAGCATAAAGGACTTGGGATGGTGCATCTGGGTGGGCTCAAGTCATCAAATAAGTCCCCTCCTCTTTCCTAAGACTCTTTCTTTTCCCCAGGTCTCCACAAAAGCTGCTTCCTTAAAAACAATAACAGAAACCCAATAAAGCCCAGTGTCCCTAAAATCTAAGTTCCAAATTCTGCCATCACCCCAGCAACAGTGTATGTCATTATGAGACGCTTGACCCAGCACTGGGGCTGATGTCATTGGCTGTTACTGGGGCAACGTAGATCTCAGCAGGTTCTGGCTGAAGTACACCATTACTCCCTCTTCTAGGGGGAGTTGGGCTAGAGGTGCTGAATGGTCTATTTGTGCTCTTGAAATGGAAACAAGGATCTGGGGGCTGGAAGCAACAAGTCCTGGAAAAGCTCCATGGCCCTGGGCCCCACTGCCTATAGCTCTTGCATCATGCCTCAGGCTAAGTGGATGTGGGAGCAGAGACAGGGAACCAAAGAGGGAGGCAAGTGGCACCAGTGCCCATCTGACTCAGGTAGCCAACAGCTTCCCAGACACTTGGTCGATGACCGCCAGGTGGAGAGGCACCTGAGTTCTCAGCTCTCCGTTCCTGCCAGAGTGCCCAGGGATCACATCTCTCTTCCCCCTACCTTCTGGGGGTGGAGGATGGGAATGCGAAGATGTTTGTGTGTTTCATAAAGGAAGGTGGTCCAGTGGTCATGTTAGAAAGCATTCTGATTTCTCAAATGTCCATCCTCTTAGGTGTAGGCTGAATTCAAAGACTCTCACAGGCAGGCAGTATGGTGTCGGGGAAAGAGCACTGGGTCCTAGTCCTGGCTCTGCTCCATTGTGCTGTGTGATCCTGTGTAAGTCACTTGCCTTCTCTGAGCTCTTTTCCATCTGTACAAGCAAGAGGTCAGACTGGCTGGCTTTTTTTCAGCTCTGATATTTCTCCCTCTCTCTGGGGAGCTGGTAAGGACTCAAGCATAGGGACCAGGAAGCCACCAGCCCTTTGAGATAGTTTCAGATAGGCAAGGAGCCAGGCTGGGAGGATCCAGAGGGGGCTGAATTTTACAATCTGCATATAAGGTTCTGCCTTGCCCCTTGCCCTTGCCCCTGCCTCTTTGGAGCCAGCTTCTGACCCTGAGCTATGCCTAGCCAGATCCCATCTGCTGCCCAGTCCCAGGACCTGCCCTTGCTATGCCCCTTGGTCCCTAGGCAGGTTCTCAGGCTTGCCCCACCCTATCTACCTGAATCACAGACCATCTTACTTTTAATCTAGAGAGCTCTCATCAGCAATGTCCAAAACAAAGGCCTCAGCTCACAAATGAGGAAAGCCAGCCAAGAGAGGGCAGGGTCTTACAGAAGACTGCGTAACAACTTAGTGGTAGGGCTGACTAGGAACCGAGGGCTCCTCCTTCTCATCCAGAGCTCTGCAAACCACTCCATGTGCCTCCCTGCGCTCTTAGCTTCTTCCTTCCTCCCCAAAGGCTGCAGGGCCATGCAGAGTGGGTAGGTATTGTGGCTCTCCCAGAGCCTGCGTTCCCTGGGGCACTGTGTCTCTGCCTCATGCTGTTCCCATCCCAGGCTGAAGTGGCCCAGGCCTTGTCCTGGTCCCAGAGGGGAAGAGGTGACTGTGCCAGGGTCACAGCTGTGGGTGGGCACAAGGGGTGACTATGGCCCTTTGGCCTTCCAGGAACTTGGTCCCTAACCCTCCAGGCTGGAGCTGGGAAGGGAATGTCCTGGAGATTGAGGTGAGGCTGGGCCAGGCATGGATCCAACATTCAAACCACTGCACACACAGAAACAAGGAAAGAGGAGGAAGAGAGAGGGGGCAGGTGGGGGTGGGGGAAGAGGTTCCATCAAGATCCCACTGCCCTTGACTGGCAGCTGGTGGAAAGAAGGGAGGAGGGGTGAGTCCGAGTCTACTGTGGTTCTGTCGTTCCCTCCCAGCTGGGGGGCAGCTCCACAGCCTGTTATGACCCTGAAGGGGAAGGGGCCAGGCCTGTTGCATGGGGGACAGGGGGAGCAGATAACCATCCTTACCACTGGGTGGGCCCCTCTCCCTCCTCCATACGCACACTCATGGTGGAGTGCTGCTGAGATCAGTGGAATCAGTTGTGGGGTAGGAAGGGGGTAAGAGAAGGCTCCACTGTAATGCCAGCAGGGTGGGAAGAGCTGTGGACACCCCCTGCCAGGACCTGGACTCACCCCAGGCTTGACCTGTTGACTTGAGCTGCTTGTCCCTATCCAAGTGGCATCAGGGGACAGCCATCACAGGGCAGGGCATCCTGGAGGTATAGGTACAGGTGGGGGAAACGGGAGGCATGGCCAGGAGTGGGGCAGGAAAGGAGGCCAGTGTGTGGGTAGGCTGAGGAGGGAAGGTGCCTCTGCCCCAGAAGGTCCCCAAATTGGCAGGCAAGGGAGGGGTCCTGGACAAGGTGGCCCTTCATGCTTTGGCCCTCCCCTTGCAGACATCGAAAGTGGCCTTCGTGGCACCCCCAAAGGCCTCCACTAGCTTGTCTTCCCAGGGAAGGATGTTGCCCAGCAGCGGCCCTGTACAGTTGGCAATACCCAGGACCTGGGCAGGTGTCAGGGTGTGGTCCCACAGGTTAAACTGGGCAATGTCACCCACGAAGGCCTGGGTGGCATCAAACCGGCCACCGAGGGTATCCTGGACCAAAAGAGCAGAGAGAAAGAAGAGAGACATGGAGTGAGGGAGCAGAAAACACAAGCAGGCACTCAGGAAGTCCAGCCCCTGTCCCTGCTGAAGTCCCACCCACCAGGTTCTAGTCCCGCCCCTGGGCAGCTCACTGCTCTCTCTGGGTCTCACTCAGTCTGCCCATCTGCACAATATAGCTGGGTCAGACTGGGCGCTCACACTGCTGTACTTTCTGGGACCCTCCATCTCAGGGGCCCTGGGTGGGTGGGATATCTACTTGGGTCCCAAGCCCTGATATCACCCTAAGACTTACCTGCTCCTGACCCAGGATAAGGATCCCATGAGGCTTGATGGGGTGCCAGGCGGCCAGGTTCTCACCAGAGCCTTGCAGCTCCCCGTCCTGGTAGGCAAACCACAGGCCATCCCTTGTGGTCCAGGCAATGCAGATATGGTGCCAGCCATTGTCCTTCAGGCTCAGGGGCAGCTGGGCCACCTAGAAACAGGTCCCGAAGCCCCAGGTCAGAGGTGCCACATGGCCCAAGGCTAGAGCAGTGGGGTGGGGGATGGTGAGACTAGTGTCCCTCCTTCCAGGGACTGACCTAAGGCCTTACCCTCCCCTTCTTCCCATCCCAGTGTCTTTCAACCAGTCTTTCTTCTTTCCCTGTGATGTATAATCAGGGAGCTTCACTCAGATCACAAGGGACTATTTGGTGTTGGTTTTCAGTCATTTCCAGGTAGTTTATTCACTCTCTAACAGGCCTGTAAGGTCATGCAGGATGGGAGCTGTATCCCATAAGCCTATCTTCACCTGAACACCTTACACAGTGTCCAGAACACAGCTGGGCTCAAGAACTACTGGCAGTAGTAGAACAAGCCTTAGACTTGGAGGCTGGGCACTACCAACCAACCCCTGTGGGACCTTGGGGTGGCTGCTCTTTCCTCCCTGGCCTTAGTCTCCTCACCTGTAAAGTTAGGGGGTTGAGCAAAGGATGGCAAATATGCAGCCAACTCTGCCTCCTCCTCCATCCAAGGCAGACATGGCTAATCAATCATGAGCCTAGACTCACCCTCGGAACCTTTCTCATCACAGTGCTCTGGGAAGACACTGCTGATTGATTAGAGTTGGCCTGTGAAATGAAAGGTACTTGGTGCCCGTGGATTTGGGGCTCCTGAAGGGCTCTTTCATCTCCTAAGTTCTCTGAGATCACAATTTAATGCAACATTCTCTGAGTCCTACTTGGTGCCAGCCCTAGTTCTGGACACTGGGGATATGGATCTGGTCCTAATCATAAAAAGAGCTGAGTCCGCACAGGAGGAAAGGACTTCAGGGACAATATTACAAGGCAGAATAATAGGGGCCGTTTGGGAGGTACAGAGGCTGTGAAGGCCCAGAAGAAGGGGGGCGGTGTGGGAATGGACGTGGAGTCTAGACACATTTGGTAATACAATGGACTCTGACCATTCCGCTGCAAGGCAAACCAAGTTGGGGCAGGAGAGGGCAGAGCAGAAGCAGAGCCGTAGAGGCTGGAATAAAAGGGGAACTGTGAGTAGCTTGTGAGGCTGGCGCTCAAAAGGCCCCAGAATTTCCAGGACTTGGGCTGCCCTGTGCCCTATCCAGGGTGCTGAATTTTTTCTATTAGAACTGAGCGCTGACCTTGGGCAGATCTAAGGATGGCAGCTGGAGATTGTATGAGCAGAACACGATAGCAGGATCTAGATGTCATCCACCTACCCCGGACATCTGAGAACCTACTGGGCCACAAGAGAAATTCACTGTCCCCGGGCCCATCTCCTTCCTCCTCTTCCAGGACACTCATGAACCCTGAGCAGGATTCTGCTGGGTGTCAACCACTCCTAGCAGCTCTATGTGGCTGTGGGCTGGTCATGAGTGGGTACAATATGTGGTATCTGCATTTCTATGGAGTCTCAAAAGACCACCATGCCTGCAAGACCCAAAGCAATGTGGCAGGCAGGGAGAACTGTTTGGGGGGATGGGGTGATAGTCTAAGGTCACACAGTAGATAAGTGGCTGAACTAGGACTCCAATCCAGCATTCAGGCCCAGAGCCTGACCATAGCACCATCCGACTCTCCACCTGAGGGGTGGGGCTGGCTGCAGGGGAGGTGAAGGGGTGAGGAGGCCACCAATAGTCACCCCCCTCTGCTCCTTCCCCAGGTAGGTCCTTGAACCTCATTCCTTCTCTCTTTGTCCAGGAAAATGAGCAGGGCCCTGGAGACATACACTTCCAGCCTTGCTCCTATAGCTGGATCGCTAGGGAAGTGTCTTAATCTCTGTGAGCTTCACATGCTTCTCTGTAAATGGGACACCAGTGTTATAGCCTCTCTTGGACACAAAACTCCTCTTCAGCCCACCCCAGGTCTGGCTTGTCTTTGAATTCCCGGAACCCAGCTTGACACACACTAGGCATTTCATGTGTGCTGATTTTACTGAGCAGGAGGATGGAAAGGGCCCACGTGTTTGGGGCCCAGTGCAGTGCAGGTGGTCCTGGAAGGGTACCCCTTGCCCCTCCATCCCTCCTGCTATGCCCAGCCCCCACTCACCTTGTCATTGATCAGCAGCTCCATGGGGTCATGGCCGGCCTCCAGCAACACAATCTCATTGGCCTGCCCAGGCACCGAGTAGGAGAAAGGGGTGCCCTGGCCAGTGCCTTCCGACTTGGATCGCAGCCACATGCAGACGGTGAAGGCATAGAGCTCAGGCAGTGCCTTCCGCACGCGGGCGTACATGTAGTTGTTGCGGATGGGGATGCTGACCTTGAAGGCATCTGGGGGACTGTATGCTGAAGACCCTGAGGGGGATGAACAAGGCAGACATGGTGGGGGTCAGTGGACACATGAGGGTGGGCAGGGCATACTCCAGAGTGAGGGCTACTAGTCCTTGGACACCTGCTATGTGCCAGATGCCTTCATCACCTTTTCTACCCTTCCTGTGTTGAGGGTGTGGCTAAAGCTCAAGGGGTCTGGACCTGAGGCATCCTGGGTTCAAATCCTGCCTCTACCACTTCCCAGCCATGTGACCTTCAACAAGCTTAACTTAACCTCTCTGGGCTTCGGTTTCCTCAGTAAAATGGGGTAATAACATTTCCTCCCTCCCAGGGTTGTGTGAGGGTTGAAGGGGACAAACTATCTAAAGGGCCTGGCTCCTACTAAGTGCTCAACAAACGTTAGCTACTGCTGTTACCGTTAGAGTTCTTGGTCTATTTATTTAACAAGCACTACACAGGGGCTTTCTAGGTGGCAGAAACTGTTTTAAGTGCTTTTACATCCTTTATTGCATTCATTCGTTTCTGTTATTTATTTATTTACTTACTTATTTACTTATTTATTTATTTATTTATTTATTTGCATTTATTCTTGTAATAAGCCTATGAGGCAGACACTAGTATAATCCTCATTTTACAGATGAGGAAACCTTGGCCCAGAGAGATCAAGTAACCTTCTCAAGGCCGCACAGCTAGTAAGTGGCAGAGCTGGGATTTGAATAAGACAATCTTGAGACTCCTTGATCTCCAAGGTGTATCCGGCTCAGAGTTTCAGGGATTCTATGTCTTGAATATCAGAGGGCTTTCTGTGGCAGGTAGACTGGGGAGTCACCACCCCCAAGGAGAGAGGATAACACCCACCACCCACACCTCCCTCAGCAAGTGGCTGAGGACTGGGGATAGGAGGCTGGGGCTGAGAATGGTGGACCCAGGGTTCTCAGGTCTGGTAGGGGTTTAGGGTCAAAGCTATTGTGATGCATCATGGTGAAGAGGAAGGGGCTCAGTATCTGCCTCTTTAAACCCATTTCATCTGTGAGGAAGTTGAGTCCCAAGAAGAAAGGGATACAGCTTGCCCACGGGCACATAGATATCCTGCCTCATTGCCTCACTCCTCTCTGTCCTGCGGTCTCTTGAGGGGGCATTTCCGCTAATCCCTTAGGAGGCTCAGTGTAGAGGGACCAGTGGCAGGACTGGGTAGGGATGAGTTTGCCTTTCTTGACCCTGTGCTCCAACCAGCATGCTGGCCCTGGAACCCACCAGGCCATGCCTTCTCTTTAGCTGTGCCCCTGCTGTAACCCCTCTACTCCAGAATTCACTCTCCTCTGCTTTCAAGAACTAGCTAGAGGCCCACCTCCTCCAGGAAGCCTCCTGGATTTCCTTCTCCTTAACTCCTCTCCCGCATCTAAGTCAATCCCAGCTAACTGCTCATGGTTTCCCTTGGTAGCTCCAACTTGTCTATAAGCTTTTGAGGGTGGTCTTCACAAAGTTTAAAAGATGAAAGGTCCCTGAGAGCTCGTGAGTCCTAAATTCCCCATTTTTCAGATGAGGAAAATGAGGCCTGGGGAAAGGAAGTAAACTTCCAAAGTCACAGAGCAAGCCAGTGACGGCTGTGGAATGAGGAGGCAGGTCCCCTGATGCACATACCTGTACACTGTCCATTACGGCATGTTTCTCTGACTTCCAGTGGTGCCAGGCCCAGGTGATAAACAAATGACAAAATTCTGACATTTAAGGTGTTATTGTGAGAGTAGTTAAATGCATGGACTTTAAAGTCAGACCTGGTTTAAGGTCTAGATCCACTCCTTACTGGCTGTGTGACCTTGGGCAAGCCACTTAACCCCTCTGGGCCTTATTTTCCTCATCTGTGAAATGGGGATAACAGTACCATCACTATATGGTTTCTGAAGATTAAACCAGCTGATGTGGTAAGTACTTAGCCCACTCCCAGAACATTATAAGTGCCAGAAAATGCTTCAAAAATCATGATAACGATATCCCCCAATTATTCTCTCTCTCATGTTTCACAGCCTCCTCTTCACCATCCCATCTAGCTTTAGCCTTTCGAGAGCATGAAAATGTTTTTTGAGTGAATCTGCCACCCTGAGGACCTGTCTAAGGACCAAGGCCTCGCCTGCCATGCCCTCTGAGGGGCCCAGGACCCACCGTGCTCCAGTTCAGCTATGCGGTCCTGCAGGGCATCCAGCTCCTTCTCCACCTCCTGCCGCTGCTGCTGGCTGCTGTGACTGAGGGCCACGCGCTCCTTCTCCAGTGCCAGCACCTTGGACAGCAGCTGGCCCTCCAGCTCGTCCATCTTGGAGTGCAGGGCTGTGGGCACCGCGGGTGCAGGGGCTGGGGCTGCTGTGTAGTTCACCCGGGCCGGAAGCTCCTGCTGCTCACAAGGCAGAGAAAGGGGGATGCGAGGTCACTCAGAGGGAGGAAGGAGAGACAAAGGGCCCAGAGATGCCCACCACTCCTGCTGAGTGGGCCACCTTTATCACCCACAGTGTCCTATCTGAGAGGTCACAGCCTCCCAGCCGTGCAAACACCTGCTTGGCCCCCCAGGCTGGGATGGAGGCCAGGTGAGGTGGGCGGGGCATGGGCTGAAGAGCAGCTCAGTACACCTGGCCACACCCCTGTTACACTGACCTTTGCTACCCACTATCCAGAGGGCTCCTTGTAGCTCTCCAGGTGCCTCCGAATCCAGACTCTGGTGCTGACTAAACACAAAGCCTCAGTTTCCCCTTCTGTAAGATAGGGACAACTGGGCCCACTCTGTCCATCCACAGGACAGATGTAAGGACAGAAGAGTGGAAGTAACAGGCCCTCATGCACTATAAAAGCAGAATGCAAACTATGAGGCTTGAATACCTCAGTTGATGGGGGACTCGCTACCTCCAGAATCTTCCCTCGGCCACTGATGGCTCATGGAGCAACAGGGCCAGACACCCACTGCCTCTGAGGTGGCTGGATTTGTAGGACACCTTGGGCTGAGGCAATTAGCTCATGGAGTGCCTCCCATGTCAGCGCTGGAAGGACTGGAGCTGGATCTCCTCGGCCCCAGCACTGATCCAGCCTCACTTTCCCTCCTTCCTCTGGGCTGAGCTGGGCATGAGGGACAAACACTCGAATGAGAATGTGCTGGGCCCACCCTCGGCATTTTCCATGTATTTACTCGTGAATCCTTGTTTTGGTTGGTGCTCTTAGTGTCCCCATTTCACAGATGGGGAGACTGAGGTAGAGGGCCTTTTGAATTTTCTACAATGACGAAGCTGGGCAAAGCTGACACCTCTCTCAAGCAAAGCGTCCCCCTCCCTCAGAGGGAGAAAGACCTGCCAGGAAGGAACAGGACGTCAAGTGCTATTCACACAGACGCCGTTGCGAGGAGATACCGCGCAGGCCGAGGGAGGTGGGCGCACAAGCTGTTCTTTTGTCAGAGCCGCCAGCTCTGCCACTGACAGGAAGGCCAGAGAGGAGGTGGGCTCACTGCGTGGCCCCCTCCCCACCCCGATGTCTGAATCAGAACATGAGTCCCCCCACTTTCCCATCTGTTGCGGGCGCAGGCTGTGTCGCGTGGGCTCCAGACTGATGCCAAGTGGGCCCCTAGCCCAAGATGGTGGGGCGATGATGATGCCATCACCCCATGCAGGTCCTGATGAGGAAGGAAAATGGGGGCTCAGAACCCACACCAGGAGTGCTGAGCATCTGGGTGGGGTTTGGTGTAAGTATATGGGGCCTGGAGCCAGAGCCCATGGCTCTGGTCCAGCTCAGCACTAATGGGTCAGGCTCATTAGCACTCAGGAATAAGATGCTAAGAACCGCAGCTGTCTTCATCTTCACACACTGCGTGCCAGGCCCCGCCCTCTGGCAGCACTGTGCAAACATTCCACAACCCCTCCCAACAACCTGGGGAAGTAAGGAGGCCCACTTTACAGATGAAAGAGCAGAGGCTCAGAGAGGTGAAGTCATCTGCCCAAGGTCACACAGCTTCAAACTGTCAGCCGGGACCCCCAGCCCAGCCCCTTCTGATTCCAGCACATGTTCCCATTCTTTAGCCCTACCCTGACGGTCTGGGTCTCAGTTTGTTGGTCTGCCAAGTAGGCAGAGGGCTAGCTGCCCGGCCTGCCTTGAGGGGCAGCAGAAGAGGTTCTAGTGGCCATCAGAAGGCTGAGAGGGTCTGGCAGGCTGTGTCAGACCGCGGTGTGGGGCAGCTTCACAGAGGGGCCTGGCTGGGAGGGACCTGACTATGCGGGGTGGCTCTCAGGCTGAGAGGGCATGGGGAAGACCCAACCACCTTGTCCCCAGATGATGCCTGCTCCTTTCCTTTGGGGAGCAAAGGGCAGGTGCTGGATTTCAGAGTCAAGGTCCTACCCTCTACAGCTCATCCCCACCCAGGACAGCACAGGGCCCAGCTCCACGGGCAACAGGGCAGGGTGGAAAAGGGCAGGCTTGGTGGCAGCGGTGTGGGTCAGGCCTCCTACCCCTGACATCTGCTTATCCCTCAAGTCCTAAGTGAGTCTGCCTGGACTCACAGTTTGGCTCCAGCAGCCCAGTGACCTCGTTATGTAAAGCTGCTGTGCCTCAGTTTTCCCATCAACAAAAAGGGTACAATAATAATATCTCATAGCACTGTAGGGAAATGAAATAAGTTAATAGATAGAATGCCCTTAGAACTGGCACATGATATGCTATGTGTCAGTTATTATTATTATTATTATTATTATTATTATTATTATTATTATTATTATTAATTATTATTATTATTTTATTACTAATATTACTTAAACATCTCTTGAAAGGATCTACTCATTTTCATCTCCAACTATAAACCTTTGTGTTTAATCATTATATTGAGAAAAAAAGCTAGTTACAAAAGAACAGTTAGATATCATTTATATAAAGCTGCAAAGATTCAAAATGAGATCGTGTATTTATAAAAGCATGAAGAAATGCACAGAGAGATAAATACAAATTCAGGACGGAGGGGACCCTCTCCTGGGGATGGGAGTGGGGAATCTCCGAGGGGCATCAGCTGGTTGCAACCATTCTAGTTCTTGAGCCTGGGTGGGGGCCTGAATGGTCATCTTTGTGCCTTTGTGTGTGTGTAAGGTACTTCACAATGATTTTCTTTAAAAAAAAAAAAAAGCAGGGAAAAAAGTCCAAGAGCAGAGTCTCTGAGGGTAGCATCTAATCCTGAATCTTAACTGTAGCCTCACTCAGCTCCTTTGTCCCCCCACGGCCACTCCAGTCCAGGCCATGGTCATGAGTCACCTCGTTCCTACTCAGGCCCTTCACACAGCAGCCAGAGGCAGCCACCTAATTGCAAACCCAACTATGTTGCTTAAAATCTTTCAATACTCCCTTCTCCCACCAATAAGCTCCCTGCCCCTCTAATCTCAACCCTTACTATGTACCTTCAGAGGCTACACTTCATTCCGACTGAAAGTCTCCAGCTGCTCTCTGCTCCCTCTCACCCTAGGGCCTTGGCACATGCTGTTCCTTCTGCCAAGAACACTCTTCCTGCCCCCACCCCACCTCCTCTGGCCAATGGCTCCTAACCCTCCAGATGGCAGCTTTCCTGATGCCTAAGCTAAGATGCTCCGAAGGGAGAGGGAAAGACGGCATCTCTGGAGGGACTGCAAATCCTCATTCACTCATTCACTCACTCATTCATTCATTCATTTATTCACCCGTCAGCAGGTACTGTGGTAACATGATACTGTGGGCACAGACAAGACTCTCAGGTCAGACAGACCTGCATGATTCCCAGGCTCCCCACCAACTGGATCTGTGGCCCTAGGCAAGCTGCTCAACCCCTTTGACCGTCAGTTTCCTCAACTATAAAATGGGGATAATTATAGTGTCTATATCTTGAGATACAAGTAATGACAAAATGAAAAACATAGGTAAAGCCTGGCATATAATAATGGCCAATAAACAGTCAAAGCCACTATTATGACTTGCTGTTATTGAGAGGCAGGAGAGCATAATGAGTAGTGACCGCAGGTGTGGGCCCTGGAGCCAGACTGCCCCAGACTGAAATCCCAGCTGAGTGCCTTGGCCAATGTTCTTAACCTCTCTGAGCCTCAGTTTTCTCATCTGTGCAATGGGGAGAGTAACAGCCCATGGTTCTCATGGGGCTAAATTGTAGGGCCCTTAGAACAGGCTGGCACAGAGGGCACGCTCAACCCTGCGGCCTCTTACCTAGTGCCAGGCGCTGCGGCTCCAGAGGTGAATAAGGGTCGTGCCTGCCAGCAGCGGTGATCTCAGCTGGTGGGGGGTGGGAGAGGCAGACGGCCCTGGGACAGCCATGACACCTGCCACCCATGAGACGCTCTCTGTGGGGCGGGGCCGGGGCGGGACATGGTGAGTCAGGGAAGGCCCCTCAGAGGGGCTTTCCTGCTCTGCCTTCTTCTCCAGGAGCCGGCCCAGTGGGCTGCTCTGTCTCCATGTAACTCAGCAGGGAAAGGGCAGGAGACCAAGTGGCAGAGGCCAGACTGATCTTTGTCCTGGTTCCCCAGGGCCAATTTGGAGCTGGAATGAAAAGATGAGAAATAAACCTCTGTGCACTGAGGGCGCCAAGTCAGGGTGGTCATTGTGCAGGGTGGGGAGGAGGCTGGGAGGAGGGGAGACAGCTCTCGGAGGGTCTGTTCCATACACCCTCCTGGGCTCTGAGGCCTCAGAGTAAGTGACAAGACCCCAACCCCAGGCCCCCCTTTCCTCTCCCTTCAAGTACTGCCTGTTAAGCTGCTGTGTTGAGAAGGCCACAGAATTCCCTCTTAGGCCCTGCCTGCCCACACACCTCTGGGCCCTGGCCAAAAATCTGCCACAAAGACTGAGGACTCCTCTCCCCAGCCTGTTGTCATAGAAAATCCTGGCAATGATCTTGGTTCAGCTTCTGACGTGCCGTGTAGCCTTGGGTAAGCCACTCAGCCTCTCTGAGCCTCAGCTTCCCCTGGGGTCAATCAAGGGCTATTCAGGGGCATCTAAGTGCTTCCACCTCAGGTTGGCTGCCTCAATCCCTGCCCCAAGTTCAGCAGGGATCGTGTGCCCAACTGTCCTAGGAAAACCCAATGGCATTCTCACACAGTGAGGAGTGCCAGCCCTGACCTTGTTCCACCTCCTATGGGTGAGGACTTCACAAAATGGCCAATAAGCATAAGAAAAGGTGCTCTACATCATGAGTCATTGGAGAAATACAAATTAAAACCACAGTGAGTCCACTACACACCCACCAGAATGAGAAGCATCTTTAAAATGACCATACCAAGGTTGACAAGCTTCACATGCAAGTGGGCGTGCAAATGCTTACCGCCACTTTGGAAAAGCACTTGGCAGAACCTCCTAATGCTAAATATATGCCTCTTCTAGGACCCAAGCATCCCACTCCTGGGGAGACATCCAGGAGAAATGAGGGCTTCCACCCAAAGATATCACAAGAATGTTCATGGTGACTTTATTTGTAATAACCCCAAACCAGAAACAACCCACATGTCCATCCATAGAAGAATGGGTAAATAAATTAAGGTATCTTCACACACTGAAACACTACGCAGCACTGAAAAATAACAAACCACCCACACACACCACGATCAAATGTCAGACAATGTTGAACGAGAACACCGAACATGAAGCGAGCAGCTTGTCTGAGTCCATCTGAGTGAAGTTCAAACCCAGGCAAAATTGATCTATGGTGACGCAAACCAGAATAGTGATACCTTTGGGGAAGTATGGACTTTGGGCTCACAGAAGAGTCTTCTGGGATGCTGATTCTTATCCAAGTGATGCTTTAATATGTACATCCATATGTAAAATTTCACTGAGCTGTACACTTAAGATTTGTGTCTTTTATAAGGAAGAGATGTGACCTGTGTTACATATCTTGAATGTAAGCTACACCTAAAAAAATTAAAAAGTCCCACAGGCAAGGCCCTGCCTTCTGCCCAAGCAACTCCTGCCAGGCTTGGAACAGCAGGATGGTTCTCCTCTCCCAGAGGCCTCCAGGGCACAGGATGGCAGAGCAAGAAGGGTCCTCTGGGCATCCTGCCCACCCTCCCATTTGACAGATGGGGAAACTGAGGATCAGAGAGAATAAGGAATTTTATGAGATCACAGTGAGCAGGTGGCAGAGCTGGGGTTTAAAACACGTTATCTTGCTAGAACGAAGTTTCCACACTGGCAGGAATAGGGATGACGGGCTTCTCATTGTGGGTCCCCCACATGGAAATGGGGGAAGGCCAGTCACAGGGAGAGGGGCCATCGGGGTCTGAAGGTGGCTGAAGGGCACTAGGTTCCACACCCTCCAACAAAAGGCTGATGGGCAGACCCTCTCTCACCGCATTCTGCCGGCCCCTTTCATGGCCAAAGAGGCAGGGTCAGGGAAGCCAGCTCCACAGAGCAGAAGCTTCCAAGATGGGCAGCAATGTAAGAGAAACATAAAAGCAACCAACAGACTTTAGAAAAGGCACCAAGAGATTCTCTAAGTCACTGTTTATCTGCAGACTTCCCTGAGGAGCTAGAGGTCTCAGAGTGTGTGGACAGGAGCTTGGGGGCTGCACACACATGAAGCCCCCTCCCCTCCCCACACTGAATTCCTAATCAGGAAGCATCTGCCCAAGAACTCAGAATTTGGAGCCCAAAGGGCCCAGACCAAACCTAGACCCTGCTTCTACCCATTTTACAAATAAGAAAACTGAGGCCCAGAGAAGGAAAGTTACTACCCTAAAGTTACAGGCAAGAAGAACTCAACTTTATGCTACCCAGCCCTCCTATTTCAGAGAATATTTAGAGATACAAGGTGTTTAGGGCCTGCTGTCTCATTCTATGGCGGGGAAGCAGAAATCGGGGGTAGGGAGGGTGGATGGTGATTTGTCAGGCTCTGGTTCCTCCAGACTCCCTGAGCCTCCATTTCTTTATCTGCAAGATGGGAATGTGTCCAGCTAATTCATAGGGCTGAAGACTGAATAAACTAATACGTATGTAGTAAGTACCTAATAAATGTTACTTGTTGTTACGTACTGTTTTCAGCCTCCTGATTATCTTGCCAGCCAGCAGGACAAGCTTTTGAGGAGTGGCCCTCATCACTCGTGCTCTAGATGCTCTGAGGCTGAAATGGTTCAGGGCATTATCCAGCAAGAGGCACTTCCCTCACCTGCCTTTCTCACTCTCCTGAAGGTGTGTGAGTCTGACCCCTCCAGATGGATCTAGAGTTAATGATAAAGATCAAGGGTTCTGCAGCCAGACACTGACAGGGTCAAATCCAGGCTTCATTGCTGTGTGACCTTGGGACAGTTTCTTACCTCTCTGAATCTTGGTTTCTTCATCTGTAAAAGGGGGATAAAGTAGTACCTCCCTCATGGAGGTTTTCTCAGGATTAAATGAGATAATGTATAGTGCCTGAAACATGGTAAGTGCTAAGTGAGAGCTATAATTGTTATTAAGTCCAGAATCCTCTGCAACCATCATCACGGTGTTCCTTACCATGGCTCCCACCCCTGAGATTGGGGGAGGCAACCAGCTTGCCAGGTAGGATTAAAAATGTGGTTTACGTCAAAGAATTGCTGCTTAAATCAATCTTGAAATTTCATTTTACACATATATTAAATTACTGAAAAAAATGGAACACTGTAACATGCATACATGGCCAGTTGCCACATAAATGGTCCTTTTGGAAATTGATTCTTGGCCACGGCCATAAAAAGTCAGTATCATATGCCCCAGTAATACCACTCCTGGGAATTCAGCCTAAAGAAATAATTCAACAGACTTAAAAAGAAACTATCTGCATGAAATTGATCCTGCAATGAGCAACTAGAAGAAAAAATAATTAGAAAAAAACCTACATCTCCAGCAACAGGAGAAAGTCAAAGGACTGATGGATGGTGGAGCCGGAGATGGATCCCAGGAAATTCTGGCCATCATTAAAATGGTAATTACCAGCAAGCCCAGCAACTCTGGAACAACAGCTACATATGGATAAGGGACCAAAAGGGGACTGCAAAAATGAATAAAATGGTGCAATTAAATACAATTCCCTATCACAAATCTTTTGACTTTTTTCAGTTAATAGCAACAACAATAACAACAAAAATAAAAACATGGAAGACAAATGGTTTCTCCTAATCCCTCAAATGTGACTCCAACTTGAGGCCTAGGGGAGAGGGTGGGCCGGGGGTCCTTTCCTCCCCTTTGGTAGTCAGCCCAGCAGGGTGGGGAAGGGGGTGATGCAGAGAGGTGGGCACGGGCAGGGGTGTGCTGAGATGTGCAGGGGTAGGGGTAGGAAGGGGACAGAGCATGATCAGGGAGGGCCCCTGGGAGGAGGTGGCCTCAGAGCAGACTCTTAAATGATGAGTATGGATATACTGAGGGTAATCTAGGCAGAAGAAGGAGGAGCTGGGAGACAGACCAGATCTGAAATGGCAGCCTAGGGGGAGCTGAGGAGTTTTCACCATGGGGGAGTTCATGGTGGGCTTAAGGAAGATCCCTGGGACTGCCTGGAGGAGGAGGATGGATGGAGGGGTATGCCTGGATTGGTGCGAAGGAGACCACCCAGGAGGCTGCTGCCAGTAACCACAGAGAGATGAGGCCGACTTGAAAGAGGAGGGAGGGGGAAGAGCCGAGCATGGCTTCTCAGAGCACATGCGAGAAACAGGTTGATGGAGGACCTGAGTTCAGGCTGGGACATGATGATGGAAAGGGGCCGGTAGGACGTCCAGAGGGAGGTAGGTACTCAGGAAGCAGTTGGATCTATTGGTCTGAAGTTTGGAGAGAAACCTGGGCTGGAGATGAAGCTGGTTTGAGGCACCACAGTGGAATAGTGGTGCCTCAGCGGGTGGCTGAGTTCACACAGGGAGGGTATGAGGAGGGCCAGGAAGGACTCACGTGTTAAAGGAGGAGGACCCCGAAAGGGGACAGAGAAGCAGAGAGGGAGGAGGGACAGGTGAGAGGTACCTACAAGCCAGGGGTAAGGAGATTTGTAGGAGGGAATGATCAACGGAATCAAATGTCAGAGAGGGTCCAGCAAGATCAAGCCTGAAATGTTCCTGTTCAATTTGTCAACAGTGGTGACATCACCACAAGCACTTTCAGTGTACCAAGGTGGGAGAGGGACTAGCGGTGAGAAAGTAGACCCTAAAAACCTGGGGGCATCCTTTTGAGGCTTTTGGATGAGAGGGGAGAAGACAGTGGTTAAAGTGGTTAAAAGGTGATAGACAGTGATTAAAAGGTACATGGGGTCCAGCTGAGACCAGTAGTCTGACCCCACAGCTACTGGGCTCCAGACCCCAGCCCCTGCCCAACACGCCAAAGAGACTGGCTCTGGCTGCTGCCAGGCTCAGAAGGCAGACCTCATAGGCAGGCAGCCCCTCGACATCCACTGCACTTCGAAAGCATAAGGGGTATGTATAGGGAAGACAGGACTCCCCCCACCTAGGAGGCTGAACTGGTGCCAAATCCCAGCCACCAGGATCCCCCAACCTCAGCAGGCTAACCGGAGGGGAGCCCACCCTGCCAAATGCACAGGTGCTGGGGGAACAGGTCCAGGGCAAGCCTAGCCTTGCCAGCCCCAGACGTGGGAGGAACCACAGGTGCCATCTGGGTGTAGGGGCAGGGGCTAGGGCAGGCAAGAGGAAGTTTATTAAAAACCAAATCTTTTTTTTTTAACCTTAATAAAATCTACTTCCTAAAAGGAGGGTTTGTTCTCATTTTAATTTGGGGCTATTTAAAAAATTAGTAATACTATAGCTTAATGATAAAAATAGCAGTCACTCAAATTAATTGAGCATACCTCTGCCAGATACTGTTCTGGGCCCTTCACAAAGATGAACTCAATCCTTCTAATGCTCCAGTGAGGCAGGTGCTATTACTGTACCCGTTTTACAAGTGAGGAAACTGAGACTCCCCTTGACTATTGACTTTCAGCGTTTCCCTGATTATTTTCTTGCTCTCAGCTCTCATCTTAGAAACCCCCCAGAGCTGGAGTGGGAAAAGGGATGCTCCTGGCAGGCAAGACTCCAGACTTTCCTCCTGTCTCCATCACTCATTTTAGGAGGTCTCTGAGCCCCAGGTTTCTCACCTGTAAGGTGAGAGGGTCGGCTGTGAGAGCGGCCTGGCTGTGTTCTGATACACTGAGGGGATGGGTCCGACACCAGCACAGACTTTCTGGAGGGCCACTGAGCCATGGGCCTGGCCAACTTTTCAGTATCTCCTGTGCTGCTCAGCCAGGGATTTAACTGAGAGAGCTATGGAAAGAGAGGAGTCCTTGCCTTTCCTTCCTTCCAGCCTCTCTCCTCCCTTTGCCAGCTGCACTCATTTTAGGGGGAGGTAGCAAAGGGGGCAGCTGGTGCTTTGGCCTCTTTCTCCCCTTTCCTTCCACAGATCCAGTTTTGTTGCTAATCTCCTTCCCTGCAGTCTGGAAGCCATGGATGGCTTGGGGTGGTCAGTGTCTCCAGGATGTCTGTCCTGTCTAGTCTGTCCAACTCCTCTTCCAGGTGGCCATAAATCAGTTCTCACAGGGGGATAGCGTTTTGGCAGCTTCAAAGGAGAAAAGACTGGCCCAGGATCACAGGACAACCAAGAGCTGAATCCCCCTGTCGGACCCAGCTTTGGCCTATGAGACAATCTGTTCCCTGCTCTTAAGCAGGAGAGGAGGACCCCAAGTCACTTGGACAGCGCTCCTATCTCCTGGCCATAGGGACTGAGTGTGGGGCTGGTGCTGCTTTGGGGTGTCTGAAAGAAGCAAATAAAACGGACATTTAACGAGGTTCTAGTACGTGCCAAGCATTTTCAAGTACCTACATTTAATCAATCATCACTACAAGTGGACACTGTTATACCCATTTTACAGACTCGGAAACTGAGGCTTACAGAGGTGCCCAGAGGAAGAAGGATTGGGAGAGCGCCTTTCCTGCGCGCCCCTTGTGTGCCTTACTGGAATACTCCTTCTCCCCTGGGAGGAAGGACCAACCACCCCCTTTGCACAGGACGAGAGGCTCAGAGACTCGCGGGAGTCTCCCCAGGGTCCCTTAGCCCGCGGTGGCGGCGGGACCCCGGACGCCCTCGAGCTGCCTCTCCCACCCTCGGCTGTCCCTCCTTCCCCGGCCGCCGCCCCCGACGGCGCGAGTTGCCGCGCTCACCTCGATGCGGTCGATGCGGTCCCGGAGGGCGCGCACAGCGTCCTCCAGCTCGAGGATGAGCGCTGGTGAGTCCCAGGGCCCGTCGGCCATGGCGTCGCGGCGGGGCCCGGCGTCCTGGAGGCCGCGCGGAAGGCCGCTCTCGCAGCGGCTCAGCTTGCCCGTGAGCTCGCGGATGGTGTCCTGGTCCGCGCGGATGCGCGCCTCCTGCTGCAGCGCCGTCTGGCGCAGCTGCTCGGCCGTGCTCTGCAGCAGCAGCAGCTCCTCGCGCTCGCCCGGCGCCGCGTCCCCCTGCTCGGCCCCCGACGGGCAGGCGGCCGCCAGCGGCGTGCACAGGAAGCGGCTGAAGAGGGGCATCGGCGGCAGCGGGTGCGCGCTGGCCGCCGGCGCCCCGGGCAGCGCCGGGGGCCCGGCCGAGCCGCCCGCGCCGTGCAGCGCGCTCAGGCTGCGCTGCGGGCCCGGGGACGCGGCAGCGGCCGAGCCGGCTGAGGCGTTGTCGGCGCCGCCGGGCAGCGCCCGTGCCGGGCTGGCCGCCAGGGGCACGCTGGCGATGATGCAGATGACGGCACCGAGGAACGCCAGCATGCCCGCGGCCAGCAGCACGGCCAGGAACTTCAGCGTGAGGCGGGCGGCGGGGGCGCCCGAGGCCCCCGGCAGGCGCGGCGGCGGGGTCGGGGCGCAGGGCCCGGGCGCGCGGGGCCGAGTGGGGCCGGAACCGGAGCGCGAGCGGGAGGAGCCGGAGCCGGAGCTGTTGCCGCGGCCGCTGCTGCCGCCGCTCTGAGCCCGTGTGGCGCGAGGAGAAGACGGCGGGCGGAGGGGAGGGGGAGCGGGCGCGGCGGCACCGCCCCGCCGGCTCCCCCGGGCCGGCCCTAGCCCAGCCCCGCACCCGTTCCGTGCCGGGCGCGGAGTGGGGGCGCCGCCTGGGATGCGGCGAGGGGCGGGGGCGACACCGACAGCCTTATCCCGCCGCCGTCACCAAGCAATGGGCGGCGACCCGGTGGCCCGGCGGCGGGGCTGTGCGACCCCTACCCAACCCTACCTGTGCTGTGACCCCCTCCCCGAACTCGTCATGGCGACAGCTACCTGGCCAGGAGCTTCTCCATATCCGGCTTTGTGCTGAGGAAGCCACGAGCTGGGTGGCAATTAAGCCTCACCAAGGACATTGCTCACAATACAAATGGGGAAACTGAGGCCCACGTGGTCAGGCCGCTGCTCAAGGTCACGCGCCTAGTATGCACTGGAGCAGCATTTGAGCTCAGCAACAGCTGACTGGACCCAGACTGTGGATGGAGGGAACTAGAGATTTTTTTGGGGGGGGGGGAACTAGAGATTTTGACCCAACCTCTAGTTATACTATGACCACCTGCCTGTCACTTTTCACCCCCAGCCTCCTGAAGGAGTAGAGATCATACCCTTTGCTCACCCCTATAAAAAAGTATCTCAGAGGGTAGCAAAAGGGTTCCCTCCTCTGAACCCTTGGGCACACAGAACATCAAGAAGACCCCTCTCCGACTGTAGTCTGCATTAGCATGGCAAAACCGTGGTGGGCATGCAGGCACTGGCAGGAACCAGCAGGCAGGGAGTGGGCTACGGTGTGGGGGTGGTGGAGGAAACTTTCACTTTCCCGTGTCAAAAATGCCTATATATATTTTGTTGCAAATTAACTCTGCAATTAAAAACTTTTTAAAAATTCTACCATCTTTCACAATCCATCTCCATCTCCAATTTTCCGTGAGGCATTTCCTGATCAGCATGGGTTCCCAGGTCTCGAAGGCGGGGATGGAGGAGAGGAGCTGTGGCTGATGGGAGCACCAAGGCCGCACCCAGGCTTGTCTCCCTTCCAAGCCTGCATTCTTGACTTGAAGGGAAGGCTCACATTGGGACTCTGGACCACCATGGCTGCCAAGTGGTCTCTGCATCGTGGTGGGGAGAGACCAGAACATGTCTCAGGAGGCAATAGTTCTTGGAGGCCCTTTCTGGCCGCTGGGACCCTCCCCAGTGGTCCATGGGGCACATGTGCTACACACTCCACCCCATCCCCAGCCTCAGCTTACCCGATCTCTGGGAGTCAAGGATTACCTGAGTTGTAAAATAGGAACAATGCAGGTGCCGCCTCTGCACACGACGAACCCCCAGAGCTGTATCTGTGTGAATGTGAGTTAGTACTCGCTGGAGCAGTGACCTGGAAACCCGCCAGGCAGCACAACTTGAAGGAAGCATCTCTCTGCTGGAGAGGTGGGCCAGGACCTCTGAAGGCAAAGGCAGGCAGTAGGGGGCCCAGGAAGCCCTGCTGGTGCACAAAGCATCAGGACTCCTGGTGCATCTACATGTGTCCTGTGAGGACAGAGCACATGCATAACATCCTGAGACAGGACAGAGGAGGCCAAGAGAGGGGGCTGCTGCCAAGAGCAGCAGAGCCACTGTGGCTTGGGCACCAAACGGTGCCACCTCTTTGTGAGCTGCTCTGTGAGAGTTGGGACAGTTGATTAAAGGGGTCCAGAGGCTGGAGTCGAATTTGTATAAACTGATCTGTTTATCCCCTAGAATGACTTTTTAAACCTGTGATACAACCACATCACTGTCCTGCTTATAAACCTGTTAGTGGCTCCCCATCCCTTATGGAATAAAGTCTAAAGCCCTTACGAGGCTGTATGGCCTGCTTGTCAAGGGCAGGGGTTCTAGAGCCAGAAGGCCTTGTTCAGACCCTGCCTCTGCCTGTTAGCAGTTATGTGACCTAGTTTGCAATAAGGGTAAAGTCTCAAGTCTTTCACAGTTCCTGACACCCTCTCTGGGCCTCAGTTCTCCAATCTGTAAAATGGGGGCGTAATAGTAGTATGTGGAAAGCCTCAATAAATGTTGGGCCTTATTATGTTAGCTTCTCCTGGTTTGTAAGACTTTTGGTGATCTGGACACTGTTCAGTATCCTAGTCTTATCTCCTAGCCCTCACTGCCTGAAACAATATCAAACTGTGCACAGTTCCCCCCCAAACACCGGAATGTCTCCTCTCTCTGCCTTTGTTCATGCTGTTCCCTGCCCAAAATGCCATTCCCTTCTTCCTTGATTTGTCTCTATCTCCAGTATCCAGCTTGGGGCCCTGCCCAGGGCAGCTTCTTGGTATATGTTTGCAAAATGAATTCCCTCACAGGCAACATTGGCTGCTGCTGGAGGCAGAGGGGGAGGCTATAACAGGGAGGTCCTGAAACCATCTCCCTTGGGCTCTGGGGGAGACCCTTCCTTAATCCTAACACAGAATTCCTCAAGAGATGATCAGAACAGGATTCTCGGGGGAAATTCCACAAGACTGCCATTGTCCTTACATTTTCCCTCTAAAGCTCACATCTTCCAGGTTTTTTAACTTCTTCACTTTAATTCCATCCTTAGGGAAAGAGAATTCTTCCCTAAATGAACAAATATACTCATTCATTCAAAATATATGTTTTGAGACTGACTTTGGGCCAGGCATGGCACCAGGCATTGAGGAAAGCTGGACACAAGACAAGCTCACAGTTTTATAATCTAGTGGGGAGGCAGGCAGTAAACAAATGAATAATCAAATAAACAAGTTGATTTATAAAAATAATGAGAACTATAAAGGCATTTAAAAAGAACATGATAAAAAATTATAGGAGGGGTGGGGTGGGGGGTAGTTGGGAGATGGGCATTATTTATAAGGTTGTCAGGAAAGGCCTGCATTTGAGCTGAGACCTGAATGAGCTATGAAACCAGCTGTGTAGAAATTTGGGGAAATACTGTTGTAGGCAGAGGGAATGGCTAGTGCAAAGGCCCTGGGGCAGAAATGAGTTTGATATATTCCAGGAACAGAAAGAAGGCCAATGGGGCAGAACTCCAGGGGAGAAAGGAAGCTGGAGTGGAAGGCAGGGCAAGGTAATGTGGGCCTTTACAGGACAGGGGAAGGAATAGGTTTGATTCTAAGCCCAGTTGGGGAGCTTTAAGCAGGGAAGTAACATGTGATTTGCATGTGTGAAACATCAATGGTAGTTGTGTGGAGGCTGGGTCGTAAAGGGATAAGAGAGGAAACGCAGAGACCAAGTAGGGATCATGTAACCATCCAAGTGAGAAGAATGGGGAATTTGGAGGTCATGATGATGGAGAGAATTGGATGGATTGGTTGGAGAACTGTGGACTGATTTTAGAGGTAGAGTTTGTTAATTAGGTCCTTCAGGAAGCAGATATTGAGATGGGATTAGATGTGCAAGTGCTTGATTGGGGGCTAAGACCTGTGAAAGACAAAGAGGAGAAGGAAGAACGGGGCAGGTTGAGGCTCAGACCTCCATGCAGATGTGACAAATCCTTGGCCAATCTGACAGGGTGCCCCGGGGCCAACACTGCCCATTAGGCCTGGGGACTAAGAGACTTGCCTGTGTCCATCCTGGGCATCCCCATCCCAAGGGTTCAGTCTCCACCCAGGGATGGACTTTCACTGGACCAGAGCTGCCTCTGTCTCCTCATCTATAAAATGAGGCCAAGGTACCTACCTCAAGGGACTGTGATGAGAACTAGGAAAGACCAGATGGGATGTATGTGAAATCTCCCAGGGAATAGGGGGCAGGGACCAGTTCTTACCATACTGCTTTGTAGTCCCAGGGCACTCAGTATGCCTGGCACTCAGTAGATGCCCAATACATGCTACCCTCTTCCTTGTTTATTCCTAGCATGTGTCAGACGATCAGGAAATGTTAATTTCCTCTTTTACTTCTTTACCTTGATTCTCCAGGTGCCTTCAGTGCCTTCCTGCATAGTTGCTCTGTCCTTTCTTGGTTTCCCTCCCACCACCTTTTTGAGCAGAGTTGGGGAATTGTTCAGACTAAGACTCATAGATGCCTTCAATCAACACACCCCAGCCTGGGGCCTCCTAGAGGAAGACAGGGCTAAAAGAGGGCCCAGAAATGTTTGTGTTTTAGCGGCGGATGCTGGGATTAGAAGCCTGATCAGAGAGGAGGGGCAGAAGCCAGGGAAGAGAGAGCTTTCCTCTCTGGGGAAGCCCAGAGATTTCCATCCAGGGCTTTTACTTCCCTGGAAGCGGCAAAAGGAGCCAACCCACCTCTCAGGCTCGGGCAGGAAGCGAGGACATCTGTTCCCAGCTCAAGAGGGGCTGAGAACCAAGGAGGAAACGGGTGTCCTCCTTGCAGGGGGCCTGGGAGTTGGCTGGAACGTGTATGCCTGAGTCCAGGCCCAGCCAAGAAAGACCAGAAGGAGTGGCTGCCGAATAAGGCTGCATCCTCTTTCTGTGGCTGTAAGGGCTGGGGCCAGAGTGCTCTCACTGTCTCACAGCATCCCAAGTGCCACCAGTGCCTCCTCCCTGTGGCAACCCTGGAGGTCCATATTGTAATCGATCCTATTTCCAATAAGAAAGTTGAAACTCAGAGGTTCAGTAATTTGCCCAGGGTCCCAGGGTCAGTGGGTGTACACCTGAGATTTGAACCCTGACGTTTTCAGACTCCATATTGCAAGTTCTTGCTTTAAGAGTTGATCTGTCTCTGCCCAGCGACGAAGCAGTATGTCCTGGGAGCTTCTTTCTGCCCTCAGCTTAGTCCAGCCCCTTCTCCAAGCTCTTTCCTGACCCCAGGAGCCCGCCTAAACCCATCGGCCACCACAGCAACCCCCTGCCCTCACCGGTAGTCCCAGCACCAGTTTCTGTCGCACTGATCTGTAACTTGCATTCCCCTACAAGTTCAAGAACTTCTTGAGGTTTGGTACCACGTCTGCTTCAAATCTGGGTCACTGGCACCCAGTGTGTGTTCAGGGTGTATTTGTTTCATGCACAATTGGACCTGAATGCTGCTGGCTGTTACTCCAGCTCCTCTAGAAAAGGTAGTTTTTAAAAAATTTAATTTAATTTTTTAATTGACGTATAGAGAGTTACTTGTCAATTTCGGGTATACAGCTTGTGTTAGTCATAAATATACATACATATATTTGTTTTCATATTCTTTTTCATTAGAGATTATTATAAGATACTGAAGGCAGTTCCCTGTGCTATACAAGAGAAATTTGTTTTTTTGATCTATTTTATATATAGTAGTATTTGCAAATCTTGAACTCTCAATTTATCTCTTCCCATCCCCTTTTCCCCCAGTAACCGTAAGTTTGTTTACTATGTCTGTGAGTCTGTTTCTGTTTTATAGATAAGTTCATTAGTGTCTTCTTTTTTCTTTTCTTTTTTTTTTAGATTCCATATGTGAGTGATATCATATGGTACTTTTCTTTCTCTTCGTGGTTTACTTCACTTAGAATGACGATCTCCAGATCGATCTGGTGTTGCTGCAAATGGCATTATTTTATTCTTTTTTATGGCCGAGTAGTATTCTATTGTATAAATATAGCACAGCTTCTTTATCCAGTCATCTGTCAGTGGACATTTAGGTTGTTTCCATGTCTTAGCTATTGTATATAGTGTAGAAAAGGCAGTTTTCTGATGACCCCCAGGACTGCAGCTACTGCACTTGGAGGCAGGGAAGCTGAGTTTTAGAGAACCTTCTCTTCTTAGTCTGTAAAATGGATATAGGTAGTTCTGGGCTGCCTACAGTTGTGATGAAAGATAAAAGGCCCCCTGATGAAGGAGGATCAGGGGCAGGTGAACACTGCGGGGTCAGACAGAGGTGTGGGGCAGGGCTAGAGGCCCAAGGGAGCGGGTACCTGGGACCTTACCTGGATGGCTGTTCACATGTGTCCAGTGAGGAGCCAAGGGTGCCTGGCAGTTACTCCTGAAAGACATCTGTTTCCTGATCTAGCTCAGGGCACCCGAGGTGGTCCCTAGGAAAAGTGGGGGCAGGTTTGGGAGGCTCTCCCCAAGGCTGGAAGAAGGGCCAATGCATGAGACTGGGGGAGAGCGGGCGGTCCTGCTGGCTGGACCCCGCCCTGCTCTCCTGCCTGCTGAGCCTGCCAGCCCTCTTCTTGGGTCCAGGCTTGGGTCTCTCTCTTCACTGAAGTTTGCCTGCTACTAGCATTAGCTGTAGCCTCTAGCCAACTCTAGCCCGACACAATTCATTTTTCACATACAGGAACTGAGAAGCAGGGCCGGAAAGGGACTTTCCCAAGATGACACTGCCAGGAGGAAGAATCTGAGGACAATGACAAATGTTAACACTGAGCTGCTTCTTACTATGTTGCTAAGTGCTTTCTAGGTAATCATTTGAACCCTCACAAACCCCCAGTGGAATAGGAGTGCTATTCTCACAGTCCCCATGTTGCAGACAGTGATGCTGAAAAACAGAGAGGTTAAGCAATTGGTTTCAGGTCACTCAGCCACCAAGTTGAGAAGATGGGATTCAAACCCAGACATTCAGATTCATGACCACTAGAATATACTATTTCTCTGGATGGAAGCACAGGGCAGGGAAGGCTGTTCTGGCAGGTGTCAGCCCAATGGCCTGGGATGGGCTCCGAGGGTAGAGCAGGAACAGCAGAAGAAAGTAAAAGGGCCTGTTAGGAGGCTGAAGCAGTGAAGGGACCCAGAGTGAGCTGTGCTTGGCAGCCAGAGGCAGCAGTGCTGTTACTCTTTCTCAGTGGCTGCCTTCCTAATCTGCTCTGTTGACCCCAACTTCCCCACCTCTGGATGAGATCTTAGGCATAGCTCACAGCTTGGTCCAGTCACTTTTGGGCTTAATTTTTTTTTTCAGATATTAAATTGGTCTAGTCTAACAGCAAAGCTTGAAACTCTATTCAGAGCTTCTCTTCCCCAGCTCAAGTCTGCCTTACACTCAAAGGCCTCTGTAATGGGGAAGGAGGCACGGTGGGCTTCTCCTCCAAGACCCCAATTTGGCTGGCACTCCCCTTGCCTCTTCCCTGCCAGGTGCTTCTTGTTCCTTCAAGGTTGGAGCTTGGGGCAGGGAGGGGAGAGAGGTGACCAGGTAAGCCTGATTTGGCTGGTTCACGTGTTCTCAGGAGGGTCATTGTTCCCAGGTGGGTCAGGTAAGCTGCCTGGGAACTTGCTCTTTCTCATTAGGGGCACTTTTGTGGCTTCTTCAGAGACCCCACCCCCCATCCTCATCACTAGGGATCTCTCACCTGCAGTTCCTACCTGGGCAAAGCATCCCCTGACTGGTGCCCACGAGCCCCCTTCAGCACCTGTTATCAGGGTCCATCCTCCCAACATGAGTTCTTCTGATAAGGTCACGTGCCCCTTCCCTGTTCCCCCACCTCCAAGCCTCTTGGGACAGGATCATCCTAATTCTATAACCTCAAACCAGCCACATTCTGCAAGGTTCCCTATGGGGCCCCAGGAAACACTTTTGCATCCTGGTCCCCAAATGCTGGGATCCCAGGGGACATGTGGGCTGTCCCCAAAGCAGCTAGGTCTCTGCCTCATGGAAAGAGGAGGACTCCAGCCAGCCCCTCACTTTTGTCCCTAGTTGTCTCATGTCCCAGGGGACATGTGTCCAGGGGACATATGCCATGCTCTCTTCCTTTCTGAAGCCCCCTCACTTGGCTTGAGGTTGGGGAGTGATGCCAACGGTCTCTAAAGAGAGCTCCTTCTCCAGCCTCACCTCCCACACGGCTTCTGAGCCCCGCAGCCTGGGAGGGCTGAGGGACCAGGAGCATTTCTGTCCAGCCCCTTTGCAAGTCTGCACTTTGGAACAGGGGTATCTGGTATCCACTGTCTGCAGCTTTGGGGTCTGGACTGGAGCAGGCAGCGGGGCCGAGGAGGAAGGGAGGGATTGGAGTGGTTTTTCCACTCAGGGGTCAGTTAGTCACGAAGCTGGGGACTGGCCGGGAAAGGATGAGCCAAAGACAAAGTGCGGGGCTCAGGCCCCCATGTGGGAAGGTGGTGAGTCAGGCGGCCTGTGAGGGGTGCCAATTTGCTGCCTAGAGTTTGGTTTTGAATGTGGAGTTTGAGGGTGTCACATGGAGGTAGAACAGAGTGTTTGACAGCATGGACTTTGAAGTCAGGGCGTTCAGATTTCAATCAAAGCCCCACCACTTAGTAACAGTGCCACCTGGAGCAAATGACTCAACCTCTCTCTCCAGTTTCCCTGGCTGCATCAGGGAGGATGAAGGCCAGACTGCAACTTGAGGCTGCAGCTCAGAGCCTGGCCCGTGGAGCCCTCAGCACAGTTCCCTGCAATCCCATGAGGAAGAGAGTATGACTTTCGTGCCTTGTTTGAGAGATGGGGAAACAGAGGCACAGAAGAGATAAGCAACATACCCAGGGTCCCACTGAGGCAGGCAGTCCAGCTCCAGTGACTGAGCCCTCACCCACCATGCTACGCATTGAGGTTGCTGGCATGGCACAGAAGTGTGACTGCATGGGTTCAAATCCCACCTCTACCACGTGGGAATTTCTGAGCCAGTTACTTCATCTTTCTGAGCCTCCGTTCCCTTGTCCATACATTGTGGGTACTGCACTTTCTAGGTTGTGAGGATTTAGTGAGTTAATCCTTGTAAATTCTATTCTGTAAGTGTTAGTTTTTCTTCTTAGAGTAATTCTGAGTTGGAAAAGATAATCAGAGGATGCCCTCTTCTCCATTTGACAGAAGAGGTTACAGAGGCCCAGAGAGGGTGATTGACCATCCTGAGATCACACAGCTGGCAGTGCTCAGACTCGTCCACTGTTTTTCTCTCAAGCTGTTACGTGGAAGGCAGGCATCCAGAATTGATGAGAAGACAGCTGGAACACCGGGACAGGAAGTCAAAGGAGTGGTCAACTTTGGCTACATAGATCTGGAAGATGTCTCTTCTTACTCACATGGTGCTTGAACTGAACCCTTTCACACCTACCGTGTTCAGTCCTCCCAAGTAGCTATGCCAAGGAGGGAGTCCTGGCCTCTTTTACTGCTGAGGAGCACTGAGGCCTGGAGAGGGGAAGTGACCTGGCCACCTGAACCTGGACAAGGGTCTCTTTATGGTGCATGAGTTGTGAAAGGCAGGCAGAGGGATGAACACGGGCTGGGGTCAGGGATGGTAACTACAGCAAGCCTCCATTAGGACGCTGCTGCATGGAAGCCGGGCTGTGATGCCTGCAGGGATTGCCCAGGGAGCCAGTGAGATGATGATCACTTTAATGAGTCCCCATGGGGGACAGAGTCCACATGTGCCTTTTCCAAAGTGTGTCCTAGTTCCTTGCTCACAGATTGGTGTATCTGAACCTCAACAGAGAACCCCTAGGGACCTCCAAACCCACCCCAAAAGAGCATGTAGCTCACTGGCAGGGGGCTTGTCCTTATGCCACAGCACTGAGGACCCCTGCCACCTGCTCTGGCCCATTTCCCATCAGCTCCCCCTGTGGATGTTTCCTAGACCCTCTGGCTCATAAAGGCTGATGGCTGGTGGATGTCATTTAAATGCAGGCTCATGTCTTCTTCACACGCTGAGCTCATCCTTTGGAAAAGACAGAGAAGACTTTGGTCTTTTCCTCTAATGATCACATCCCATCTAGAGACCAGAGGGGGACCTGTTCCCATCCAGTTTCAGCTCAGACTGGCTGTGCACCTCCTGTGTGTCTGCTGTCTATTAGCATTTTCATATCCATCCTGGAATCTCATTGTTCTAAAGAGATTTCAGAAGTTTGGGGAGGGAGCAAGACGTACGGGAATGAGAAATCTGGGTTACTGTCCAAATATATGAGGTTTTGTCTTTTAGTTATATTTTTGTATTGATTTTTAACTTATACATGATCTGTAATACCCATTTCTTGAAATGTATTGGGATTTATGTCCTGCTGTATGAGATACATGATCACTTCTGGAAATCTTCAATGTGTGCTTGAAAATAACAGATCAGGCACAGAAGTCTACATATGCCGCTTGTTATTCGGCTCTTTTGTGGCTTGCGTCTTTGTATGCTTTGTAATTTTGGATTGCAAACTCATGTTAACAAGGGTTTTATCTGTGAGTATGCCACGTGGCCTTTACTGTAGGAATGTCCCTCCAGAGAGGGACATTTGCTATTACCACCTGCTCTGTGGGTGTAACCCACCCCAAGTTTGCTTTTTATATTAATTTTCAGACTTAGGAGTTCTGGAACCACATAGACAATGCAAATTCAAACCTCAAGTTTGTGTGAGAGAAGATCTAGAGTTACAGTTTCTCAAGTGAGACTTCATTTTAATTTTTCTAACAGAGCCAAAAATGAGCCAACTTCTTTGACAACTTCTGCTTTTTGCAAAAGGATGATTTTTTTTTCTCCTTGTTTGCTCCTTCACTGAGGATATGGGCCCAGCTTTATTCAGGTGTTTTGGTTCCAAATCTCTCTTGGCAGCGACCCAAGGCCTTGTCTCCCATCCCTATAGAGATGTAAAATCCAGGCTTCTTGGTTACCAAGATCAGCCAAGGCCAACACCTCCCTACCACTGTCCCCGGGCCACCCACAGACCCTGCCTGCAAGACAGCTGAAGGATCGGCATCTGCTTGTCACCCTGATTTTGGCTTCCTCTTTCTTTGTTTTTGGTCCCTGGGGATTTCTTTACTATCTTGGAAGCTCAGTTGAGTATTTAAAAGAATGTTATATTTTCTTTGGTACCTTCAAGCATCGTATAGCAGCTGACTCATCAGAAGCTTCCACCCCCCCCCATGCCCGAGAACTGGGTTCCACTCTTCGGCTTCTGAGTGACCCTGGGAAGTACCCCTGCCCCACCTCCTCACCTGTCTGATGGGGTTCATCGACCCGTAGCCACCTGCCTCATAACCTTATCCCAATGAAAGGCATGAAATGGGGAGGGTGGAGGTGGCAGGCAGGGGCTAGATATCCCAGTGGCCTCTGCAGTTAAGCACCTAAGTCCCTAGTGGTCCTTCTAGGATGTCTGGTGACCAGTCATCTCAGAGGTGAGGTGCACCAAACGGGCAAAGACTCTTCAGCCAAGGGGTAGATTTCTCCAGGAGTGCCTGAGAGGACAGGAACTCACTCTGAACCTCAAATCTGTGGGTGAAAATTCCTCCTGGACCCTCCGCCTGATTCACACCCAAGGTGTGTCCCAGATTGCATTCACCTCCCTACCAGTCTGACTCCTCTGCTGGTTCCCCAGCCCATAAGTGGCACCAACACCCATTCCTTTGCCTACACTAGATACCCAGGAGGTTTTCAGAAGGTCCCTCTCACAAGCACTCAAAGCCAACCCCCAAATTTACAAAAGTCTAATCTTTCTGGCCACTTCCTGTCAACCCCATCGCCTCAGCCACATCCAGGCCTCATTATAGTTCATGGGGTGATTTCAAGTCATGGCCTTTGTCCCTTCTCTGATGACTGATGCTCAGAGTGCATGGACACTCACTTGCTGCTCCCTTCAAGGCCTCGCCCTGTGGGTGAGCTGTCTTTGTGCTCAGCCTCTCCTAGTCAGGGGCCTTTGTGAAGTGTGAACTCTCTGAAGCCAGCAGCCTGAACAAAGAGGGTGTAGATGGGCACACAGGCCTGTAATCTGGCTTAAGGGGGCTCGCTGTTTGGATGCTGCCACCCTGACCCCCTCTTCAATTCCGGTACAGCTCAAAAAGGACCAAAAAAAAAAAATTACACTTTTCAGCTTCTAAAAAACAACTGCATAATTTTGCAAAATTGTCATTCTCACCCCATCTCAACCCCTACTCCTTGCTTTGCCTCAAATCCTGAGCTTCACCCCATGGCTGACACATGCCCCTGGTGAGGCCCAGGAACAGGGGAGGTGAGGGGTCGGGCTGGGTCGGGCACCACCTGGCAGACCAGCCTGTGACACGAGCAGCGGCTGTGTGTACGGCGCCTGGACCCACTTAAGACGGGGCGGCAGGCTCCCTGAGCTGAGTCATGTGGTCTTGCGTGGCCCTCTTCACAAACCCACTGATCTTCCTTAAGCTGCCATGTCACACTCATTCACCCACAACTAGTAAGCAGGCGTAGCTGCTGAGAGATGGCATGCAGGACTTGTGATAAGGGACAGTCGTGACGCCAGTCTCTGAACACACCCACCTCACAAGAGCAGCCCCCGTTTCTCAGTCCCAAAGAGATGGGGGAGGCACAGAGATGTGCTGGACAGAAGCCCCACTCTGCTGTGTCACTCCCGGCCCCTCCCCCGTGATAGTGGTTCATTCCTGGGGACTGGGGAGGGTGGCTGGGGTGGGAGAGGGGACAGAAGGGGCTCACTGGTGCTCGACGTGCAGTAAGTGTGCTAACTCATGATGTTTAAGTAAGTACCGAATGAGGATTCTGGGAGAACAGAACACTGAGCCGGCTAGATGACAAGGTGGGGTGCCATGGAGTTGGTGCCACAGAAGCCAGTCCTGACCTCACCCTGGATTCCAACCCCCTCCCCACCTTCTCACCTCCCCGCCTGGCGTCTGTATCCATGACCAGCTGCAGACAGGGACACACTTCCGTTTGACCTGCTGACCCAGGGCCAGTGCCCAGGGCCAGCTGGATGGGTTGCATTCGGACCCCAGGTTTACCGCTCAGCCATGACCAAGCCTCACTGACTGTGTTAGTAAAGGAAAAGGACCGAGCTTGGTGACAGGGAGAAGGTGAATCAAGGGCCCACCATGTGTCAGGAACTGAGCTGGTCCACCTCTAGGGGCAGGAGGGCCAAGACCACAGGCCAGTACTGGAGAGGGCGCTCAGGTGGCGGAGCGCACCTGGGGAGCGTGTGTTGGGGCAGGAGGACTTGGGACACAACCCTGAGGGCAGTGGGCTCCCTGCAGGCGGGGGCAGGGCTGCCAGGCCCCTGTGACACTCCTGCAAAAGAGGTGGGGGAGGTGCAGGAAGGATGGAGCCTCCAATCAGGGATGTTTTGCAAAAGGAGATAGGATCAGGACTGGCGGGGTCGAGGGGTGCAGGGTGGGGAGACATTGGAAAGGCAAGACCTGGGGGTTTCACAAGAGGGCAGGGGTGGTGAGGAGGGGGAGGACTGGCAAACGGGCGGCCATGGAGGTACGGAGGTGCAGCTCGTGGGCTGAGCGGTGGGCCCTTGAGGAAGATACAGGAGTTCACCCAGGGCTGCCGCCTTTGGACCCCTGTGGGCATCCTACCTGCTCCTCGAGGCTGCTCGTCTGATGAGAGAAGGCGCACAAGCACCCAGAAAACAAATGTTTCTGGGAACTGAAGCAGCTCCTTGTTAGCAAAAAACGCTGTGCCTAGCTGTGGAACGACTGGCAGGGGGAGCCAGTGCCCCCACCCAGACTGCTCCCTCCTAGGCTCTGTGATGACTGGCTTGTTAGGGACCCAGCCCCTGGGACCCCGCTATCTGTGGGTGCTGTGTCGAGGGACCCCCGCCCCTCCCACATGCCCACCTACCAGGTAGGCTCCAGGTTCTAAGAAGTGGCAAGCACCTTGGTGTAGCTGTGTAGGGAGCTCCCCTCAAGTGCAGCTCACTTGCACGGTGCGAGGTGGAGGCGGTGTGGGAGGTGGGGAGCTCGGAAACGGGCCCGGGAGCTGGTCAGCCGCAACCCCCATCCTCATTGCACCGGGAAGGGCAGGGCCCGATGCTTTCTAAAGATTGTGGTCCCGGCCGGAAGAAATGAGACAGACCCGGGGACTAGACATTAGCTTCGGAATGTGACAATTTATTTGGGGGGCAAAAGAGGCTTTTCACGCCCCCTTCCTGGCATTGATACAATATTGAAGAGCAGCAGAACAAAACGTACAAGACGAGAGTAATCAGCACAGACCCCCCACCCCCGGCCCAGAAACAACCAAATCCAGAACAGAACCAAAACCCACACCCGACAACACAACCTGTCTTCGCCACCCACAGCCTCTGGGAGCCAGGCAGGTGGACCAGAACCCGGCCCCACCCTGGGGTGGCATCTCCGTTTCCGGACTCCTGCTTACCCTACTAGTTTCCTGTCTTGAACCACTGGAGGCAAAGTTTAGCCAGCTGGGAGCTGGATGGTTGAACCACAGACAAAGGCAACAACACTTCATTTTTAAAATGAGAGAGAGAAAAAAAGAGACAGTGCCCCTCCCCAAATATAGAGCTATATATGTATATTTTATATATATAGAATTCATTCGTGCACAATTCATTAAATGAGCTTTTAAAAAATTAAAAAAATTATAAGATACATTCCTTTAGGCCTTTGTGTTTTTAAATTAAAACCAACAACAAGAAGTCTCCATCTCTACTCTGCCCAACAGCAGGGGCAGGCCCCAGAACCCCTGGTTCCCTCTACCTTGGCCTCTTGCAAGGGGTCTCTTGTTAGACCACCAACTCCCCTTGGCCTAGCCGAAGCTCTGCATACAGTAGGCGCTCACTCACTGTTGGAGTAGGATGCTGAGTCCTTCAAGGCAGGGAGAGGGAGGCCTGGGAGGCAGGGTCCTCAGTCCCCACCCAGCCTGTCCCCCTATTCTGGCGTCTCGTGGACTGTCAGGAAGATGGGGTCAGGCTGGGAAGACCCTCTCCTGGAGCTTTCGCTCCTGATTCTGGGCTTTCTGAATCTGAGAGGAGATGCAGACAGAGAAAACAACGAAAACCTTTAAACACTTTCCTTTTTTTTTCTTTTTTCAAAAGTGATTCCTTAAACCATACAAGCCCCCAAGAGGCTGCCTTGGGCTAGTGCATGGGAGCCCAAAAGTGGGAGTGACCAGGCGGGCTCCACTGTCCTGCGTGGGCCAAGTGCAAAAACAAAACAAAACAAAACAAAACACACCGGAAAAACCAACATAAATCCCCAAAGGTAGGAAAGACGGTGTGTCCACTTGGGTCCCCCCAGAGGCTAGAAAGGCTGGTGGCAGCCCAGCTCCCCGAGCTAACAGTTTCCTCCACTGGGCTGACCGCTTGCCCAGAGGCACCTGGCTCAGGGGTATGCCCCAGGCTTTGCAGGGGCTTCTGGCCCCCACCCCCCAAGAGGTTTTCCTCCAAAGGCCAGAGCAGCTGGGCTCTTCACTCCAGGGAAGCGGTTTGGCCTCTCAGAGCCCGTTTCTTGGTCTTTTAAGTAGGATGACCCCTCCCACTCTGCCTGCCTCACAATGAGGTTGGGGACTTGATCATCACCTCTTTTCGGAGCAGAGGAGGGCTCAGCCCATTCTGACCATGACCATTTTGCAGGGTGAGAATGAAAGGGTGCTGTGGGAGGTTGGAGGCCCCAGTGCCAGCAACCTCAACCACCACCTAATCTTCAGCAGCTGCCTAGACACCAGCAGCGCTCTATGAAAAGGCCTTGCCGCCCAATACACCCATTTCACAGAAGGGCAAACTGAGGATCCGAGAGGGGAACGAGACCAGGAGGGGCCCCAACTTCCCATCTCAAACTAGAGACACCAGACCTCATCTGTTTCCTATGACATGGGGGTGGGGAGAGGGTGGCACTAAGGGGAGATGACCTCAACCAATATTCAACATGGGGAGAGATTAGGCTTTGAGGGGATATTTCACATATAAAAATAAAGCAAACCAGACTGCAACTTCTGCTTGGTAATTAGGCAAACGGAAAAGCAGCAATGGGGGAGGAAGGGCCCATGGGAGGCTGATCTGTGCAAGAGTTGGGGGGTGGGGGCTGTGGGACCCCGTTCAGAGCCACCCTGGGAGAGAGGTAAGGCGGGCTCCGCTTGCTCTTGACCTGGTGCCCACTCAGGCCCCCCAGGGGAGCTGCCCACCTGGGAGTCAAGGGCAGCGACCCGCCTGTGGAAACAGAAGGTGTGGGCACTTCCTCTCCCTGTGGTTACCCCCAGCCCCCTATGATCACCACCGAAGATTCTCCCAGAGTCCACAGCTCCTGTCTTCCTGAAGCCTGCATCCCCCACCTGGCTAGGGAAGCTCAGGGGTATCATGGTCTTCGGGGTGATGGGGAGGGAGATTCCCTCATGGGGTGGCCGTGGAGGGACCAGATGGCCCAATAGGCTGGCAAAGGGCAAGGAACCCAACTGCACCTGCTCACCAGCCTTCCTGGAGAAAGTCACCAACGATGGGTCCCGGCTATAGTAGGACTCCTGTGGACCCCAACCTCCCCAAATCTCAGCACTGTCTGCCCAGCTCCTGCAGCTTCTGGCAAGTTCCCTTGGGATGAGGGGTCATCCTTCCCTTTGAGCGAAAACAGATGTGGAATCTGGGCCCAGCAAGGAAGGAGGGCAGCTGCCTTCACCCCTGGGCCCTCCCAGCTGGGCCTGGGCCTCTAGCCACGTCCTAACAACATTGCCGCCTCACCTGTGCAATCACTGCGTTACTAGTTTTTCTTTAAATATCTTTCTCCCCACCCCCCCAAACCCATAGGAATCCCACAATATTTTTTTCTATTTCTTTTTTCTTTTTTTCCTCTTTTTTTGTTTTTTCTGTTTTTTGCAAAACTAACTCTTTCACTTTCCTGTCATAAAATCACCTCTGAAAACACAACTTCTTTACAAAAAGGTCACGAATGACATGGACTCTCAGGAAAACACATTTCTATGGTCTCTGGAAACACCTGTAACTGGCACCCAGGTGGATGCTCACCTGGGGTAGGGGTCGGGGGGAAATCACCTCTAAGGACAGAGGAGAAATACCAGCCCTTATTTGGGGGAAAGCCAATTGGCACTTGGACGGCCACAGAGCCAACACAAAGGGCAGGGTGGGGAGGGGTCCAGGAGTGCCAGCCCCCCAAACCCTGTGAGGGCCCTAGTCCTCCATCCCAGGGTGGGGAGGGACGGGGCCTTGCCGTGGCCCCTGGCAGAGAGATTCAGAAGAAAGAGTTCTCCCGTGCTTAGGACCAAGGCGTTTGTTACCGAATTGAATTCCCTTTCTGCCCCCTCCTTTTGCCATCCGCGTTCTGAGCTGAGACACCAGGAAGCCAGCTCCAGCAAAGACCTGCCACTCATGCCAAACTGAGCCCGGGCAGAGTCCCAGGGCTGGCTGGCAGGGCTGCCTCCCCTGTGCACCAGGCCCCTGGTCCCGCACACAGTTGCCCTCCTGAAGGACACAGGCCCCATCTTCCGTCCCCCTTTTGGCCTGCCTACCCTTCCAGTGCCCAGCCTAAAACTGGGGCTTTGGTCTCTGCCACTGCCATGGACACCTCAGCTACCTGGCAGCAGCGGGAAAGAGAAGCTGCCCGGGGCACGAGGCCTCCCTCTGCTTAGAGCAGGCTGGGTTGTGAGAAAGCCTCGGCGGTCAGAAGCAAGAGACAGGGGGCTGGAGAAACCAGCGACCCACTGAACGATGTCCAGGCTTCCTCCTCCCCCCGAACACCCAGGAGGAAGGTGAAGCTTGTGATGGGCGTCTCCCCTCTGCCTTAGGCCCCACCATGCCACATTTGTAGCCAAGACCCGACAGGGTGGGCTGACCACCCCACAGGGGAAGGGCGTGGGGCACGCACCCCCTGCACACGCAGCCCAGGAGGGTCAGCGTCCACAGCAAACTCCTCCGACCCGGGCCAGGTCCCAGGCCCTGCTAATGGCAAAGGAAGGTCCAGGCCTTCAATTTGACAACCCTATCCTAAAGAACCCTAAAGGGCGCAGCCTGGAGAGCCTGGGCCCAGTGCCCAACGCACACACGGACACACGCAGATGCGCCAAGGGCGGCAGACACACACGCAGTCGGAAGTCTGCGCAGTGGGTTGTGGTAGCACCTTTGGTCAAGAACTGAAGGGCCTTTAGATGCTGGGAGGCTGCAGCAGGTGAGGTCCGTGCCAATTCCTCCGACCTTCCAGAGGGAAAGAGATGGGTGGGTGGGGCCCAAGGGGGCCTGATTGGGTCTTGCCCACTTTGGGCCCTTGTTGATGTAGGGGAAGGGGCCAAGGCCGGCTTCACCTCAGCCTCTGTCTGGTTTCCCATCCCTGCCCCTCCTGCCCAGGCATCTGGAGAAAGGAGAGGGACGGTGCCCATGCTAGAATGGGGTCCTCTAAGGGGCCCCGCAGCTGCCGGGTTAGCACCGAGAAATCAGATGCTGTGTGCGAGAGCCGGAAGCAAGCTGGGGAGACAGGGTGGGATGTGGAGGGGGCAGCTGAACCCCAGGTTCTGGGGCTCCCCAGGAGCCACACAGCAGGCCCCACTGTGCATGGGCAGGGAGGGTGCCTAGAGACAAGGAGGACTTCCCAGTGCCCTGGCCCCACCCTAGCCCCAACCCTTTCTAGGACTGCCCCTCCCATTGGGCTTCAGCCCCCAGCCCCATCCCGGGGTCAACACCGAGCCATTCGAAACAAGCAAAGCACAGGCAGGGTTGTCTGAGTTGGGGGCAGGGGCGGGAGCAAGAGTATAACTTTGGGCAGGAGGGCCCCCCCCAAGCCCCCCTCCTTAGTGGAGCCCCCTCACTTGCTCACCCCACTGCTGCCACCCACCACTGCAGCGCCTGCTACCCCAGCAGCCACCTTCTCGAAATCCTCAGGGTTGCAGAATTCCTTGATAGTAACCGTCAGGAGGTTGCTGGTGACATCAGTGACGACCACGTTGGAACAAGGTGACATCTCAGGGCGCCAGTCCCCAGCCTCGGGCTCGGAGGCAGCACCGGCAGGCTCAGGGGCGGCGGGAAGGGCCTGGCTGGCAGCCACAGTGCCATCGGGAGGCGCCCGCTTACTGGTGGCTGCAGCCTCCGGAGAGATGGACAGGTCAAGCACCTCGGGCTCCCGCCAATCGGAAGCAGATGGGTTGGTGGTCTCCGGTAGCAGCTTGGGGGGCGCATCATCCGGGTCGGAGGAGGACTGCGGGGCTGGCGAGGGGCAGCCGGAGGAGCTGGAGCTGTGGGCGTCGAAGGGGGCGCTGGGGGCCGCCAGGAGCAGCCCCGGGCCGGGGGACGCGGAGATGTCGGCCTTGCCGGCTGGCGGGGGCGGCAGAGGGCCCGGCGGCGGCTTATTGTACAGCGCGAAGGCGCCAAACTTCACGTGGCGGATCTGGGTGCGCAGGATACTCTCGCTGAACTTCTTGCTCTTGCCGATGACGCGGTTCCGCGAGGGGACTTTGGGGCGAGCGAGGGCCCCAGCCCCCTGCCCGGCGCCGCCTCCGCCCGGGCCCTTGTCGATCACCTTCAGGTTCAGGATGATGCGGTTCCGCTTGGGCTCCCGCGGCTTGACCTTGCGATTGATGATACGCACGGTCTCGGAGAAGGGTGAGATGGGCGGGCGCAGGCCGGGGCTGCCCCCCTGGGGGTCTGGGCGGGGGAGGGGGCGGCGGGACATGCGGTGGCAGCGGCGGATGTCCTTCTTGAGCCGGTGCACGGCAGCGCTGGAATGCAGCTTGGGCGAGGAGGCGCTGGCGCTCGGCTTGACGGAGAAATGGACATCACTGATGCGGAGGGCCTCTGCCTGGGCCCGCGCCTGCGGGACAGAGGGAGGCCGTGGGTGCGGGCTCGGCTGCCCGCTGACCCCCCACGCACACCCCTGCGCCCGCCAGCCATCCCCAAGTATGGTTTCATGAAGCCATCCTGACAGCACATAACAGAAATCAGTAGTGCTCACGACCCCCTCTCAGCGATAAAAGGAAACTGATTCAGGAGTGTAGGGCTGGAGGGCAAGTCAGGCTCTCATCCAGGCCCAACTCCAAGACAACTAAGTTGGAAGCCTGGCTGTGGGCCCTGGGGACAGACCAGTGGGGGGCTGCCCTTGCAGACACAGAAGTGTCAATAACCAGGACGCTGACCAACCCTACTCTGAGAAAGATCCCAGCCTGGCACTCCACAGACCAATGATTGGTGCCAGAAAGGAGAAGGAGGTCCCTCCCTGCTCCACCCCATGAACCTATTTGCAAATGCCCTGTGCTCTTTCTCTGCCTTTGAACAGGCTGCCCCTCCAGCTCAGACGTGTCTCCTCAGCTCGTCATCAGCTCTGGGCAGACCCTTGGCCCCTCTTCTATGCTCCCAGCCCCTTGCACTTCCCTTCCTAGGTCTGATTCATCAGTCTGCCCAGGGTCTGGCTCAGGGCCTGGGTCCGAGCAAATCAGTGCCAACAGATTCCAAAGCCAGCACCTAAAGCCTGGTTGGCATCCACCCCAGTAGACATGGGCT
Source organism: Camelus dromedarius (assembly GCF_036321535.1). Classification (NCBI taxonomy): domain Eukaryota; kingdom Metazoa; phylum Chordata; class Mammalia; order Artiodactyla; family Camelidae; genus Camelus; species Camelus dromedarius. Next base: position 8,261,353 of record NC_087446.1, on the reverse strand, counting down.
TGGTGGAGATGGACCAAGAGATGGGATCCACCACTTCATATTCTCTGTGCCAGGGTGGCCTTGGGGCAGGATGGCTGAGCAGAAGTCTGTGGGGAGCAAGGGATGCTGTCCCAGGTTCCCGGGCCCAGCTGCGATAACTCCCAGGTGTGAAATCAGTAAAGACTCTGGACTCTGCAGCGGCTCACCAGCTGCCTGCTGGAAGATGCAGGGTGTGTGGCAGGGCCCTCAGAGGCCCCAGGTCCAAGGCAAGAGACTCACAGATCATATAAGCAATCCTCCACGGCCAGTCCTTCCATCACTAAGAAAGTTCTAATGAGTCACGTGCCAGCTGCCTGGGGCTGCTAGGAACACACACAGTTTCTACTTCCAGGGGGCTGCATTCCATGGAGAAGACAAGGAACAGGCAATTAGCACAAAGGGTGACTCAGTGCAACAGAGGAAGTACAGGGTCCGGAGGAGCACAGACTGGGGGCCCGGGCCCAGTCTTGGAGGATGAAGCCTAAGTAAGAGAAAACTCTTGTCCTTCCTGAGCTCAACTATGCCCCAGGTGGCTGTGGAGGCCCAGAAGGCCTGCTGAAGGGGCAATGCTAAACAAATAGTGGAGGCAGAGAGAGCCCAGCGATAAGAGGATGGAGTGGCCAAGGGACTGAAAGCAAAGGTTGGACCGCGGTCAGAGGTGGATGACCCATCTATGTTCTGTACAGACACCCAGGGTCCTGGTGAGGAAGGGAGACTGTTAGGCAGTGACTGCCTCTATCCAAGGGGGGAGAAAGCAGTGGCTGAGAGGAGGGCCACATTCCCTAGGTCAGTCTGTGAGCTCCCCAAAAGTGGGATCTGTGGTTTGGGGGTCTCTCTACCTCCCATTCCCACAGTGCTGGACGATTAGCCAGTACCTGGAATGCAGCCTGTACACCTCTCAGGCAAGACCACAGCCCCAGAAGAGGCGTTTGCGGATTTAAGTGCTGAATAAGTGAGGATGTCATTTAGAATGTGGGAGAGGCACACTTTATTGCCACATGGTCCTCCCAGCCATGCTGGGGGGAGGGGGGAGTCTCCTGGGATGGCTTAACAATCCCTCCAGCCACTAGGTGGTGGTACACATGGGCCCGATCTGCCCTGTGCCAGAGCTGCCAGCTCCTCCTGCTCCAAGGCAATGGAGCCAGGGGCCGGTTCCCTCACACCCTTTCTCAGACAAAGGCAGGGGAAAGCCAGCCTTTCCTTGGCCGGGCAAGAAGGGCTTTTTGCAGGTTCATCCCCGTGGGAGCTTGCAGGATTCCCCACTCTTTCTGATCCCGCCAGGGGTTAGCATTTATTCCCTCTGCACGCTGAGCCTGAGCTCCGGGACCTCTGTAATTATGGTCCTGCCAGAGTCCACAGTGATGGGTGGTCCCTGGGGACTGAAGAGTGCAGGTGAGGCAAACATCAGATTCAGAACGAAACCCCGGCTAGGTGGGCCTCCTGCGACCACCAGACAGTATATGTTACCTGCTTAGCACAGTGCCTGGCACACAGCAAGCGCTTGAGAAATAACCTGGACTTACCTATCCCAGGGGGTGCTTATGAGCAGTAATCTTTTTCTAATTTATAGTTTCCAACTTTTCTACAAAAAACATTTTTTACTTCATAATTTCTGAACGTTATTTTTTACAAGGGGCTGGTTTACAATTCCTCCTCCTCTCCCCTCCCCAGGTTGAGAATTCTTTGAAGGTGGGACTTGTGTCTGCCTGTAAATTAAAAATGGGATCCACAGCCAATGCAGCCAATGCATTTATTGCACTGACTGGGTGACAGGCATAACACTGAGGGGATGGCATGTACTATATGGAGATAGCATGGGAGGTTAAAGACCTGGACTCTACCACTGGCTCTCTGTGACCAAAGGCAAGTTATTTATCCTCTCTGGCCTCAGTTTTCCTATGTATAAAATGGGGATAACGCAACCTACCGTCTGGGCTCCTGTTCTCTTCTGAATAGTTCCCCACAGAAAATAAATGCTCTGAGTGTATAATTTGTTTACTATACACACTGCATCTTGGTGACTCACAGAGGTATGGGTTCAGACCAAGCTGAGGTCGGTCCATCACCTCCTTGCAAATATCCATTTACTTTTTTTTTAGCTTTTTTTGGGAGGGATAATAACGTTTGTTTATTTTTGGAAGCAGTACTGGGGATTGACCCAGCACTTTCTGTATGCTAAGCATACGCTCTACCACTTGTTCTATACCCTCCCCCTCCCTTGCAAATATCTATATCACTCTCATGCTACCTGTTTTTAAAGGTCCAGATCAAGGTCCTTTCATCTGCCTCTCCATCCCCTGCCCTACCAACTCTGCAGCCTTCATAGTTTCCTGCGTATGTGTCCCTCTTGTCCCCTTAGCCTGACGTGTACTCTGAAGGACAGGGTTAAGAAAAGGAGACATGATGAAGCCAGGAAGCTGAGTGGTAGGGGCTCAGTAAATCACTTCCCCTCTCTGGGCCTTGATTTTCTCAACTGAACACTGGGGACAATACCTCCCACTTCATAGGGTTGTTAAGAGATTTAAAGAAAAGAATCTACGTGGGGGCTCAGCACTGTGTTAGGCCCACAGCCAGCTCAGGAATGACAGCTATCCAAAATAAAAGCATTTTGAGTCAAGGCTCCTGGTCATTACCCGCTTTACCGCTAGAGGGCACTCCAGCTGCGCTGAGAGGCTGTCACACGGCCCACTGGCCCTCCAGCTGCTCTGCCCCATCCCTCCTAAGAAGCATCAAGAGTTAAGGTAGCTAAGATGTGCGCAGGTTGGAGACAAGAGTCATAGAAGTACATAATTCTGGAAACCTTTCTTTCTTTCAATTCTGCTTTAAGTCCAAAGCAAACCTTAACACATGCACCATCCTTTTGGGGGATGAGGGGGCTACAAAGGCCCCTCCTGCATTGGGCTTTCTGCCTTTTGGACAAACTGGAGACTCTGAGGTTCTGCATTCTGCCCAGTCTCTTCTCTGTAGAGTCCTCCCTGCCCTTCCCATGCCACAGTCACAGTCACAGGCTCTTGGGGTGGGAAAGAGCCCTGAGACCTCAGTACTAGTGGGACTGGTGGGGAGACTGTAGTTGCCCAGGGAGGCCCACCTGCAGCCTTGCCTGCCACCTTGGGTCATCTTGCCTTCCCTGTCCCACACTGTGTTCGTTCTCACCAAAAAAATAAACACCAAGACACTCTAAGATGGCTTCCTCTGGAGCTAGGTCTTCCTCCCTTGCCGAGGCTAATGTGCTATGCCTTTATTCCCCAACTCCCACCCTCATGAGAACGTCCAGAAACATCCAGAAGTGGGGGAGACAGGCTCAAACCCTAAAGCCAGTGGCTCAGCCTGGGTGATAAAACTCAAAAGTGAAGTGATTTAAAATCAAATTCATGTTGGATCCCTCTGTCAGGAAGGGACACATGCAAAACAAATCCTAAAAGAAAGAGGACAGTGGGAGCAGGGAGGCAGATACCCGCCTCCCCAATGCCTCTCCCTGCTCTCTGCCATGAGGGAGACCACGTTCACTCTTCCCCTGGGTTCCAATTTCAGGCAGAGCCCTACCGGGTCAAAGCTGGGAGAGATGAGGGCTCTCACGTGCAGGATCAACCTCCCTGCCATCCCCTCAGGTGGGCAGCCCCCACCTGCCTTAGCCACCAGCTTCCTGCTGGCATCCCCAGACCCAGGTTTTGTCAGCAAGATCATCCTCCCACCTCGCCACCCCCCCCCCCATTCCCAGGCCCCTCTTGCTGAAGCTGGAGCTGGCCAGGGCCAGCTGCCAGAGGCTCGTCGGGGGCTCACAACCACCCCCTGCCCAGCTGGGCCCCCCTCTGGAAAGGCCCGCCCGCCTGGGCGCTCGAGGATCTGTCCCTCCCTTGCAGGCCCCGTGTTGCGCCCGGGCTAGGGGCCCGAGAGGGGGCTGCTGGGGCTGGGCCAGGTTACCTTCAGGAGGAAAGTTTTGGGTTTGGGTCCCCTCTTCTTGGGCCCATACAGCTCACGCTCCCTCTCCCTGCGGCCGAGAAAAGCCAGAGATTAAAAAGAGCCCCTTCCCGGGCCCCACTCCGCGCTGCCCTCCCCGGCTCTCCCACTTCCCCGCGCGGCGCCCCAGCCGAACCTCGGCCCCGCCGCCCCTGCCAGCTTCCCAAACTCACTTCTGCTCGAAGGCTGCAATGAGCCGCGAGTCCAGGATGTTCTCCTCGGGCTCCCAAGTGCTGTACCTGCCGAGTTACACATGCACAAAATAAAAAAGAAAACCAGAGAAGCAAAGGCACATGGAAGGGAGCAAATATGCGCACCCCCCAGGGGAAAAAAAGGCCCCGGTGTCCGCTGCCTCCCCTTCCCCCTCCCCCTGGGCCCCGTGACACTCACTTGATAGCCCACCCTTTCCATTTCACCAGGTACTCGATGCGTCCCTGAAAAAACAGAGAAGAAAAAAGGGAGGAGTGGGGGTGGGGAGGATGCGGGGACGCGAGGAGGCGACGGCGCGGGGGTGGTCGAGAGAGCTCGGGTTAGCTGGACCGCTTCGTCCCAATGGCCCGCGGAACGGGGCACCGGCTGCCGGGCGAGGCGTCCCGCCCCGGGAGGCGGCTCACCTTTCGGATCCGCCGTTTGATGATGGATTCGGCCGCGAAGACCCGCTCGCCCACTGCAGACAGCTCCATCTTGCTCAGCGGCACCCACAGCCCATAATACTCCCTGCTCCCGCGGCCGGTGCTGCACCGCTCGCGCACGCGCCGCAGCGCACAGGCCCGGCGGGCGGGCGCGCGGCAGGGCGCGCGCTCGCGTTCCAGCTGCGGGCCGTCACGTGACCCTCCGGGCCAGCGCGCCGTTGCCAGGACCTCCTCCTCCCTCGGGGCGGTTGCTAGGGAAAGTGAGCGCTCGCGGGGCGGGGGCGTGCGCTGGCTCTTAAAGGGGCCTCGCCTGGCACTCGGAGCCGCGGCCAGGAACCCCGGAGATGCTTGGCCTGTGCGAAGCCGGGATGGGCGCAGTGCAATCCTATGAACATTTTCTCCTTCTCCTCCCCAACTTCTCGACCCCTGAAAGCTGACAGCTTTTCACTCCTTTTAACCTTGCCTTGCAAGTCTCTCCTGGCACCGGGCGGGGAAGGGCAGAAGAGTCTCTGCAGCCGCTGCTCATCCTCCCAGCAGAAGTTTGCAAACAGTTAAATATGATACAGCAGAAATGCATTTGCTGTTGCCTTGCCAGGCCCTGCGGGAATTTCTTTAAAACATTGCCCCCCCCCTTTATCCATTATTTATGTATTCGTGGGAGTGTGGTTTTGTAACCAGTTCAGATGAATTAAAACAAAAACTCCACAGCAGGAAAGGAGCGGGGGCGGTGAATAGGGCCGAGGAAGGCCAGGGTGATCATACGCGTCTGTGTTTCAGCCAGGGTCCTGGGCGGCACCTGCCTTCACCCAGGAGGTCTGGTGAAGACCGCAGTGAGGACGATGTGGCGGTGGGGGATTGGGTGGGAGAGAGGCCGCGGGGTAACAACGGGCTCCCCACATGCCAGATTGGGCCCGAAGCGGGTCATCCTTGGGTCATTCGGCAGAAGCGGCGTTGGCCGTCACGTCTGTATGTCTTCTGATTCCCAGGCCCCCTCGCCGCGGCACCCTCCTGCCGCCTACAGTTCCTCTAATGGTTCCGCCATTGCTCACCGAGAGACCAGACCCCAGCTTCCTATTTGGGGAGGGCCTGGGAGACCTGAGCTGTCCCGGAATGGACACAAAGTTGTCCTGCCACACAAAACGGTCCATTTCTTTTATTTTGAATTACTTAAACTTTATTTTTTGTTTCACCAACAGTCTTGTTCTTTGTAAATTTTTTTAAAAGGAAGAAAAAAAAGCAACTGTCTATAATCTCCATCAAACCATTAACCTCTTCACGGATCTTCTCCCAGCCTCTGCCCTCTGCCTATATAAACACACGTATACATGCACGTATAGCCTTTGGATAAACATACAGAATTTAAGCGTATATATTTAAATTATTTCTTTTTAGCAAAATGGGATCGTATCATTCATAGTGTCTGGAATCCGCTTTTCTCTCTTAAGATAAAGTGGACCTCTTTTGGTGTCATGCAGTACAGATTTCACCATCATTTTAGTGTCTGTGGTGGGGCTGAGACAGAGGTGGAGAGGAATGGGGATGTGGTAAGGGTCACGGTTTTCTCTTGCTCTCATTACTTATTTATTAGAAAAGAGGATTTTTACATTCTGTGGTGCAACACCAATTCTTGCGGTTTCAAGTCAACCACGTAAATATTTCCGCTTCTCATTGCTGCATCTTTGCCGATTTGTCCAGTTATTACCTTAGGAGAAATCCTCCTCCCCCCTTAAAATCAACATGCTCTTGAGAATAGCTTTGTGCCGGGCTGCCCTCCCAGGGGTGGTGGGGGTGGACGGGCAGGTGAGCTGAGTGTGCGTGTGCGTGCGCGTGTGTTTTCAAGCTGAGGGACACAGGCAGCTGGACGAAGCAGGAAAATATTAATCCATTTGTTAGTTCATTCAGCAGCTTTTGTGAGCCCTTTTTAAGGCTTTGCTTTAAACTGTCAGAAACAAAGGTGCCCCAGGCGTGAGGGACACTTGGGTGAGGAAGGCATCTGCTCTATAGTGTGACTAATGCTGGAATAAAGGTCTATTAATTTCTATGGCTGCTGTAACAAGTTACCACAAACTCAGTGGCTTAACATAGATGTATTATCTTACAGTTCTGGAGGTCAGAAGTCCTGCATCCGTGTCATCGGGCTAAAGTCAAGATACTCTCAGGGCTGGTTCCTTCTGGAGACTCTAGGAGAGAATCCATTCCTTGCTTCTTCCAGCTTCTAGAAGCTGCTGGCATTCCTTGGCTCATGGCTGCATCACTCCAATCTTTACTTTTGCCTTCCCTTGACTGACCTCCTGCCTCCTTCAAGTAAGAACCTTTGTAATTACATTGGACTCACCCAAATAATTGAGGATAATCTCTCCATCTTGACATCTTTACTGTAATCGTATCTGCAGAGTCCTTTCCACCACTGGGTAACATATAAGGTATGTAAGGTATCGTATTCATAGGTTCTGGGGATTAGAATGTGGACATCTTTGGGTGGGTGGGGCATTATTCAACTTACCACAAACGGTATGTGAAAAATGCCTTAGGAGTCTAGATGTATTAGTTACAGTTCTCCGGAGAAACAGAACCAATAGGATGTATATAGAAATATATAAGAGGAGATTTATTGTAGGAATTGGTTCACACGGTTATGGAGACCCAAGAAGTCAACTGTCTGCAAACTGGAGAACAGGAAAGCCAGCGGCATAAGGCCTGAGAACCAGGAGGCTGCTGGTATAAGTCCCTGAGCCTGAAGCCCTGACAACCAGGAGCTCCAATGCCTGAAGGCAGGAGAAGATGGATGTTCCAGCTCAGGAAGAGAAGGAATTTGCCATTCTTCCACCTTTTGGTTCTATTCGGGCCTCAGTGGATACCACGGTGCCTGTCCGCATTGGTGAGGATGCTCTCTTTACTCTGTCTGCTGAATCTAATGCAGACATGTGTACAATAATGTTCACCAGCTACCTGGGCATCCCGTAGCCCAGGCACGCTGACATGAAGTTAACCATCATACCAGGTAGGGGAGCAGCCCACTGCCTGGAGGAGGGGAGGCCAGGTGGGCTCCTCAGAGGTGGGAACATTTAACTTTGGACTTGAAAGATGAAGAGGAGATTGCTAGTGAAGAATGAGAAGGGCCTCCCAGGTAGAGGGTCAGCTGGAGCAAGAGCTTCAATGAAAGTCCTTTCCCTTCTTCCTTGGTCTGAGATTTGGTCCAACACCACAAGGCGTTCAATAAATATTTGTTGGATACATGGGTGGGCCATTGAAGGGGTTTTCAGGAGTAAGTGTGTGGGGATTCAGACCCAGCAAACCCTCACTGGTTGTCCTTTTCCCTCCCCTTGTTGGGCTCTGGGAAGGCAAAGATGGTAAAGAGAAGTTTTTTGCCCTCTAGGAACTAAGGTGTACAGAGAGACAAAGGTGCAAACAGATGCGATGTGAGCTGTGCAACTTTTAGCTGTCAACCTCTGAGCCTCAGTTTTCTTCATCTGTAAAATGGGGATAACCATTCCAATCCTGTAGGTTTCTTGTGAGGATAATGAGAGGATATGTATGGCACCTGGAGCTCCGTGATAGTGGGAGGGTGTGTATATATGTGCCCCAGGCCAGCTCATACCTGAAGAGAAATGGAGACACACACACACACACACACACAAAATACATACTTACAAGCCTCTCTTCCACTGAAACTTAGTTTATTGGATCGGTTCTAGAAACTGAAACTGTGTTGGTCAAAAATAACACCAAACACCTTATAGGGCATTCATCATGTTTCAAGGTCTTTACATAGGATATTAACTAATTTAATCTTCAAAATAATCCTCTGAGGTAGATACTATTATTATTCCTCTTCACTGTTGAGGATACTGGGTTTCTACGCAAACATGGAAGATGCTGAGATGAATAAAACATAAATTCTGCATCTATTAGATGTCCGTCATCTCCTGCTTCCAGATGAGATCTGCCGTGTGATGTAATTTGACTTAACAAAATGATGGGCGAAAAAGACATGCGATCAGATGACAATATGAGTCCCAAAGAATTGAAACATGTACGAGTTCCTTCTGAAACATTGTGCTGTGAAATTATGTGCCCCCAAAGAAAGGCTAACTATTTTTAGAAAGAAAGCAGTAGAGACTTTTGGAACTGTGCCTGAATACAGTCATACTTGGGCAAGGGATACAGGGAACTCCAATTTTGGGAGAGGGATCTCTGGAAGTGCAGTTCTGACCAAGTCATTCCTCCATTTAAGACTTTTCAACATGGGAAGGAGCTAAAATATCAAGGGGAGAAAACCCCTCTCAGTGGCTCATTGCTGTCTCTGGAAGGGAGCCCAAGCTCCTTCTCCTGCGAAGGGGCCCTTCCTGATGGTCACCACACACTGCCCCCATCCTGCACCACCCCCTCCTTTGGTCTCATCCAACTACCTGCTGTTTCCTGAACAGTCCCTGCTTTTTTTTTTTTTTTTTAAATTTGGACCTTTGATTCATCTGGGAAGCACCTCCATCTCTTTCAAAACTCAGTCCTGGGGTATTCTTCCATATGAAGCTACATCTAATCCCCCAGGGAGAACTGGTCAGCCTTCCTTGGCCCCAGTTGAGTGTTTGCAGCGTTCTCGGAACAAAGAAGAGTTCTGTTTGGTCACTTGTCATCTCCTCCCATAAAGCATGATCTCCCTGAAGGCCCACACAGCACTCAGTTCTGACACTGGATAGCCAGCCAATGAATACTCACTGAGTGCCAACCATGTACCCAGTACTAGTCTAGGTGCTGGGGATCTGGCCGAGAAAAGACAGATAGACCCCTGCCCTCAAGAAGCTTAGGTTCTTATGAGGACAGCAGACAGACATCAACCACACTAGATAAGAAGATGATTTTCAGGCCAGATATATGTTATAAAAAGATGAAAGTCACATGGTAGAGAGGAACGGGGTGGGTGGATGGGGTGCTCAGCTAGGGTGATCAGGGCAGGCCCTTAGAGGAGCTGTATCTGAGATGAGCTCTGCACAAGGTAACAGAGGCAACTGCATCGATCTGAGAGAAGAGTTTTCCAAGCAGAAGGATTGGCAAGTGCAAAGGCCCTGAGGCAAGGACATGCATGGCATATGTGAGAGACAGAGGAAGCCAGTGGGCTGAAGTGGAGGCTGAGGTCTTCAGGAAGGCAGGGGCCCCATATGCAAAGTCTCACAGGCCATGAAGGAGAGCTCGGGCCTTGTTCTGAGGGCAGTGAGGAAGCTCAGGGAGAGATCTCTCTGTGAGAGGAGAAGGAGCCTGGCACAGCGAGGCTGACGCAGTGGCAAAGCCTTGGGTGGTTGGAGAGGTCCTGAGTGCCAAGTGGTGGCTGCTTCTCAAATCAGCCACAGCCCAGCCTCCAGGGAGGCAGAAGGCTGTAGATAAAAATGAAAGAGCTGTCCCTAGAGTCTCCAAGCTCGGGTCCTCTAACAGAGGGGTGAGCATGGGGTGGCCAGGAGGCTGTCCCCCTGGTCGGCTAGTTAGCCTGGGCAGACATGAAGCTTCGCTACAAGACACCAAAGTAGAATGATTTATTTCTCTCTTCAACGACAGTCTGGCTTGTTGAGGCTGGTGGTCCCCAGCAAGTTCAGCAGGACTGTACTCGGGGGAGGTGGTCAAGGCCACGGTTGGGAGAAAGGACTCTTGAGCCACGACAGATAGAACCAGGGAGGATTCTGGCCCCCAGGTCCTGGTGGACCCTCCCTCTTCTGGTAGATCCAAAACAGATGAGAAGAAGTACCAAGTTCCTGGCTGTATTCTTTTCTCTCCCAGCAGAGTGGAGCCAGCTCTGTGCAAACTTGCCCTCTTCCTGCTCTTCCTGTTTTGCCGGGGAACTTTTTTTTTCCCCCTCAAATACTTTTCTGTTGTCTGGGAGGGGATGTTAATTTCTCCAGGTTCTTTTTCACTGTGAGGAAAAGTTAGGGCAACCTGACAGGTGGATGCCTGGAGGCTGCATCTGGGAGAGAAGCAGGAGCCTGGTGCTCCTTTTGGTTTCATTCTGCCAGTTCTGCCAAGTAGTGGGGCCCCTGCCTTGGAGCAGGGGGCCAGCGAGAGGGTCAGAGGAGGCTGGCCACCTGCCCTCTCCACCATCCCTGGCTCGGCCCTGCTCCTGCCCCCAGTGGGGAGCTGTGTCACCCTGGGGCCAGCCAACTTGGCTGGAGAAGGAGAACCTCTCACTGGGTCACATTACCTTTGCCTTTTCCTCCTGTCTCCTTTCCTGGGGCCTCAAGGGTAAGTGATAATTAATTAAGAGCAAAATCTTACTGTGACAGCAGTTCTGGACGAGTTTTGAAAGATAAACTTCTGGGGGTTAAATTAGAAACAATACTTCTGATGGACTCACTGAGCTCTGCCTCGAAAATACACATCCTGCAGAGAAAGCTGCTGTGACCAGCTAAGCAGCCCGGATACTGTGGGAGGGGAGTGTGCCTACAGCGTTGGGGACACACCTGGGCCTCCCAGGCATCACTGGGAGGGATTCCCAGGGGCGTGGAGCTCTCAGGCGATCAGGTAGGCCACAGCCAGAGGACACAAGAATGTGTCAGCCTGATTATGTAAATTTAGGAGCAATCATGCTGGTAGAGGCCCCCCTGCCGGCCAGCCGGCCGGTCCCTAAGTTCATTACCGTTCCTCCAGGGCTGTCAGAGAGTATTTCTAGTATTATGTGTACGACCCCGATTTGTAAGGTGGACTTTCATCCATGTGGGCAGCCCTGCTGTTGAGAACAGACCTTCACCTTGAGGAGGTGCCCATGAGTACTTAAGAAGGATTTGATTAATTTTGATCTCATTTACAAACTTTAAGTCCTTTAAACATTTCATATTGCATTATCCATCACATATATTTACTTAACTTCCTAAGTATAATTGGCTGAAAAACCTCAAATAATTAAGCAATTCTTACAAACCTAACACATTTAGCTTAAAAATATGGTGACTTTGAAGTTCAATGAGCTGTCCCAGTACTACATAAAATCTTACGTGCAGATCAATTACTCAATTACACATTTAAATTGGAATCACAAGGCAATCTATTATTCTAATAAACCAAGTTCTCTTCAACATTATAAGGCTATAAATTAGCAAAAACACATTCACATAAAAATATTAACACTTCAGTTTTTGTTCTTTTTACATTTTTGTACTTAATTTAAATCTTCCTGGGAGTAAAATGTACTTACTCACTAGGGAAACCATTCAGTCATTTGAAGCAATTTTTAAGGATACCTTCTCAGCCGTTAGAATGCACATGTGATCCAAGACCTATAGGCCAGGATTGCCTGTGACCCTCATGGACCATTCAGAGGCATTTATCTCAAGACCTCCCGTGTGGGGTCATCTCAGAGCCTTTGGTCCATATTCTTGGGGTTGAGTCGTATCATAACCTAATTCTTTCCTCTGTTCATGGAAATCTGTAACTCCGACCTTACATCATTTCCACATCGATTGGATTTTGTATTATTTTGCCTCTTAAAATACAAAATATCTAAAGTCCTTTGAGTTTCATGATATTAGTAGCTAACATTTATTGAAGGCCTATTCTGTGCCAGGAAGAGTTCCACGTGCCTTTCATTTATTAATTCATTCAACTCTAACAACTCTTGAGGAAGGTACTATTCATTTTCTCGTTTTACAAATAAAGGAACTGAAGTACAGAGAGACTGGGTCATTTGTTCAGGGTCACGTGGGCAGTTAAAGGATGATCTGGGATTCAGAGCCCATGCTCTCACCTGGGACCTTGCTTTTTGAAAAAAAAAAAAAAAAAAGAAAATCCTGGTGGGATCACTCAACTTGCATAATTATTCATATAATTTTCCCCTCTCAGGACTTTGACTGCCCCGTCCTGATTCCACACTCAGACACATACACATCACATGGGTCTGATGTCCGCTATTCAGACGTCTTCCCCAGGAGGCATACTTGTTTTGTGTTAGCCCTAATGAGTGGACCTTTACATTTTGGGAAATGGCTCTTGCTTCTCAGTCTGAAGAGACAGTGGGAAAGCGCTTTATCAAAACATAAATAAGGGGGGCATAACAGCAAGCTTTCCTAATCCAACAAAACACCCCAGGGCTCAGTGGTTTAAAACAATACTCATTTATTCTTTTTTAAAAAACAGCTTTATTGAGATATAATTGACCTAGAATAAACTGTATATGTCTCAAGTGTACAATCAGTGAGTTCCGACATTTGTGTAAACCTGTAAAGCCATCACCACAGTCAAGATAGTGAACATTCCCATCACCTCCAAAGTGCTCCCTCCCGCCAGTCCACCCTCACCTCCCCCAAGTCCCAGGCAATTCCGAGCTGCGTTGTGTCACTACAGATCAGTGTGTGTTTTAGGGGTTTACGTAAAACTCTT